>NC_059329.1:102133119-102434843 GCF_018350155.1 Leopardus geoffroyi
TTTTCAAGCCCAGCGATTAATTTTATGACTATTATTCTAAATTCACTTTCTGTTATATTATTTAAATCCTTTTTGATCAGCTCATTAGCTGTTGTTATTTCCTGGAGGTTCTTCTGAGGGGAATTCTTCCGTTTGGTCATTTTGGATAGTCCCTGGAGTGGTGAGGACCTGCAGGGCACTTCCCCTGTGCTGTGGTGTATAACTGGAGTTGGTGGGCGGAGTCGCAGTCAGACCTGATGTCTGCCCCCGGCCCACCGCTGGGGCCACAGTCAGACTGGTGTGTGCCTTCTCTTCCCCTCTCCTAGGGGCGGGATTCACTGTGGGGTGGCGTGGCCCATCTGGGCTACTTGCACACTGCCAGGCTTGTGATGCTGGGGATCTGGCGTATTAGCTGGGGTGGGTAGGCAAGGTGCACAGGGGCAGGAGGGGCAGGCTTAGCTCGCTTCTTCTTAGGTGATCCACTTCAGGAGGGGCCCTGTGGCAGCGGGAGGGAGTCAGATCCACTGCCGGAGGTTTGGCTCCGCAGAAGCACAGAGTTGGGTGTTTGCACGGAGCGAGGAAGTTCCCTGGCAGGAACTGGTTCTCTTTGGGATTTTGGCTGGGGGATGGGCGGGGGAGATGGCGCTGGCGAGCGCCTTTGTTCCCCACCAAACTGAGCTCTGTCGTCCGGGGGCTCAGCAGCTCTCCCTCCCTTTGTCCTCCAGCCTTCCCGCTTTCCGAGCAGAGCTGTTAACTTATGACCTCCCAGACGCTAAGTCGCGCTTGCTGTCGGAACACAGTCCATCAGGCCCCTCCGCTTTTGCCCACCAGACTCGGGGGGCTCTGCTTGGCCGGCGAGCCGCCCCTCTGCCCCAGCTCCCTCCCCCCAGTCCGTGGAGCGCGCACCGCCTCTCCGCCCTTCCTACCCTCTTCCGTGGGCCTCTCGTCTGCGCTTGGCTCCAGCGACTCCGTTTTGCTAATCCTCTGGCGGTTTTCTGGGTTATTTAGGCAGGTGTAGGTGGAATCTAAGTGATCAGCAGGACGCGCGGTGAGCCCAGTGTCCTCCTACGCCGCCATCTTCCTTGCATCCCTCACAAATTATTTCTTAAATATTGACTTTTTCAAGCCTTCTAGCAAGCCCAAGATGACATTTCACTATGGCCTTTTTTTCTTTTTTCTTTTTGTATTTCCTCCCATATTTTGTGTTATCTTTAAGTTTTTATTTAAATTTCAGTTAGAGTGCACTTTCAAGAAATGATAGAGGGAAGAGCCAAGATGGCAGAATAGTATGGAAGTTTTTTGTGTGTCTCACATCCATGCAATATAGCCAGACCAAAACTAAACCATCCTACACACCTAGAAAACTGACTGGCGGATTAACACAACAATCTGCACAACCTGAACTACAGAATTCAGCAGGTATGCAGCACGAAGAAGTGAACTTGGGGAGTGAGAAGGTACAGGAAGGGAGGTGCTTTAGTGAATGGAGAGAGGACGGAGACGGGGGGGGGGGTGGTGAGGGAGAGAATACAGAAAATCACCTCTCCCCAAAAGCAGCTGGAGAGAAAGTGGAAAATTGGAAACAGCTGCAGTGACTAAAATAAAAAGGGAGAAAGGAAAAAGGAGAAAGGAGAGGGTTTAAATTCCATTAAGACTGTAAACAAGGGGAGAGCAGTCTGCAACTCCACAGCTCAATACCTGGCAGTGCTCTGGTAGGAAGGGCAAATCCCCAGGAGCAGAATGGGGTCCGGGAGGTTCTCAGGCCACAGGGAGAAAAGCGGTTCCACTGCTGGAAGGACATTCCGTTGAGACTGTTGAAGCCACCTGGTCCCAGCAGACCCCAGAAAATGGCCACATTCACTAGTGCTGGAACAAGGTGATTAAGGGTGAAGCCTGGTGCCAGATGTGTGTTGTGATTTTCCATAATCCCTCAAACGCTGCTGCTACATTATCTCATGAACTTTTTCTGGGGCAGGCTGGCATCTGGCCGTAGTTTCGGGGCACCGGCAGCAGCAGGGTCCAGCAAGTGTTCCTGGCTGCAGCCAAAATTTGGCCATGGCTCATTCAGCCATTGTTTGGTGAGACCCTCTAGCACAGGGGCAGAACGGGTCAAAGCCGCAGTCCTTCAGAAATAAGGGGCCAGAGAAAACAGCCACATCTGAGACAAAACTTGGGAGAAGGTACTGCCTGGGGTCTGGTCATGGAGAGTGAAAAAGCGGGGAGTGGATGAAAGCTGAAGACAGAGGACGGGTACGTGATTGCTGATCCGGGAAAACAGAATGGGTAGCTGGGTGGTGCCATTTTCACCACTCCCGTGTATGTGTATACGCATCTACAAGCGTGGCAACAATCTGCCCCAGTAGTCTAGCAGCGACATCTAGCGGAGAGCAGAGCCGTTACAACTGAGCTCCGCCCACCTGGGCCAACTTCACTTTCAAGAACACAAGTCTCACTGCCGGCTTACTTTATGGACTATAAAGTGCTACATAGACTGACTTCTAGGGGAAAACGAAATAATTTCGGTCCTACTTCAATCTGTTAGCAGGTCCATCTATTCAATTTTCTTTCTTCCTTTTTTTTCTCTTTTACACTTCTTTTCTTTTTCTTGAATACAGAAAGAGAAAAACCTCATTTTTATTTTCAATTTTTATTAAAAATATTTTTCTTTAATTTTTATTACCATATTTTTACTTTTGTGTAAATTTTTCAAATTCTACTTACTTCCATCATTTTATTTTAATCTACTTCAGTGTATTCACCTTTTCAAATTTTCACACAATTTCCTTTTTTTTATTTTTTCTCTTCTTTTTTTCTCTTTTTTGTTTCTTTTCTTTTTCTTGAATGCAGAAAGAGAAAAACTTCATTTTTAATTTCAATTTCTATTAAAAACATTTTTCTTTAATTTTTTATGATATTTTTTGTTTTATGTAAATTTTTTCAAATTCTAGTTACTTCCATCACTTTATTTTAATTTACTACAGTGTAATCACTTTTTCAAATTTTCAAATGATTTCTTTTTCTTTTTTTAAATCTATTTTCTCTCTTTTGTTTCTCTTCTTGAATACAGAAAAAGAAAATATTCATATTTATTTTTAATTTTTTTAATTTTCTTTAATTTTTCTACCTTATTATTTACTTTTTCATATATTTTTTCAAATTCTATTTTACTCCCATCATCTCATTTTCATCTACTTCAGTGTATTCATTCTTCAAATTCTCAAACGATTTCCTTTTTTTAATTTTTTTTCTTCCCCCCCCTTTTTTTTTCTTAATTTTTTCTTTTTCTCTAATATGTCAAATCACTTTCAACACCAAGACAAAACACACATAGAATTTAGCATCATTTATTTGATTCTTGTGTGTATGTGTGTGTTTTTAATTTTTTAATTTTAATATTTCTTTAATTTTAATATTTTGTCATTTTAATTTTTCTACCTCATTAATTCCTTTTCTTCCTTCAAAATGACACAACGAAGGCATTCACTCCCCAAAAAAGAGCATGAAGAAATGACAGCCAGGGATTTAACCAACACAGATACAAGCAAGATATCTGAAACAAAATTTACAATCATGATAATAAGAATACTAACTGGAGTCAAAACTGGATTAGACTCCCTTTCTGCGGAGATAAAAGAAGTAAAAAAATAGCCAGAATGAAATTAAAATGTTATAACTGAGCTGCAATCATGGATGGATGCAGTGGTGGCAAGGATGGATGAGACAGAACAGAGTATCAGCGATACAGAGGACAAACTTATAGAGAATAATGAAGCAGAAAAAAAGAGAGATTAAGGCAAAAGAGCATGATTTAAGAATTAGAGAAATCAGTGACTCATTAAAAAGGAACATCAGAATCATAAGGGTCCCAGAAGAGGAAGAGAGGAAATAGGGGTAGAAGGGTTATGTGAGCAAATCATAACAGAAAAGTTTCCTAACCTGGGGAAAGACACAGGCATCAAAACCCAGGAAGCACAAAGGTCCCCCATTAGATTCAACAAAAACCGGCCATAAACAAGGCATATTATAGTCAAATTCACAAAATATTCAGGCAAGGAGAGAATCATGAAAGCAGCAAGGGGAAAAAGTCCCTACCTACAAGGGAAGACAGATCAGGTTTGCAGCAGACCTCTCCACAGAAACTTGGCAGGCCAGAAAGCAGTGGCAGGATATATTCAATGAGCTGAATCAGAAAAATATGCAGCCAATAATTCTTTATCCAGAAAGGCTGTCATTCAAAACAGAAGGAGAGATCAAAATTTTCCCAGACAAATGAAAATTAAAGGAGTTTGTAACCACTAAACCAGCCCTGCAAGAAATTTCAAGGGGGACTCTCTGAGGGAGAAAAGATGAATATATATATATATATATATATATATATATATATATATATATATATAAAGTATATATACTTTAAGTATATATATATAAAGTATTTATATATATATAAAGTAACAAAGATTAGAAAAGACCAGAGAACACCACCAGAAACTCCAACTCTACAAGTATCATAATGGCAATAAATTCATATGTTTCAGTACTCACTGTAAATGTCAATGGACTCAATGCTCCAGTCAAAAGACATAGGGTAACAGAATGGATAAGAAAACAATATCCTTCAATATACTGTTTACAAGAGAACCACTTTACACCTAAAGACACCTTCAGATTGAAAATAAGGGGATGGAGAACCATCTATCATGCTAATGGTCAACAAAAGAAAGCCAAAGTAGCCACACTTATATCAGACAATCTAGACTTTAAAATAAGGACTGTATCAAGGGATGCAGAAGGGCATTATATCATAATCGAGGGGTCTATCCACCAAGAAGACCTAACAATTGTAAACATTTATGCGCCAAATGTGAGAGCACCCAAATATATAAATCAATTAATCACAAACATAAAGAAACCCATTGATAGTAATACCTTAATAGTAGGAGACTTCAACATCCCACTCACAGCAATGGACAGATCATCTAATCAAAAAATCCACAAGGAAACAATGGCTTTGAATGACACACTGGACCAGATGGACTTAACACATATATTCAGAACATTTCATCCTAAAGCAGCAGAATATACATTCTTCTCCAGTGCACATGGAACGTTCTCCAGAATAGACCATATACTGGGACACAAACCAGCCCTAAGTAAGTACAAAAAGATCAAGATCATACCGTGCATATTTTCAGACCACAACGCTATAAAACTCAAATCAACCACAAGAAAAAAATTGGAAAGGTAACAAATACTTGGAGACTGAAGAATGTCGTACCAAAGAATGAATGGGCTAATCAAGAAATTAAAGAGGAAATTAAAAAGTATATGGAGGTCAATGAAAATGATAACACCACAACCCAAAACCTCTGGGACACAGCAAAGGTGGTCATAAGAGGAAAGTATATAGCAATCCAGGAAGAAAGATCTCAGATACACAACCTAACCTTACACCTTAAGGAGATGGGAAAAAGAACAGCAAATAAAACCCAAAACCAGCAGAAGACTGGAAATAACAAAGATGAGAGCAAAAATTAATGCTATCAAAACCAAAAAAACAGTAGAACCAATCAATGAAACCAGAAGCTTGCTCGTTGAAAGAATTAACAAAATTGATAAACCACTAGCCAGTCTGATGAAAAAGAAAAAGGAAAGGACTCAAATAAATAAAATCAAGAATGAAAGAGGAGAGATCACAACCAGCACAGCAGAAATAAAAACAATAATAAGAGAATATTATGAGAAATCATATGCCAATAAAATGGGCAATCTGGAAAAAGTGGACAAATTCCTAGAAACATATACATTACCAAAACTGAAACACGAAGAAATAGAAAATTTGAACAGACCCATAACAAGTAAGGAAATAGAATTAGTAATCAAAAATCTGCCAAAAAACAAGAGTCCAGGACCAGATGGCTTTCTAGGGGAATTCTACCAAACATTTAAGGAAGAGTTAACACCTATTCTCTTGAAACTGTTCCAAAAAATAGAAATGGAAGGAAAACTTCCAAACTCTTTCTAGGAAGCCAGCATTACCTTCATTCCAAAACCAGACAGAGACCCCACGAAAAAAGAGAACTATAGATCAATTTCCCTGATGAACATGGATGCAAAAATCCTCAACAAGGTATTAGCCAATTGGCTCCAACAATACATTAAATAAATTATTCACCACAACCAAGTGGGATTTATACCTGGGATGCAGGGCTGGTTCAGTATCTGCAAAACAATTAGCGTGATTCATCACATCAATAAAAGGACGGACACGAATCATATGATCCTCTCAATAGATGCAGAGAAAGCATTTGACAAAATACAGCATCCTTTCTTGATAATAACCCTCAAGAAAGTAGGGATATAAGGAACATACCTCGAGATCATAAAAGCCAGCTATGGACGACTCAACACTAATATCATCCTCAATGGGGAAAAACTGAGTGCTTTTCCTAACATCAGGAATGAGACAGGGATGTCCACTCTCATCACTGTCATTCAACATTGTATTTGAAGTCTTAGCCTCTGCAGTCAGACAACACAAAGAAATAAAAGGCATCCAAATCAGCCAGGAGGAGGTCACACTTTCACTCTTTGCAGATGGCGTGATATTCTATATGGAAAACCCCAAAGATTCCACCAAAAAACTGCTAGAACTGATTCATGAATTCAGCAGAGTCTCAGGATATAAAATCAACGCACAGAAATTGGTTGCATTCCTATACATCAACAATGTAGAAACAGAGAAATCAAGGAATCAATCCCATTTACAATTGCACCAAAAACCATAAAATACCTAGGAATAAATCTAACGAAAGAGGTGACAAATCTATACACTGAAAATTATAGAAAGCTTAGGAAAGAAATTGAAGAAGATACAAAAAAATGGAAAAAGATTCCATGCTACTGGATAGGAAGAATAAATATTGTTAAAATGTCGATACTACCCAAAGTAATCTTCATATTCAATGCAATCCCTATCAAAATAACACCAGCATTCTTCACAGAGCTAGAACAAATAATCCTAAAATTTGTAAGGAACCAGATAAGACCCCGAATAGCCAAAGTGATTTTGAAAAAGAAAACCAAAGCAGGAGGGATCACAATCCCAGACTTCAAGCTATGATACAAAGCTGTAATCATCATGACAGTATGGTACTGGCACAAGAACAGACACTCACATCAATGGAACAGAATGGAGAACCCAGAAATGGACCCACAAATGTGTGGGCAACTAATCTTTGACAAAGCAGGAAAGAATATCCAATGGAATAAAAGTCTCTTCAGCAAGTGGTGCTGGGAAAACTGGACAGCGACATGCAGAGGAATGAACCTGGACCACTTTCTTACACCATCCACAAAAATAAACTCAAAATGGATGAAAGACCTCAATGTAAGACAGGAAGCCATCAAAATCCTCGAGGAGAAAGCAGGCAAAAACCTCTTTGATCTTGCCCACAGCAACTTTTTACTCAACACGTCTCTGGAGGCAAGGGAAACAAAAGCAAAAATGAACTATTGGGACCTCATCAAAATAAAAAGCTTCTGCACAGCAAAGGAAACAATCAGCAAAACTAAAAGGTAACCGACAGAATGGGAGACGATATTTGCAAACGACATATCAGATAAAGGGTTAGTATCCAAAATCTATAAAGAACTTATCAAACTCAACACCCAAAAAACAAAGAATATAGTGAAGAAATGGGCAAAAAACATGAATAGACACTTCTCCAAGGAAGACATCCAAATGGCCAACTGACACATGAAAAAATGATCAACATCACTCATCATCAGGGAAATACAAATCAAAACCACAATGAGATACCACCTTATACCTGTCAGAATGGCTAACATTAACAACTCAGTCAACAGATGTTGGCGAGGATTCGGAGAAAGAGGATCTCTTTTTCATTGTTGGTGGGAATGCAAGCTGTTGCAGCTACTCTGGAAAACAGCATGGAGGTTCCTCAAAAAACTAAAAATAGAACTACCCTACAACCCAGCAATTGCACTACTAGGAATTTATCCAAGGGATACAGGTGTGCTGTTTTGAAGGGACACATGCACCCCCATGTTTATAGCAGCACTATCAACAATAGCCAAAGTATGGAAAGCCCAAATGTCCATCGATAGATGAGTGGATAAAGAAGATGTGGTATATATATCTATAATGGAGTATTCCTCGGCAATCGAAAAGAATGAAATCTTGCCATTTGCAACTACACGGATGGAACTGGAGGGTATTATGTTAAGTGAAATTAGTCAGAGAAAGACAAAAATCATAGGACTTCACTCATATGAGGGCTTTAAGAGACAAAACAGATGAACACAAGTGAAGGGAAGCCAAAAGAATATAAAAACAGGGAGGGCGACAAATCATGAGAGACTCATAAATATAGAGAACAAACAGAGGGTTACTGGAGGGGTTGTGGGAGGGGGGGATGGCTAAATGGGTAAGAGGCACTAAGGAATCTACTCCTGAAATCAGTGTTGCACTATATGCTAATTAGGATGTAAATTAAAAATAAAATTAAAAATAAAATTAAAAAAACAAAAAGAATCAACAAAAAAAAGAAATATAAATAAATAAATAAATAAATAAATAAATTGCAGTTAGCATGCAGTGTAATATTAGTTTTAAATGTGCAATATAGCGATTCTACACTTCCATACAATTTCCGGTGCTCATCACAGTGCACTCCTTAATCTCCATCACCTATTTCACCCATCCCCCAACCAACTTACCCTCCAATAACCATCATTGTGTTCTCTATAGTTAAAAGTCTGTTTCTTGGTTTGTCTCTCTCTCTCTCTCTCTCTCTTTTTTCATGTGCCCCTTTCTTCTGTCTCTTAAATTCCACATATAAGTGAAATCATATGCTATTTGTCTGTTGTAGACTCTGGGTCTAGAGTTCTTTCTTGTCCAGCAAGAAAGCAGGACACAGGATTAAAATGTGAGAGATGGCTAATGTCTGGGAGAAGACTAGAGTCCCTATTAAAGGTACTTGCTCCATTTTCACTAGGATCAGAAGGCTTACAAACAAGGTGATGGATGTGCACAAAGAGACAATAAAACTGTGAACATTAACTCAGGGGAGTGATGGAATGGAGGTTTTGAAAATATGCAGCGTTAGGGGTTTGGGTTAATATAAAACAAAACCCTGGCACTGGGTGGAAGGTTGTTTATAGCAGGTTGTTTACCTCTGTTTACCTAAACTGGCCTAAGGGACAAGAAAGACAGAGCTTGCCACCTCAGGGTCAACAAGGCACCTTTCTGTTGTTAATTAGCTCCATTCTGGGCAACTTCCCCAGCAGCAGTCTATAACCTATTTACCTGTTTACCTACTTTGGTCCTTCCTTCCTGTGAAAGCAGCTTTCTGTTATTGTACTAGGCTGGGGGGGGGGGGAGGTGGGATATCTGCCTTGAATACCTAATCTTGTTTACCTCATATACCTTTGTACTATATTGGGGACTTGCCTGCTGTCTCTACACTGGGGCCTTTGCCCTGCCCTCTCTATACCTATTCACCTATTCTTGTTTACCAAAACTTGGGTGTGAGCATCCTATGGCTTTCTAATTCTTTATGCCTTGTTAACCCATCAGTGCAGGCTCAGGGAATTCCAAAGCTTATTCCCCACATTTGTCTTTCTCTGACTGACTTCATTTAGCATTATACTCTGTAACTTCATCCATATAGTTCCAACTGGCAAGATTCTATTCCTTTTATTGCATAGTTTTACAAAATATTATCAGAATATTATTCAAGAATACTTTCTAAATCATTTTGTCTGGAAAAATAAATGTATGAAAAATTTTGAGGGAAAAATACAAAACTCCTATCCTACTGAATGACATTACTCTGTCTACATGAAACGACTCAGACTTTGGAGGACACAAGTATAGTTAAAAACCACCTGTTCTATTCAGAAGATCTCTTACCTAAAACATGTGCTAAAGCTTTCTGATGCCCCAGTTTCTCCAGCTCTAATGAGGACCTAAGAAACCAACCACAAATGAGGACTAAAATATTCACTGAGATGTTAATAAAACCTTTACCACAGTGTGTATGATATAGCAAATCCTCACCAAATGGATGAAATAGCATTACTATTATGAAATAAATATTCTGTATTAATGAGTGCTTCAAAAATTATATTAGCATAAATTTAAAATTTATATTAGCATAAAAATAAAAATAACACAACTGCATACTCAGGAAGGAAAATACACACACACACACACACACACACACACATTACAAATTAGCAAGAACAACCTCAAATGTCAATTCTACCCCTTACAGACTACTGTTCTTTAGCATAATGTTTATTCTGTGAGTATGAGGATGGGTGGCAGAATTCCTAAAATGGTCCTGTTAAGATCCCTAATCTTTGCCCTGATCCCAGGAATCTCTGCATATGATGAAATACCACTCACATGATTATGTTACACTATGAGGCACAGTTAACCTTCAAAGAGACATGAACCTAGATGAGCTGGTGGGTCCCAAGCTTTCTCCAGCTGAGAGCAGAAGAGTCAGAGAGGCTGGAAACATGGGAAGGGCTAGACAAGTCCCTGCTAGTCTGAAGCTGGAGGGACCACAAAAGGAAAGCAGGAAGACCTAAGGAGCTGAGAGAGGCAGCTGGCTGACAGCTCCTGGGGAACCAGGCACCACAGCCCTACAACCACAAGGACTGAATTTCCTCAAACACACCAGTGAGCTTGGAAACGAGTCTTCCCCACAACCTCCAGAAAGAAGCCAGGCCCTGCCAACATGTTGATTTCAGTCTTGTGAGACCTTGAGCAGATAATCAGACCACGATGGATCCAGACCCAAGGCCCAGGGAAAATGAGAGGTGGTACCTTCGTGTGGTTAGGACTTACTAGCTTTGTGGCCATTTGTTATGCAGCAGTAGAAACTGACTACAGGAGCATTGTTCATCTTTAAAATAATGGAAACAGCCATATTTTACTTGAGTGCATATCTATACTAACAGAGATATCAGAGATGACAATTCTGGAAAGAACATAGTATGCTTCCTCCTACACTGTGGAAGTTCAATCAATGATATTTGTTATCAGGACTATTCCACAAGTGGAATTATGCTGGCTATCTAAACAGAATCATTTAAACATGACCGAGAGCCTCAATTAATATTTTAATTGAAATAAAATCCCAATTTAATCTAGTCCCCCCTCCTGAGGTATGCTAAATAATGAATGCTAAGCTTAGATCATATGGAAGACATTATTACAGAGAAGGACAATAAATACTGAACACTTTGGTAATCAAAGAAAAATTAAACAATATATCAGAGTTCCTCAGTTGTGAGCAACAGACCTAGGAAATTCACCAGAAGTACATTGGGTAGCTCGGAGCATCAGCTAGACAAGAACCAAGAAAGCTCTGGGCATAGCAGAGACCATTTGTTTACTCAGGAGACCTTGGCCAGAATGAATGAGCTCCAATCATTTCCCTGCCATTGTGTCATTCTCCTGACCTCTCAAAATCCAAGTAGAAGTAGTTCAAGTTTAGTTCATATGCTGTTAACTTGCTATAGGAAGGCAGGGACCTGAGTTACAATCCTATCATGACTGTTATCTATAGGTAAGAGATAAATCTCCAAAAGGAAATCAGGTATCTACTATTGTAGACATAAACAGAGTGAATGGATGTCTGTAAGGGAGAAACAACTGAATTATAGGAAAAAATTGCAACATATGACACTTCACCAAATATCATACTTAAATCATATCACTATAATTTCCATACAGTGAAAAATGGAATAAAATCATAATTTTTAAAAATATACTCCAAAAAGTTACCACTCTTATTACTGTTGCTTGCCAAACTCTGTGTTAAGTCACACACGTGCATATGTATGCCTATTTCCAATGATGAAACATTATTCATCCTTCGGACAAGCCTTGCATCCACGGAAACAGAGCCAGAGTGGATACTTGAACATAGGCCTGTTGAACTATAATGGGCAGAGCATAAAGAATATTGTTTTCACCACAAATCTATTGTTCAATCCACTAACACATTGGGCACCCATTATGTGCTGGGCTATGGAGGCATGGATAAAGCAGTGAACGTAAACATCCTTCTCTCGTGAATCTCATGCGCTGCAAGGAGAGACATAAAATAATGAAACAAGTAAATAGACAATAATTAGTATGTATAAGTATTTCAAAAAATATGAAAGAAAAAAGGGGAAATTTTTGGAATATGATAGGAGCAGAGAATTGTTTTAGTGTAAGAGGTCCAAATGGCCTCTTCGATAGCATCACATTTGAGCAGAGATGCAGAGGAGGTAAAGACTGACCTGCAACACTGCCCCAGGATGAGGAAACAGAAAATGGAAAGGACACATAAGACCCCGAGAATGACTGAAGATATCCCACAGAGGAAGCCTCTGGATGGTGCACAGATCACTGTATGGGAATGTGCCCTAAGGGATGTGGCCCTCTCAAAAACAGCAATCAGACTGTGCTGTTAAAGGCTACCAAGGCAATCTGCTCAGCTTTCTGTTTGGTTTTACATTCGTGGTGCATGGAGACTCGGAGTGAGGAGGAACTAGACCACAATGAACCCAGCATCAAATGCCTGGAAGATCTTACAGATTGATGCAGCAAAGAGTCACCTGGTGAGAGATAACAAGTTTTTCACTCTATTCTCAAAAGTGATCGTTTGCGTCAGCACTCATACCGCTCATAATTAGTCCCTTCTCCCAACAGGCACTATGTGCTATGCAAACTTGCCCATCCCACAACCTGCATATCATAAGGGAATGAGGAAAAATACCTTGAGAGTCAGAACAAATTAGCTCTCAGTCTTTGCCCACAGCCTTGGAAAACTTGGTTACTTATTTGGGGAGGGCTCTTTTCCTTTCTTGACCTAACTCATGGTATCCATACTCTGTGGAAAACTTAACCTAAAACACAACTTATTCCTGTTTTCTAGCCCCTTCCTCTTTACAGAGAGTTTTCTGTACCACCCTTTTCTAAAGATACCCTAAATCTCTATGTTGGCTCCTGGATTGGTTTTGTCATAAAAATCACCATGGATATACACTGAATTATTTATTATTTATTTATTTATTTATTTATTTATTTATTTATCATACTGAATTTTATTTTTGTTTGTTCACAAGCCTCTAACTTCCATGAAGATATTTTCACTCAATATGAATACCACCCAATAAAGTGTCAGGCACATAAGAGGCATATGTAACAATTAGTTGTTAATTAAATGTTGCACCATTAACTGAGTTCCATTCATTCTTAATTAAATGGCATCTTACTGCATTTCATCCTGAGTCATTAGCCATTACAGGCACCATTACTGGCAGAAAGCATGGGGAAGAAATGTGGAAAAAAATAAAGACAAAATTCTAGGTATTAGAAGCTATTTACATTCTACAAAGTCAGCAGATTAAAATTAAATGCCTCTGGAAGACGACCTTCAAGAGAAGGCACTAAAATTCTGTGTGAGTTTTCAATATATACAAGACACATGCTCCATCACATCATTCTAGCATTTGTTGCTGTGTTAAAAACAAAACAAAACAAAAACAAAACAGGAGAGTTGCAAGAACATTGTATGCACAGAGAAAAAATGTGGGAACAAAGTATGAAGTCATCGGCAATCCACTGAGTCTTCTTAGCTATCAGGCCCATCATCTATAAAATGGAAATTAATTCCCTGCTGATGACATAAAAAATCAACAAATAACAATAATAATTACTACCACTTTTTTAAAGATGTGCAATACAGTCCTCACTTTACATTCATGAATCACATCAATACAGTGGCAAAACCTCAACAAGTTGTTACTATGAGCAGAAACTATAGCAGGTGTACAAGGCCTTTCTCAAACATCTACTCCAAGCGTGCAGGTGTCATTAGGGAGTGCTATGGGTGCATATCACCAGAAAAATACCCTTTATACCATTTTTATTAAAATAATGAAAGGTAAACTTGCAAAGAACTGACAGTTCTCAACACCTTGTAAAAGGAAAACAGAGATACTATTAGGTGTTTTGGTTAACATTTTTCCACCTATTTCATATATAACAAAGCATATCTCATTTTCCACTATAAAATATATTTTCTAAAGCTTTGGAGTTCTCTAAGCCACTCTTTGCACTTTAAAGCTCATCATTTTAGTCCTGTGAATTGAGAAATAAAAACATTGAATGAGAACATCGTGACCTACAGCTGCTGTGTGACTTCTCAATGACACACAGTAATAAAAAGTGAATCTCAACACAAAAGTAGGACTCCCATCACCCAGCCCATGCTCCTGCATCTTGTGTCTATATCACCTCTCAATCTGTAGTACAAATGGTATCTAGTTTACCTACTCAGAAGATTCTTCTTCTCAAACGTCCTCCTGAATGAATCCTTGACCTCTTTGTTTCTCAGGCTGTAGATAAGGGGGTTCAACATGGGGATCACAGCTGTGTAGAACACAGAAACCACTTTATTGATGTCCAGCGAGAAACTAGAACTGGGGCGTACGTAGATAAAGAAGAGTGTCCCATACAGGATGGAGACAGCAGTCAGGTGTGAAGAGCAGGTGGAGAAGGCTTTGCGCCTCCCCTCAGCAGAGCGGATCCTCAAGATAGTGACCACGATGTAAATGTAGGAAACCAGGATGATCACACCACTGAGCACTCCTAGAGCTCCAGCCAAGATGAAAAGTAAAACCTGATTGACCTGGGTGTCTGCACATGCCAGGGAGAGAACAGGAAGAAGGTCACAGAAGAAGTGATTGATGGTATTTGGACCACAGTAAGGCAGGCGAAAGGTGAACGTCGTGTGGATCACGGTGCTCATAAGACCCATGGTATAAGGCCCTACCACCAGCTGCACGCAGATTCGCCGGGACATAATGAGTGTATACAACAAGGGCTTACAGATGGCCATATACCTGTCATATGCCATGGAGGCCAACAGAAAACACTCTGTCACTACAAACTGACCAAAAAACCAGATCTGGGCAGCACAACCCAAGAAAGAGATTACTTTTTTTTTCACAAAGATGTCTGTCAACATCCTGGGACCAATGACAGAAGAGGAGCAGACATCCACAAAGGACAAGTGGCTGAGAAAAAAGTACATGGGAGTGTGGAGCCGGGAATCCATCCCAATGAGGGTGATCATCCCCACATTTCCCAGAAGAGTGACCAGATAAACCAAGAGAAACATCACAAACAGAACAACCTGGTGCCGGAAGCAATTTGTTAAGCCCACAAATAAAAACTCAGTCACCAAAGTTTGATTTCTAAATTCCATTTCTCTGATTTAATCTGTAATGAGAGAAAGATTTTTCATTACAATTAATTTATAATTCAATTGTTTTTAAAAATGAATTTAACTTCTTTGGGGCACCTGGGTAGCTGGTAGTTGGCTAAGTAGTTGACTAAGTAGTTGACTAAGTAGTTGACTAAGTAGTTGGCTAAGCGTCTGACTCTTAATTCTGGCTCAGGTCATGATTTCATGGTGCTTGGATTTGAGCACCTAGCCAGGCTCCAAGTTGACAGCATGGACCCTCCTGGGACTCCCTCCCTCGCCTCTCTCTTGGCCCCTCCCTCACTCTTGGGCGTGCACCCTCTCTCTCAAAATAAACAAATCAATGTAAAAAAATGAAGTTAACTTCCAACAGTTTTCAAGTTCATAGGGTAGACTGAGAGATCACACTCTTGACTTCTACCTCCAAATGGCCATCCTCAGTATTTGCTATCTGTGTGATACTAAACGCTGAACCTCTCTCAGCACTTTAGTTTATTCCCGATCACAAGATTTTGAAGAAAATCACAGAAGTGTAGACCGAGATGTGACCTTTTGTGACCTTCTAAAGCAAGTCCTCTAACTGTGCAAGATCCCATTTTTTAAAATTCCTACATTGCACAGAGTATCCTTTAAGAAATATCTTATAGACAAAAAGCATTATGTGAATTTTTATGAACTCAGGCAAATACCTTATCTACCCTAACTGTAGGTTCAGGGTATTAGAAATGTAACTTCTTTGCCGATTCCTTTAGACTCTAGATAAACAGTCAGTTGTGGTGTGTAAAAGACAGACTTGTGATTCCAAAAAGGCGGGCAAGCTCATACCTGGGAGGATGGCTTTGACCAGGGATTAAAATCTTCCACAGGATCTCCTTGGTGACACCTTACAAACAGCTACATTCCTCCAGTCATTGGTGCATGTACCCATTAATCTCATCAAAGTCCATCAAATTTGTTAGTTCATCAAAGAATAAACTAGTTCTTAAATATTGAGTGAGTGTTGTAACCAATTAAGTACTAATAGGAGCTGGGAAAGAAAATCAATAATTTAGGGATGAAAAGGACACACATGAGCATTTATCCCAAAGAAATGAACATTGATGCCCACACAAAAGCCTGTAAATTTTGTTGACACAAGCTCTATTCATAATGGCCAGATATCTGGAACAACGCAAATTCCTACCATACATAAATGGTTAAACAATCTGGAATGTCCATACCGGGGAATACTATTCCGTAAGAAAGAGGAAAAAATATGATACAGATACAAGCTTGAATGGATCTCAAGGTCATTACACTGAGTTGAAAAAAAGCCCATCTCAAAGTTCAGAACTCTATTTTTACATTATCTTCTCAGAATGGTAAAATTATAGAAAGGAAGAACAGGTTAGTAGTTGTCTGAGATTGGGACAGGCAGGGAGGGTGAAGGTGCGACTGTAAAGGTGTAGCACAGGGACATCCACGTAGAGATGGAAGAATTCCGTACCTTGATGGTTGAGCTGGTTAAACAAATCTCTCTCCACACGAAGTAAAATGGTATAGAGCAATCCACACATCACACCAATCTCCATTTCCTGTATTTGATGCTGTGCTGTAGTGGGTAAGATGTAGCCATTGGGGAAACCTGGGTGAAGGGGATGGGAGCCTCTCTGTACTACCTTTGAAGCTGCCTATGAAAATTTGTCTCAGAATAACACTCTTTTATAAAAGAAAAGGGGGGTGAATGAACGGGAAGTGAGAGAAACATGAAGTAAGGGTAGTCCCCAAATAAAACGGGAAACTGAGGAAGACAAACGCACATTCTGGATGTTGAAATAATCATAATGATTACAACAGCACAATCACACAAAAATGCCAATGGGCTGTGCAGCAGGAGAAGTATCCTCCTGTGCAGCAGGAGAAATCTAACATTTTTCCCTGGTAAGAAAGCTTGAAAGGGGTTTTGCTTAACAGGAAGTTGAATAACAGGAAGTAATGAAATGGAAACCCACTCCTGTTGTCCCAGAAGCAATGGAGCTTGGAAAGGAAAGGCCTGGTGGGGCAGAATTTAAGAATAGTCAGAAAAGCTATACTGTAGTTAGTGACATGTTTCCAGAGTTTAGTATTTTCTAAACATGTAAAGCCATTGCAGGTCATTTATGTGTGTATTAGCTATTTACTCAAAGAAGATAAAAACATAGTGTTCTCAGTGCTACAATACATTTGGGTTATGAAAACATTTTATGAGGATGAAACTAGAATTTCCCCATCTATGATCTCAACCAACTCAAACTATCGTGTGAAAACAATAGTTTCTGACTGTCAAAATGCATATTGCTTTCTTTTTTCCAACCTTGCTTAATGCAAAAATTCTAGCATAGAGCCATCGTGATCCTAGATATGCATGTGACTTAGGGTGGGAGCAGCATGGAATTCAGGTCAGCAGGTTCAGTGGTTTGTTTTCTACTTCTAAAACTCCTTGTAGGGCAAGTGAAGAAATTAAAAGCCAAAGAGGCCAAGGCCTCTTCTTCGTTCCCATGAGCGTCCCATTGTGCATAAATCTTACAGCACATTTCACTATCTCTATGCCAAACACAAAATTCAACCAACTTGTTCATTCAAGTTAGGTCATTTAAAGCAAGAGACACGGATGGAATATTTCACTTGCACCAAATTATTCTTCGTGGTAAGCTTAGAGATGGTGCTTTTCCAGACATCTAAAATCATTTGTTGATATTTTTTGATACCTAGGCTCCTGAAAGCCAGTGAGGAATTCACTCAATGTACCTATCTGAAGAAACATCCCTACAGCCGTTGCCTGTTTATGTCATAGTAAGTTATGAAAGTAGCATTCCCTGACATAAAAATGAATTACCCTACAAACGTAGTAGACTGGTCATTCTTCTCGGCTTCTTCAGGTGTCTAGGAAGATAAACAATACAATGATACCCTCTGGAAGCCTGGGCATTCCAATAGCGCTTTAAAACGGGGTTCATTGACTCCATTCTGCACAACACATCAGAGAGATTTTTCTCAAGGGCTGTGTGTAAATTGGAGCCAACTCCCTCAGGGAATCAAAAGCTCAGGAGATTGGGCCTATGGAGAAGATATTAGAGTTCTCTCAAGAGAACAGTACTGTGACTTGAATCCATTGTCATTGTACAAAATAAACCTACCTCTCCCTTTGAGACTACCCCCTCACACACTTCAAAATCCCGTTTTGAGCCTTCCCTGTTGCATAATGAGCACCGGCCCTTGGTGCTGTGCAGGTCGGAGAAATCTAAAATAAAGCCTTGTCTCAGAAAGCTTGCAATCAGAAGGTGAGTCTGGGCACACAGCAGCACGAGGGACCCCGTGATCGGTCCATCAGTGACGAGGATGGTAGGATCGCTGTGACCAGAGATGTTGAAAAGAGTCTCTTAGTTGTGACTAATCTCAAAGGGAAGGAAGCTATAGGCACACAAACATAAGGTGGACTGGGGTGTTATGCAGCAAAGGAGAGCTATAACTTTGGACCGAATTTTTGAGAGACAAAAGCAGTCGACATTGGAGGTACAAAAATTTCAAATACAAAGGTAGAAAACTGGGTTTGGGATCAAACTTCATAAACACTTCATGAAGCAAAGCAGTTTGAATTTATATCTGCAAGCAGTAAGGAATCCTTCAAGGAATTTCAGAAAACAGGTGACATCTATTTATTCACACACACACAAGAAAAGTTGCCACAGAACATCGGTCTTGTCACAGGAGAAGTTTACTATATGCAAGGCATTCTTCAAAGTGCTTTGAGAGTATTAACCCATTTAGTCCTCCTAAGAGCTCAATGCAGGGGATGAATAGAAAGGTCTAGATTCTCTTACCTGCCATCACCTCATGCAGTCCACTTGCTGTTCTTGGAACAGGCAGAACAGGATTCTACCTCAGAATCTTCCTCTCTTTTCCTTCGGCTCCTGTTGTATTTTCCTCCAGGTATCTGTGCAATTTTCTTCAGATTTCTGCTCATCGTGGAGGCCACCTTTAATCATCCTTTGTAAAAGAGTACAGTTAACCACACCCCAACCCTCCTACACTTCCCCTCTTTATCTAGTTTATTTTTCTTCAATCAATTACCGTTACATACCATTGAATTTGTATTGCATCATAGCACTCTATCACAACAAGTATAAATTTTGTTTCGTTTTTCCACAATACACCTCCAGCTTCTGGAATAGTGCTTTAAGCAGGAAGTGTTCAATTAATATTTTGAAACAAATGAGGACATTAATAAGTGGACACATAATTTTAAGAATGTGGCTGCAGGAAGAGAAATTAGGAGATTAACTTCTTCTAGGTGTTGGGTAATGGGAACTTTCTGTGACAATGGAAAGGAATTAAATTATTTCTTTGAGAGACCATCCTAGGGAGATCAAACCTGAATGGATATGTTTGCAGCTGGATGAGAGACAGAAGAGCCAAGGTTCAATCCTAAGAGCCAGATTTGGGACAATGCTTATCTATCTTCCTTGGCCTCAACTGCCTAGCTGAACTTTGACTTCTTCCCTTATACACCTTCTGGGATTATTTTCCACCAAGATCATGGCTGGCCCAAAAGACCAAAACTTGGTCTCAACGCACAGATCACTGGGCTTTAGAGATACAAGTCCATTTCTACTGTCTTTGGAAAAGACATGGGACACTAGTCTCACTGATAGGATTAGTGGTATCTCTTCTCTCTATACCAGACTGGCAGTAGGAGACAATGTTACAGAAATACAGAGATAACTAATGTCCGTGGTGATAATAGGATCCCCAGACAGTAAAGACCAGTCTGTAGCACTAAACTACCAGAAAGCAGGCAGAGACGATCTAACTAAAAGAACATAAATCTTTTATTCTCCCATCTTCTCTAGTATTTACTTGAATGCTTTACTATTTTCCTGCCATCCCAGTTATACTACAATAAGGAATTTACTGCCACTTTTCTAATTGCTAATGTGTTATCTTATATTTTCTATCTAATGGGGTGATTCTCCATAGTTATCTTTCCAATTGTCATGCCTGGTGTGATTTCCTATACACGAAAACTGAAAAATGGAATGTGAAGTGCTAAACATATCATGCATAAATTCCCAAACTACTCATCTATCTGTTTTTAGATATCCTTTTCTGTTATATTGGGTTTTTTTTTTTTTTTTGGTTCTACTATCATGACAGCTAGTGTCATGGTAAGGAATTCATTTTTATGGGAGAGAGTATCTTCTCTCACTCTCTACACTTTGGTATTTCGTGCTTTGGCTATGTAAGGTTAACAGAATTTAATGTATCTGAATTATGAGGTGTAGAATTCACGAAGCCATAGACAGTACAGTATGACAGCTGAGAACTCTGAGATTACCAGAGATTTCTGAGGTTAAATGACCATTTAAATGTATACATCACAACATATTGATGATAGACCAGATAATCTTGGAGGTTGACCCAGAACTTCCCCTCTTATTTCCCCTGTTGTCATAGTAATGAAGGGGACAAGAGGTGGAAGCAGATTGAACAAAGGGTTAAGAGGAAAATGCTGGATTATATTTTGGCTCCATATGAAACCCTTGTATTTATTCATTCAATTCATCAACACTTACTGATTACCTATGATGTAGCAAGCATGTTCCAGGTGCTTTGGATACATCAGTGAGCAAATCAGTTAAAAGGAAAAAAAAAAAAAAAAAAACAAACTGTTGATGTGATTAAATCCTCAACATCACAGCCATGAAAATATTTGGGGCTCCATGTATGTTGAATGTGTCAGTCCTCGTGTCAGCATTCCCAAAAGCCTCTTCTGAAAATGTGATCAACCTCCTAAGAAACAGGACAACTTCATCAACAATCACATGAGCTTGTTTGCGGCCTAGTCAAATTGCTGGATTAGATAAACATTGCATCACAGGTCCTCCTGTTATGACATCTAAAATAGGCCCACTCCTCTTCCCTGAAAACCCATTATTTTTCTTTATAGACTCAAGAGTCTATAAATAAATTTGACATTGTACGTTTATTATCATTCCATGAACCATCAGAAGAAACAACCCATAAGTGTGACCCTGATGTGGAAGAAAGCAAAAGACTGAGTTTAAAACTCGATAAAAGTATTTTCCGGTCCTTCCTAGATTCAGCCAGCCTACAAATCCACAGGCACTAATGCAAATAGCCATAGTATGCAAGTGATTTTTCTGAGAAGAGTGCCAGCCTCAAAGAAGAAGGGTCTCATGAAAAACATGAGAGAGTTGAAGTCTAATCATGGACCATTTAGTGAGAAAACTTGCTATTTTCAGGACATCAAAGGACAAAAAACAAACACAAAAAACGGGGGGGGGGGGCGGATAAGATGGCGGAGTACTAGCAGGACCCTAGGCTTGCCTTATCCTTCAAACACAGGGAGATAAATATCAAATCATTCCGATACCCAAGAAATTGATCTGAGGTCTCAGAGAAAACTTCAAAAAAGCAGAAGACAAAACAGTTTCCTCATAGGAAGATGCAAGATGCTGTAACATTAAAAAGAAAAATAGAACCAATGATTTGTGCTATTTGTGGAGGACTCAGTTTAGATGTGAGATAGTTC
The DNA here is from genome assembly GCF_018350155.1 of Leopardus geoffroyi. Taxonomy (NCBI): domain Eukaryota; kingdom Metazoa; phylum Chordata; class Mammalia; order Carnivora; family Felidae; genus Leopardus; species Leopardus geoffroyi. The sequence goes on from NC_059329.1 coordinate 102,154,966, forward strand.
CTCAAAAGTCAAGGGCAAAAAAAAAAAAAAAAAAAAGAAAATCAAGGGCAATCTACATCATCTCTCATACACCAATCTCATGAGAAAGATAAGAAAGGAAAGGATGGGAACAGAGGGAAAAGAGGCAGAGAAAAGGGAACAAAAGTAAGGAGAAAACTACAAATGTTGCTTGAGGAGACGAATGGCCATGGCTGGCCTTTGAAGAGTGGAAGAAAGGACAGACAACTTTAGTTTCAAAATCCCATGTAAGAGCAGAGTAGGCTGCTAGTACCACAGCAGCTAGAGCAGGGGAAATAAAAGTCGTCAGGAATACACTCGACCGTAAACTAGAAGCACTTGCACGCAGAGTAATCCTGGCGCGTGATCCTTCCCAGAGGAGTGATGAGGGTCCTCCGACAGCTTGGGTTCAAAAGACCTCAAAGGCACAGACTTTCCCTTGCAACATGAATAAGGCCTGAGGATCTAATGGAAAACATGGTGACTGTGGTTGACAACACTGTATTGTATTAAGTGAAATGTGCCGAGAGAGTAGAACTTAAAGGTTCTCGCCACCCCCGAAAGACAACTATGTGAGGTGAGGTATGTACGATTTAACTCGATGGGGAGAATCCCGTCATAGGGTATACGTACACCAAATCTTCCTTATTGCAGTATTTGCAATTTAAATATCTTACAATTATATTTGTCAATATGCCTCAATAAAGCTGGAAAACATTTAAAAGAGGTAAGACATCAATGAGCAGAAAAAGAATGAGATGAAGTTGATACGGAAAGAAGTATAACCTTAAACCACACCTGGGTCCAGGTTGTTAAGAAAGATGATAATTAGGACTTAAAGTAACTATGTGCCTTATATTTGTTTTGTTCACTCGCTCACTTAACATGTTTTCTTGAGACCTTCCTATGTGTTAGGTGCTCTTATATGTATCATCGATTAATCTGTGTACAAACCACACATGACATTGGCCTCCTTGCAATTTTCCACCTAAGGCTTCAATGTATTGTTGTGAAAGGGTTATCGTTTCATTACACTTTTTTGCGCTCAGTTATTTTTAACAAAGATGTGTGATACTATAAGATACTGAGTTGTAAAGTCTTGCATTTGATATATTGAATCAAGGAATGGAAAGGGAGAACAAGTCCCTAGGAAGGAAAACTGGACAAATGGGTGGTATCATTGCCAGGAAATTCTTCTTTTCTTTTCTTCCCGGTGTATAAAAAGATGGCATTCATAGGAGTTGGACATATTGTGTACAATCACAGAACTGTAGAGAAAAAAGTAATATAAATGACATTGAGTCTATTACCCTCAGTTTACAAATTAAGACATTGAGAACCAGAAATGGTATAGAATTTATCCTCTTTTAATCCTTTTTTCTTTTTGAAATGCCAGAGAAATTTATTTTAAATGGCACGGTTTTAGTCTAAACATTATTTAGATCTGACATAGAACTCCAGCATGTCATGATTCTGTACACTCTGAAATAAGAATGATTAAAGCGTAACTACCGATTAATATCCAGGCACACGCAAATTGAAGACTGTCGCATTACTACGTTGTACACGGGAAACGAACCCAACGCTGCACGTTAACTTTTAATCCTCTTTCTAATGGGAAGAGTCAAGGTCAAACTGACAACTCCTTAAGTCTAGTCCACGTCTTTCTTAGTACACGTTTTGCAATTCCACCTGAACATTGGTAAAAGCACCGTCCGAATTCCCTCCCCAGCAGAAAATTCTTCCTAACAAATGCCCCCCTAAATGCCTCTTTTACATCCGTCTTCCTCAGGCAGTAAAGGAGCAGACCCAACGTGGGCATCCGTGTGGAATAGAATGCAAAATCGAATTTATTAGCGTACTGAGATGAACTTGAACGAGGAAGTATGCAAAGGAAGAAAAGTGTCCCATGCATGATGGCCAGAGCAGCCAAGCACGAGGAGCAGGTAGGGACACCTTGCTGCCTGCATTTAGCAGATTGGATATTCAGAATAAAAATAAAATATAAAAATATAAAAATATAAAAATACAGGAGGCCGGGATGACGAGGACACACAGGATTCCTATGAATCCAGCCATCATGGAAAGAACCAACTTACTCTTCTGGGTAGCAGCGCGTGCCAGGGAGGGACAAGGGGGAATGTCACAGCAAAGGTGGTTGACCACATTTGGACCACAGAAGCCTAAGCAAAAGTGAAGGTCTCATGGACAATGGCGCTTTGAGGACCCGAGGCACAGGGCCCCGCCACCAGCTGCACACGGGCCCTTTGGCACATGATGACTGTATGCGGCAAGGGTTTGCAGATGGCTGCGTACCGGTCACATGCTTGGCGGCCATGAGGAAACAGGCTAGTCACTACAAGCTGACCAAAAACCACATCAGTACCGCACAGCTCACAAAGGAGATGACTTTTCTCTCCCAAAAGGGATCACACAACATTGACGGAGCAGCGGAAGGAGAGAATACACCCACGAAGGACAAGGTTTCAAGGAAAAACTACATGGGTTTCTGGAGTCAGGAGTCCATCCACATCAGGGTGACCGTCCCCAAGTTCCCACCCCTCATGACAACATAAAGAACACTACGCAGAATAAATGCCAGCAAAGACCACCCCTCGGCATACACTTTTTAAAGTACAGAAAATCAAGAATAAAGAAAACAATTTCAAGGAAGGCAGAATCAGAAAGACACATCACGTACAGAGGAACAAAGGATCACAGTTGATCTCTCAGAAACCGCACCTCCTACAAGTCAGTGGCCTTCTACTGGGCGCCAAATTTACAAATCGGGAGACTTCAGTGAGTGGAGGCCTTAACTGACAGGCTATTTCCCTCTGATACTGGGACTAACTGGCGATTCTTTACAAAATAGGCAGAACCACTTAACGACTTCCGGGGTGGACAAACAAATGAACGGCAAAATGCACCTGCACTTGAATTTCTGTCCCCGCCCTCTAGGAAGAATCAGTTGGGAACATTTCCCACTAATAAAAACAAAACAAAAACCTATTTTAAGATGCACTGTGTTCCAGCTATAAAGTCTAAGGGAAAAGAAGACGGTGCTGTAAGAGGACAATACACGGGCTCCAACTGACACTGTCTCTGATCATCCCTCAGGGTGAGTCCCCAGAGGAGGTAGCACTGAAACAGTATATGAAAAGCAAGTAGTTAATCCACGTGAATATGGCAGGAAGAGAATTGTAGGCAGAATACAGGAGCAGATCAGAACAGCAATAACCAGAGCTAGAGGAAGACAGTTGGTTTGAATATATTTGCATACACTTAGACAAGGACCTTACAGCAATTCAGGAAATTTATAATTATCACTTGCCTCCTGCCGTTCTCCTCCCAATCCCCGTTCAATAGCACCTGCATCACGAATGTTTACCAAGCAATTAGGACCAAAGAAAACACTTCAGCTCTCCTACTAGGCAATGCATATCTCAATAGGTGACAGATCTGACACCTGTCATATAATGAAGACGCAGGATAGAGTCATTTTAAGGCAAAATGTGACCGGGAAGAAACTGTTGATCTTTCTAGATGAAAATACATTTCCCTTTGGCTCACCTAAGCCCAAGTTTTATCAAGTCTTAGTAAAATGGTGCTGGGAAATGTCACCAAACTGGCAACTAACGAATTATAATTTTTCTAATGTTTATTTATTTTTGAGCGCCAGAGACAGATTGTGAGTGGGTTGGGGCAGAGAGAGGGAGGCACAGAATCTGAAGCAGGCTCCGGGCTCCGAGCTGTCAGCACAGAGCCTGACGCGGGGCTCCATCTCACGAGCTGTGAGATCATGACCTGAGCCGAAGTCGGACGCTCAACCGACCGAGCCACCCCGGCGCCCCCAACAACTAACAAAGTTAATCATTCATAATCTGGGACCTAGCTCTCTTACATTTGGAAATCTGTGCTACAGAAATATAAATCTCAGATACACATGTGGCAACATCATTTGTAGGGAGAATAAAAGGAAACCAGCTGAAGGGGGATCACTAGGAGAAGCATACATTCCTTGTTTGAAATGCTGTGCTACATAAACTATAAAATTTACCTGAATATTAATAATTAATTAACCTAGTAGTTTACTTTTCAAATTGCATCATTTGCCTTGTGTCATTTTGAATTCAGCATTTTTTTTTATCATTTCAAAGTGTTTAATAAGGAGAAAACACACCACCTTGTATAAAAATGACAGATTCTGGGGTGAAGGGGGGGGTGAGGGGAGATACTGGTCCTCAGAGGGAAAAAGTGAGATGGAAGCAGAGAGGTGCTACGAATCTCTCGCTTTTACTTAGTTTTTGACAAAGATTTCATTCACCAGTAGGTAAAAGTGTTTCATTAAACCAGAGAGTGTTAGGATGGAGAAATAGCTTTACCAGAAGGCATTGAGTCCATCTGCCTAAATCTATTTACTTATGGATATTTTCATTCATTCACTTATTCATGCCTTCAGTTTTGACACAGATGGCAGCTTTTCAAGAGTAAATTTTAGTTATGAAATTAAGCATATTTGTTGCAAAACAAGTCCGACAACTCAGACAAGCACGAAGCACCCCCACTCTCTGTGGCTCCTTTCAATGTCATGTTACTAAAGTAACCAATGTTAACAGCGTGGCCAGTGACTTGGCACAATTCTATGATCATGTCCATAGGCACACACCAATGTCTTTTACACACGAGGTAGGTTTTACCCCCACCTTTTTCACCTTTGTCTGCATGTTGGGGGATTGGTCAACGAGAAGATCTGACCTCTGGTTGATCTGTGATCTGGACCCTGGCAACTGGAGGCTCCTCTCCCAGACCCTGTCCTTGGAACGTGCATTCTGCCTGCCTTCTCGGCCTCCAAAAGCTGCCCCAAGGACACAGCCTTCAGACAGTGATGTGCTCTTGGACGCTCTGGACGGCATGTGTGACTGCCTCTATCTAATCTTTCAAGATTGGGCGGGAGGCAGAAGGGCTATGGTCTTACTGCTGTGCCCAGGACAACCTCGCAAGTAAGTTCTCTTGTCTGTTCAACCTGCTCCCTACCATTCCAGAGTGGCCTGCTTCTCTCTTTGGTCTCTCCCCGCCTTTGGTGATGGGGGCCGGTTGCAGATTTCAGCGGAAGCTCCCCAGGAAGTTGCAAACCCACACAAACTGTGATCGGTTCTACAGATTAAGGTTTGACTTGATTTTTTTTCTTATCTATCAAGGATTGTATCAGGACGTTTCCTCCGAACCAAAACATTAATATTTAATTTACTTTTTTTAATAATTAGCCACCCAACACTTCAAGGAGAGAATGTATGTCTCTCCTAATGATACAAATTGAGGTTGTTTCGTTTTTTTCCCCCCTACAAATGATGTTGCAGCATTTATGTCTGGTGTTGATATTGCGACAGCACAGATTTCCAAATGTAAGACAGTCAGGTCAACGAGTAAGTGAATTTTAACAGAAATCATCAAATTACTTTCTGAAAATGTAGCTGTTCTATACTTAGCTACTGTCGCCAAGTGCAATGTCGTGGTCTATATTCGTTGGCAACCTTACCAGCATTGCACAAATCGTTGTGATGTCTGCTAACGTGACAAATGACAAAGAAACACTGTCTCGTCATTGTGATCTCATTTTTCCCAGCCATTGTGGAGTTCAGCAATCTTAGTATATTTATATTTTTGGCCATTCCCATTTCCGGCTGTACCCATTGCTCATCCAGCCATTAATGGTCCACGTCTCTACTGTGTGTCATACACATATACATTGGGCTCAGGACTTTCTCCTCGGGACATTACCTTATTGTAAGTCACCTATTTTGCAAAAGCCCTCTCACTTTCCATTGTTCAACAGAACAAGGTGTATGAACCTTTATCAATGAACACTGTTGACCTTTCCCTTACAACATTTGCTCTTCTAATCTGGAGTAAATGTCCTCCCACATAGGAGACTATATAAATGTTCCTCTGTACTTTCTGTTGGCATATAGTACATTTGTGCCTTTAATATATCTGCAAATTATTTTGTATTCCCCTTCACTTTATGGAAGGGGAATGGAGAAGACTGACGAAAAAAATAGAAGCAGTGTATAAGTAACCTGGTAACTACTCAGGAATAAAGGGAACTTCTAGTTCTCAGCCCAGTGTTCTTTTGACATGTTATAAACCAACGTCTAAGGTACAACACAACAGAGTTCTAATTACCAAAACTGCTGGAGAAGTTTTCCTTTCAAACTTCATCCCAAATGTGTATCTTACCTCCTTATTCCCCAAGCTGTAGACGAGGGGGTTCCACATGGGCATCACCACAGTATACAACGGAGAAATCACTTTATTGAGATCCAGGGAGGGACTTGAGCCAGGCCGAACAGAGATAAAGAAGAGTCCCATAGAGGATGGAGACAACTACCAGGTGAGAGGAGCAGGTGGACAAAGCGTTCTGCCTCCCATGAGCAGTCTGGATCTTCCAGATGGCCACCAGGATGCAAACATGGAGACCATCATGATCAGGCCACTGAGGATTCCTGTAGATCCAGCCAAAAAGAAAAACGTAAGTTGAGTCACAGAAGTGTCTGCACATGTAAGAGAAAGCAGAAGGGAAATATCACAGAAAAAATGATTGATGATATTTGGACCACACAAGGGTAAGCAAAAAGTCAATGTCATATAGGTCATGCTCCTTAGAAGAGCCATGCCATAAGGCCCTACAAGCAGCTGCACAGAGACCCCCTGGGACATAATGAGGGCATGCAACAAGGGCTTACCGATGGCCAAATACCAGCCATGTGCCATGGACGTCAGGAAGAAATATTCAGATACCACAAAGAAAGCAGAGAACCACATCTGTGTGGTACAACCCTGAGAGAGCTGACTTTTTTCTCTGCAAAGATATCACACAGCATCTTGGGGGCAATGCAAGAGGAACAATACCTAAAAGGACGAGGGGCTAAGAAAAATACATAGTCATTCACTGGTCAGTGGTAACCTGTGTAAGAAATTTGAAAGTACATTTCATTTTTGCAATGTTAATTAGCATACACAAAATTGCTCCTGTTAAAAAATTTTTAATGTTTATTTATTTTGAGAGAGAGAGAGAGACAGAACACAAAAAGGGGAGGAGCAGAGAGATGGGAAACAGCGAATCTGAAGCAGGCTCCTGCTTCCGCACAGAGCCTGACATGGGCTTGAAACCACAAACCATAAGATCCTGACCTGACCCGAAGTCAGTCACTCCGCTGACTGAGCCACCCAGGCGCCCCATATTCATCATAGCTTCTTCAATGTATTACAAGTGTTTTTTAATCTGTAAAGGAGGCAGTTAGGAAACAGCACTGGACGGGCAACGGTATTCCTGAGGAATAGTTCCTGTCCCTTGGGACACCGTGCAAACTTGCGCGATTTATACTTGATCTTTTTGGATTCGGCACCCACTGCCATCAAAAGAGCAGTCTAAGTATCAAGTCTAAATTTGCCATGGGTGCTAAAATTGTATTTGAAATGAGAACAGTATCTGTATTTCATCTTTATCACATGATAGAATAACAATGCCTACCTAGGAATACCTTAACCAGTGAGATTGTAAGAAATGATGAAAAATTCAGACCCTGATAATAGACATTTGGGATCGGCTAAACAGAACAGAAATAAAGCCCTTTCAGTTCCTGTTTGGATGGAGAGGATAGTGCCATTCAGATGAAATGAAGACAACATTCATATCTGTGTATATTAATCTCTTCCCCTTATAAAAGGCTAACAAAGAGAAATGTCAACAAATGTTGGTAGCATTATTTACAAGGGGGAGTTCTATGGAAACACATAATAGTCATTTTTATGTTTATAAAGGACAGGCCTGCAAATCAGAGATTGGGTACATTTACTCTTTAACCATCATGAATACAGAAATGGCAGAAAGAAATAGAAACAGAGGATTCATGTTTGGGGTTAAATGAAGCGAAGAAATTTCCAGATCGTGTAATTCATATAATCATATCATATAATTCAAAAAAGAAATATAATGGTTTGGGAGGCACTGAGATGCCCTTCCTTTGAGATTCATTAATCTATCAAATATTGTATAGGAACTTTCCATGGAAATGAAAAGAAAAATAAGTATCCACTCTAGTCTCAACTGACGTGATCATTAGCGGCAATGTTACCATACATTTCCATGAATACATGAATATATTTTGTTCATTGAAACAAAATTATTTCCCCTAATTCCCTGTAATGTTTATAAACCTATTTAAGGCATAAATTCTGACAGGTGATCTCTGTTTTATCAACACAATGTGTGAAAGGCTTACCATTTTTATTGTTACAAAATTAAGTATTTTTCTGACTCATCAACTGAGTAAAAACACATCAAGCTGTTTAAAATGACAGTAAGAAACACAAGGTGTGGGATTATCCGTAAGAAAGATCCCAGATTCATATGTTTGTTATGAGGTCAAATAATTTCGCACATTAAAAAAAATATTCACACTTTGAAGGTAGAGTGATTAAGATGTGAACCCTGAAATGCTACAGTGACAAAACAATAGTTAATATGATGTTTGTGCCCCCTGCGTTTATCATTACTTGAGAATTCTCTGTGGAATGCATTTTCCACAGGGCAATTGCTTATTAATGGCAGCACTAAAATCAATCGCGGGAAATAGTGCCTAGGCATAAAAAGAAAGCCCGCTTTTCAAAGCAGTGTTTGATAAATCCAAGACGACATATGCCGCAGCATTTCAGAGAAAGCTCCCTTCTTCACTGAGAGCTGAAGTGGCTGGAAAAACACTGCTTTCGTTTCATGCCTAACAGTTCAAAATCCACGTGCAATGGCAAGCATGGTTGTGGACATTTGTGGACCTACCAGGTGAGGGCGTTTGGTGAGGGGAACGTGCTTCCATCCTTCCATTGCTCAGCACGCAAACAGGAATAAGACTCCGCCTCCCCGTAAGGGGGACGTTTTCTATGACCTTTGCATTTCTACATTCGGTGACCCGAGAATTTACCTGGACGTTGAAGTATCAGAAAGAGAGAAGAAGATCCGGCTTAAACTCGGGATCAAAACCTCAGTTATTTAGTGACCTGAAGAGCTGGACTAAACCAAAGACCACTCTCTCTGGGGTACCTCCGACAATGAGTTTATGTTGCCACAGATCAGGTTCATTCTGAAGTCTTGCTAGTGTATTTCAAAACTTGCTGTTAATCAATATGCGGGATACTCATTTCTTTAAGTTCATAGTACCCCTGGCTGAGTTCAAGGTAAATCAAAGCACAGACTTTTCAAAGAAGGAGATGTCATTGTGCACGAAAATGGTTGGGAAATATTTCATGGGCAGATTGGTTTGGAAAGGTGGACAAGTTTGAGATGACCTGAAATTGAGAGGAAGGACATTTTGGGTAGAACTAAGGAGATGAACAGAGGCAGGGAGGCAGGAACATTCAACTTGATTGGAATAAAGCTTCATGAAGGAGAGAAGAAAATATCACATTGAGGGAACAGTGGCGTAGGCAGAATAATGGTCTCCAGTGATGTCCACCTCTTAACCCACATCGTATGGCTGCCTCTTTCCTCAGTCTCTCCTGCCCTCTGACTACAGCGGCCAGTTTTAGATGTTACCGAGGTAATTCCCAAGTTAGGAACCAACAATTGGTGAGCCAGCTAGGAGACCTAAGAATGGAGTCTCGGGAAAGAGGCTTCAGGAGGGAAATCTCAAGTTGGCCCGTGACCTCTGTATGGGGAGGGGTGGCCTGTGTGTAGATGCTGGTGGACTGCCGCTTGAGTGCAGAGATGCCCCAGATGCCAGCTGCTTCGATGCCCCTGTTTGTGGGACTGCTGCAAAGTACGGAAGAAGTGGCTGCAAGGTGGGCTGGCCTCTGCTGTGGGAAGCCTGCCTAGTCACCTACGCACAGCTAGAGACTGACGCTTGCGTTAGAAAGTTCGAAGAGCTGAGGTTAGAGAAGAAAGGGCAGGTGTCCACCCTCTGCTGTCTTCGGGGCTGGCAGACGAGGTGTGCTTACGTAGAACTAAAACTTAATTTTCCTTCATCTGCTAAGCCATGAAGGTTTCTTGGACTATTGCTCTATCTTGATAAGATGGTGAGAGTTTTTCTTTCTCTCCTAAGTAATCTGTGCTTCATCAGAATTATTTCCTGTGCTTTCTGTTGTCTCTATCAAGTGTTTGATTACTTAAGAATCCATCTTTACTAGACTTACAGGAAAAAACTAAAGACTATCAGAAAAATACGGTCCTCAATGTTTTATTAGTGAAAGTAAGAGATATAAACATAAATGTGTTTCAATATTTGTATACATCTTAGGTGAAAAGAACGGTCCTCAGGTTCAAGTATACAAATTGGTACAAGAACTGTCGACTGGTTAATTTTGTTTCTAATCACATCTCAAAAGTAAGCAGTTAGTGGCAATCGTGTGTGGATGTTTTATTACTCCATCAGAGGCTTTGGAGAATGGTCAGTGTCCTCCGTGTTTATTATGTGTGGTTACTTCCAGGGTAATCACTGACTAACTCTTGGCTAATTATGTGTTTTCCCTCATCAGAGGATTCTATACTGTCTGTGCTTTATTGCTGGTTCGCAAAACAAGAGAGGAAAATTGACTAAAATCTTAGCTCAGCATTGATAGGGCAATTTCACTTAAAATTATTGAGAATATTACTATAACATGTTCCATTAGCCAAACTTATAGCCCTGATAAAAGTGTCAAGGTAGAGCACAGGCAAGAACCAATGCAGAAAGATCATGTGAACATCGCAAATGCATTTTGTTTTATTTTTATTTTTTAAAGCTTACTTATTTGAGAGAGAGAGAGAGAGAGAGAGAGAGAGAGAGCAGGGAAGGGGCAGAGAGAGAGGGAGACACAGAATCTGAGGCAGGCTCCACGCTCCAAGCTGTCAGCACAGGGCCCGACTCGGGGCTCGAACTCACAGGCTGGGAGACCATGACCTGAGCCGAAGTCGGATGCTTAACTGATTGAGCCACCCGGGCACCCTGCAAATGCATTTTAAACAATTGCCTTCAATCCTTCGGATGTGCTTTCTTGGTCGAGACTAAGAAAGATAAGTGGGGGGACTAAAGAGACGTGTCACAGTCTACCAATGATACTATTTCGTGGGTTCCTGACCACTGTAATCCCATATTTTATAGTGCCTAGAGCGTAAATGCCTCTGTGTATCTGCTAACTACTAACTCAAGAGATAATTGCAATCATCCGAGACAATCACAATACTAAACCTTAGCTATCCTGCAAAATTCGTAGCTTCCAAATGTTCCCGCAACCTCTTATCCCTAAATGCACTTAAGCAGCCAATAACTGTTACCCTGAGATTCCATCTTCCTGTTGTACCTTCTGTCCCATGACTAAGATGACTCATTTCCTTCTGCTTTCCAAGAATTTGCGCAGGGGATAATTCTTAGAAGAAAATTAAGTTTCGAATGACCATCCCCAATCAGCCTTAAAATCGTTCAGCTACTTGCTTCCCGCAGAACACTCATCTTAAGCTACTCCCCACATTTTAGCACTCTTAATACATGCTTGATTAAAGACTTTGGGTTGATATTTTCTTTCTTTCAGTGTAGGATTTACCTTAAAGAGTTGTAAATATAAAATGTTAGCAAACATTTTAGCAGAGAACAGGCTTCATAGCAGTTCCTCCATAAACGGTAGTAATACTGATGATTCCAATAATTAAAAACATTTGTAGCTGATTTCATTGGAGGATGACGATGACGATGATGATGATGACGATGATGACGATGATGATGATGATGAAGCCTAGGAAAGGAAACCGCCAATAATTGGGAGCGACTTGGAACAATCACAGTGGAACAGTAAATTTTTGAGGCTAGAGCAAACGCAACAGTAGGGCACATTGCCAGCAGTAAACTGAAATGCAAACAGCAAATTACTCTGATGCTTAAATTATTGTTTTCCTTGGTGATACCACACACTGTTGCAGATTTCAGGCCGTTGTTTCTTTACTGATACACATCTCCGTGTTGCTTGCCGGCATTTTCAAAAGGGAATTTTATAGACTTCTTGTTAGAGATTTCTGTCTCAAGTCTCTAGAAACAAACCAGGTCCTTCGTGCCACGTAAGCCTCTGCCATTAGGATACAAGTAATAACGGAGCATTTTTTACTGTCACAGAAGAAAGACTAAAAATTTGTAGTCTTACCCTTTGACACTGACTGAAATGGGAGATGAAATGAGGTCACGTATGTCCAGGGGTTTTTAAATGGAGCCAGGAGGCCAGAAAGGAGATGGGCCTTTTGTGCGTCCTCAGCAGTGAAACCTTCAACTTTTGGACGGGGCCAAACCACAAATATTCCAAGGATTCAGCCCAAACACCTGCAACTTGCTACACTAGGCAACTTTGCTCAGTGATAGCCTTAGCAACAAATTATATTCAGTTTCGTTTTCTGCCTCCAACACCAATCAAAATTCTCTGGAAACAACAAATGCAAGCATAAGAGTATATCTTCAAAACCTCTTGACTTTTGTTCTCTGAGAGGACACAGTTTGGGCTGCTACCCAAATCTGTCCCCCAAATTGCAGTTCTGAGACCCCCAAATATAATGCTTGATTTTATTTTAGCTTTGCCTGTTTCCTTGGTCAACACCAAGTTTTTAGAGATAAATAAAAGACTTCTACATCTTTGAAAAATGCTTATATTCAGAGAGTGGATTTATTTTTTAAGGTGCTCAGGGAAACACTTATGCGAAACTTCAAACCACGGAAAGGCCAACCTTTGCCTTGACTTGATCTGTGGAACTTCACAGTATTTGGGCAGAGTCCTGTTCTCTGCCCAGGAAAGCATATAAGAGGTCAGTGGTCATGAATTCTTTGCATTTGGAAAGGAAGTTGCTTCTGAATTTTATTCTTAACAGACACCACTTGAGATCCAGATCTCTTTTGTTTTTGTTGTTGTTGTTGTTTATTGTTTTTAAATTTTAAATTTACTTTTTTTTTATTATTGAGGTATAATTGACATATAATGTTATATTAGTTTCAGGTGTACAACACATTATTTCAACATTCTATACATTTTCACTGACCACCATGGTAAGTGTAGTCACCATCTGTCACCATACACTATTCACTAAATTTCTTACGCTGCCCTTCATTTTTCTCCCCAAAGGAAAATACCTTTGTCTTATAAATTTCATATGAAGATAAAAAGCTTCTGCACAGCAAAGGAAACAACCAACAAAACTAAAAGGCAACCAACGGAATGGGAAAAGATATTCGCAAATGACATATCGGACAAAGGGCTAGTATCCAAAATCTATAAAGAGCTCACCAAACTCCACACCCGAAAAACAAATAACCCAGTGAAGAAATGGGCAGAAAACATGAATAGACACTTCTCTAAAGAAGCCATCCGGATGGCCAACAGGCACATGAAAAGATGCCCAACGTCGCTCCTCATCAGGGAAATACAAATCAAAACCACACTCAGATATCACCTCACGCCAGTCAGAGTGGCCAAAATGAACAAATCAGGAGACTCTAGATGCTGGCGAGGATGTGGAGAAACGGGAACCCTCTTGCACTGTTGGTGGGAATGCAAATTGGTGCAGCCGCTCTGGAAAACAGTGTGGAGGTTCCTCAGAAAATTAAAAAAAGACTTACCCTATGACCCAGCAATAGCACTGCTAGGAATTTACCCAAGGGATACAGGAGTACTGATGCATAGGGGCACTTGTACCCCAATGTTCATAGCAGCACTCTCAACAATAGCCAAATTATGGAAAGAGCCTAAATGTCCATTAACTGATGAATGGATAAAGAAATTGTGGTTTATATACACAATGGAGTACTACGTGGCAATGAGAAAGAATGAAATATGGCCCTTTGTAGCAACGTGGGTGGAACTGGAGAGTGTGATGCTAAGTGAAATAAGCCATACAGAGAAAGACAGATACCATATGTTTTCACTCTTATGTGGATCCTGAGAAACTTAACAGAAACCCATGGGGGAGGGGAAGGGAAAAAAAAAAAGAGTTTAGAGTGGGAGAGAGCCAAAGCATAAGAGACACTTAAAAACTGAGAACAAACTAAGGGTTGATAGGGGGTGGGAAGAAGGGAAGGATAGGTGATGGGCATTGAAGAGGGCACCTTTTGGGATGAGCACTGGGTGTTGTATGGAAACCAATTTGGCAATAAATTTCATATATTGAAAAAATAAATAAATATTCCCCAAACAACAACAAAAAAAATAAATACAAACAAATAAATATATAAATAAATAAATAAATAAATAAATTTCAGAAAATAAAAAAGGAAGAGGAAAAAATATTCCCCAGAATCTTACCATCCAAAGACAAGCAATAATAACATTTTGAGCCAATTTTCTTTCAGTGTTTTTATTCTGCCTAGTTACTTTTTCATAATTATAACTTTTTAACCCACATTTTAATTCACATTATATATTATTACTATTTTTTTTCAATTCAAGTGTAATTAACATGCATGCTTTCTTAGTTTCAGGTGTACATTTTAATGATTCAACAATTTTATACATTACTCAGTTCTCTCACCGTGATAAGTGTACTCTTAATCTCCTCCACCCATTTCACTCATTCCCCCCACCCACCTCCACTCTGGCAACCACCAGTTTGTTGTCTACATATAAAACTTTGTTGTGGGGGATAAGCTTAGGAATCCCCCAGGCTTACACCAATGGGTTAACAAGGCATAAAGAAATACAAAGCCATAAAATTCTCACACCCAAGTTTGGGTAAACCAGATTGGCACCCCAAAAATAGGGGGTGCAGAGGCACCCCAAGAATAGGGAGGTGCAAAGGCACCAGGAATACAGGGGGGTTGCAGAGGGTAGGGCAAAGACCTCAAATAGGAACGGCAAAATGGTGCCCAATACATAGGTATATGAAATAAATAAGATTAGAAATTCAGGGTGGAAGCACTCCCAATTTAGTACTACAGCAGAAAAGCTGCTTTCACAGGAGGATAGGGCCAGGTTAGGTAAATTGTGAATTGGACTATGGACCCCTGCGCTGCAGGCAAAGCAGTTCAGAGTGGAGATGGTTAACAAAAGAAAAGGTGCCTTGTCAACCCTGAGATTATTCCTCCTATCTGTCTCATCCCCAAAGCTAGCTAAGATAAACAGAGGTGCTGCCTCCTGTCCACTGTAAACAACCTTCCTCCCAACTGCCCACCCCAAATAGCTTCAACACCCCCTTTCCCTCACGTCCACAAGTTAATGTTCAAAGATTCATTGTCCCTTTGTGCACGTCCATCACCATGTTTGTAAGCCTTCTGATCCCAATAACAATGGGACATGGACCCTTATTCGGGGCTCTTGTCTTTTCCTGGACTCCTGTGTCCCGCTCTCTTGCTAGACAAGAGAGAACTTTAGAACTTAGAGTCTACGACACTTTGGGATTTTTTTGTTTACCTCCCTTTTTCTTTGTTCATTTGTTTCGTTTCTTAAATTCCACATATGAGTGACATCATACAGTATTTGTCTTTCTCTGATAGACTTATTTCGCTTAGCATTATACCCTCCAGATCTACCTATTTCATTGCTAATGGAAAACTTTCCTTTTTTATGGCTGAGTAATATTTCACCTATATGTATACTACAAATGCTGTACTTTCTTAAGTGAACTGACTTTTAGTCTGGCAGCCAGAATCTTTACAGAACTCTATTCTAGGTTCAAGTTTTAGAGAGACTGAGTCTGTTCTTAATGGAGTTCTCTCTTGACTTCTAAGAGATAAGCAAGGGTTAAAATTCCTAGGGCAATCAGAAGTGCCTGGGTGGGTCAATCTGTTAAGTATCTGACACTTGATTTTAGCTCAGGTCATGATCTTGGAGTCATGAGATTGAGCCCTGCCGGGGCTCTATGCTGGACACAGAGCGTGCTTGAGATTATCTCCTTCCTTCTCCCTCCACCCCTCTCCTGCTTGTGCTCTCTCTCTCTCTCAAAAAAAAAATTAATATAAATTAATATATTAAAAAAAAACTCCTGGGGCAAGCAGTTTCTAAAAGATACCTTCATGTAATATAATTATCCAAAATTTCATTGGGAATTATTTTCCATAGATGTTATATTATAAATTCATTGAACTACATGCAAGTGGATTGAGTCCATTCAGATGTTTGCATCATATTAAATGAAGAGGGTTTTTTTGTTTATTTATAATATAGGTACTAAATTTTGTTTATGTGTTGCAATTCCGACAACTTTTGTTAGGTTATCTCTTATTTGACATAGTTAATTACCCCTTTCTTATAAATGAGTGCACTTGCTCCATTGAAAGACTGAATTATTTTCCCTGTCTTTGAATGTAGGCTGACCTTAGTAACTTACTTGATCAATGAATTCAGCAGATTCTTGAATAGAATTCTGGAATCAGATCACTCACTGGACAGATGGCAGCAGGAGTCCACTGCTGGTGGAATGGGGCAGTCATAACCACTAGCATGCCCAAGCATTGCAATTACTAAGACTCGCCAACAGTGAGTTAGAATGGGGCACAGTTAAAAACCCTACATTGGCTAATGTAATTATCTCTAGGTATGAGAGATGTGGGAAGCAATAGTAACTTTTGGACTATGAAGTTGTTGTTGTTAAATGCCCCTCATATGCCAAAGAATGAAAATGACAGAGTCGGACGAGACAATTTCCAATTCATGCTATGATGTCAAAGTCAGTTAGGCAGCATTTAAAAAGATACTCAGTGGGGAGCCTGGGTGGCTCAGTCAGTTAAGCATCCAACTTCAGCTCAGGTCATGATCTCGTGGTTCATGGGTTTGAACCCTGTGTCAGGCTCTGTGCTGACAGCCAGAGCTTGGAGCCTATTTCAGATTCTGTGTCTCCCTCTCTCTCTGCCCCTGCCCCACTTGCTCTCTCTCTCTCTCTCTCTCTCTCTCTCTCTCAAAAATAAATACACATTTAAAAAAATTTTTAAAAAGATCCTCATCTCCTACAGTTAGAGACCAGACTCATATAACACAAACCAACAACCTGATATTGGGCATAGAATAAGAAAGAAGCTGAATTCACAATCTCTCCAAGTTTCCTGTATAAAAGTCAGGACTCTGATAGGGAAGGAATTGGACACTGAGAATAGGGAATAAGACATCTGATGTGTTTGAGATAGTCCATTTTTCCCAAATCTTCTGACCCTGTAAAGTAGCCCTCTCCACCTTGCTGGAAGAGACCAAACTTCCTCTGCCAGAGACAATAAAGAGCCCTCACCTGAGTGAGGTGTGGCACAAGATAATAACTATTTTTCTCAAGATCTTGTCCCACCTCCCCTCTTAGCTTCTAGACCTAAACCAAAGGCAAGACCCAGAATGGTTTTGTCTGATTACTAAGGAGAATTGGCCTATTATTCACCAAAAGAGTTACAGGACTTGACTAACAAGTACCAGCCAGAACCAGAAAACATGGTATACAGCTTGAAGGTAATGTGCTTAGGGAGGGAGGAATATAAAGCAGGATAAGGAAGAATTTACTGATGCAGAACTCCAGTGACTCAAAAATTTCCTTGTAGGCAAGACACCAGGAGTGGATCCTAATGTACTATCAGGGTGGCTCCTTGAGCCTTGGAAAAACTGACAGGAAGTGAGATAGACATACCATTATTGTCAACGGAGATTATTGAAGAAGGGGCCCAAAGACTCAAAGACGTTAGGATGGTTGAAAGGGTTTATGTTATAAGAAAACAGATATAATAATGATGCTATCAGGTATCCACTAAAGAAGGTATCATGTGACTGTGTTCCCTGAGAGGACACTTCTTCCACTGAAACAATAAAGAAAGGCACTAATAAGAGGGGCTCCAGCTGGTGGGAAGCCAGTGGTATGAGATGTTGTTATGCATCCAGGCTTCCCAGAGCCAAGGAGAATGATAGGATTCCAGAACACATGAATAAAGAAATTAATGCCACCACCAAAGACATAGAGGATACAGCAGAAGTAATCATATTATCTCTCTATTTAAGTCAGCAGTCTGGCCATCCAGAAATCAGATGGCTCTTAGAGAATGGCTGTAGACTGCTTAAAGTTCAACCAAATAGTGGCCCAATAGCAGCTCCATACCTTACATGGGATCGTTTACAAGGTCTCCCATACATGGTATGCAGTTAATGACTTGGGAAATGTATTCTTTTCTATTCTGCTTAGAATGGAGGATGAGAAACAATTTACATTCATATGAGATGAACAACAATATTGATTTACAATTT
This sequence comes from Leopardus geoffroyi, assembly GCF_018350155.1. Classification (NCBI taxonomy): domain Eukaryota; kingdom Metazoa; phylum Chordata; class Mammalia; order Carnivora; family Felidae; genus Leopardus; species Leopardus geoffroyi. Next base: position 102,173,167 of record NC_059329.1, read on the forward strand.
TTCCTCAAGGCTATATTAACTTACCTCTCTTCCTTAATATAGTCTCCAGGTATGTGGCCCCCTAAGGTATTTGGCCTCCTACCTACTACATTTAGTGGATACTAATTGTAATGTCTACTACATTGATAATATCATGCTGCTAGAGAAGGTTACACAAGCAGATGCTGGAACATGGGAGACCTTGATAAAACACCTGTGTTCTACTGCTAGGTATTTACCCAAGGGATACAGGAGTGCTGATGCATAGGGGCACTTGTACCCCAATGTTTATAGCAGCACTTTCAACAACAGCCAAATTAAGGAAAGAGCCTAAATGTTCACCAACTGATGAATGGATAAAAAAGTTGTGGTTTATATATACAATGGAATACTACTTGGCAATGAGAAAGAATGAAATATGGCCTTTTGTAGTAACGTGGATGGAACTGGAAAGTGTTAATGCTAAGTGAAATAAGTCATACAGAGAAAGACAGATACCATATGTTTTCACTCTTATGTGGATCCTGAGAAACTTACCAGAAGACCATGGGGGAGGGGAAGGTGGAAAAAAAAGTTAGAGACTCTTAAAGACTGAGAATAAACTTGGGTTGATGGGGGGTGGGAGGGAGGGGAAAGTGGGTGATGGGCATTGAGGAGGGCACCTGTTGGGATGAACACTGGGTGTTGTATGGAAGCCAATTTGACAATAAATTTCATATTAAAACAAAAACAAAAACAAAAAAACAACACACCTGTGCTCTGGAGGGTGGGAGACACAACACAAACACACAAACACCTATTAGGATTCAGGAACTTGAAATGTTGGGTGAGTTTTACAGGTCCAGTGGTTAGGGGTATGCTAGAATACTCCATTCGAAGTAAAATTTATGAAGAAAGAACCAGAGGGTCCCAGTAGGCCTCTTTGGGTCTTGGAGGCAGCATATTCCACAGCTAGGAATAGGTCTCCAACAAAGATACCAAATGGCACAGAAGGCTGTAGGCATTAAGTGGGATGCAGAACAGGAGAGGCTCTGCAGCAGGTCCAGGCATAGTACAAGCAGCCCTGCCCCTTGGGCCACGTGATACAACAGGATCTATAAGGAAAGTGATGGTCATGGGAAAAAAGCAACATGGAGCTTATTACAAACCTCAGTGGGAATGCTGCTGGTCCTGAGCTTCAGAAGCCATTCTATACCATTGGCAAAAAGAATGCTATGGCTTTTGAGAAAGAGCTCCTGGTATGTTTGTGGGCCGTAATAAAGAGCGAAGTCTTGCCCAGAGCCACCGTGTGAGCATGTATCCAAGATTTCCCTAAGGCCCTGCGTCCCATCAGATACTCCAATAAATAAAGTAAAATGGGAAAAGCAGCAACCTATCATAAGATGAAAATGGTACATCCTAGTGGATCCCAAGTAGGACCCAAGGGATGATTAAGCTGCAATGCATATGTGTATGAATAAAACCTCCCCTTTCCTATCTCCAATGCAACTCCTATTGAAGTAATCAATGTCAACAGCTTGCTGTGCATCCTTTAGAGTTCTCCCTATGCGCATTTACAACACCTGCATGCACATGCACATTTTATTATATATCTTTGGTCCTTGTTCTTAATGATTATAGCTACACTTTGATCTTCAGCTTGATTTTTTTCCAACTAACAGTGACTACATATGATAGTTCTCTCCAGGTTAGTCCATTATTACCTAATCTGGTCTTTTATCTTTTTTTTTTTTTTTTCCCAACGTTTATTTATTTTTGGGACAGAGAGAGACAGAGCATGAACGGGGGAGGGGCAGAGAGAGAGGGGAGGGAGACACAGAATCGGAAACAGGCTCCAGGCTCTGAGCCATCAGCCCAGAGCCTGACGCGGGGCTCGAACTCACAGACTGTGAGATCGTGACCTGGCTGAAGTCGGACGCCCAACCGACTGCGCCACCCAGGCGCCCCCCTAATCTGGTCTTTTAATTTGCTGTGCATTTCACACACACATACACATGAAAATTTACTCTTCTTATAATGATAGACATATAGACCATTTCTTTTAATTTTCCATGCATAATGCTGAAATATACGTAATCTTATTCTTTTGCATTTATATTTCTCCAGACCAGATTTCTAAAGAAGGATTTATAAGTTGCCATATAAATTTATATATAAATATATATATATTTATATATAATTTATATATATATATAAATTACCAGTTTCTTTGAGGAAATGGAGTATTCGTACTATCAGAAGAAAATAAGAGTGTACACAGCCAAATAGGAACTTCACCATCATTGAAAATTAACAGTATTTCATCTACATTGTAAGGCACTGCAATGGCATTTTAATTTCATTTCCTTTACTTCACCAATGATGATAGTGAAACTTTTTGACATACTTTTCTGGCATATGGATCCCCATTTCTGTGAGTTGCCTGTTCATTTGTTTGCCCATTTATCTAGTTTCTTTCTCTTTGAATTTTAGACTGTTGTCCAATTTATTAGGGATATTACCTCATTGTTTGGCATATGTGCACAAACATTTTCTCTTGCTTTATTATTTCCCTTTTTAATATCATTTGTGGTACTCTGAACTGATGTCTTGGCTTTGATAACAAGTAATCTGGTAAATGCTGGACAGCAAAGTGGAAATGTGATGACAAGTGTATAGAAAATTAGACATCTGTTGAACCCAAATAAGATATTATTATTTTATGTGATTCCTATACATTATATAAACTACTTTTAAGATACCCTGAAGTCTGGTAAGAAATATTAATTATAGTAATAAGAAATAAAAAATGCCAAATACGGAATACTTTATACAGGGAGCACCATGAAGAGAATATTACTTTTTGTCTCATTAATTCAGGAAGAAAATATCAAACGTTTTCGAAGGTGACAATCACTATGTAGGATAATTTATATGAAAAAGATCTGCTTTTAAATAACATTTATTATCACTTCAATTAATGTCCTCTTTAAATAGAATAAAAGCAATATACTACTTATATTACACAATAATTATATGTGAAGCTTGATATATAAATAGTGACTGTATTCAGGTGATTATTTTATCGTTGTCATGATTATTTGCTCTATGCTATACCAGTAAGTTTTCAGTAGTTACATAGACAATTCTAGGCTTATGTTAGGAGCATCAGCTATGGTATAAATGTCTTCATTTATGCCTGTCTAAATATACTAATATAGGTATGAGGGTTAGGGGCTAGTATAGAGAGGTTGCTTCTAGTTTTGGTACAACCACTCTTTCCTTTTTTCTTTCTTTTCTTCTTTCTTTCTTTCTTCCTTCTTTCCTTCCTTCCTTCCTCCCTCCCTCTCTTTCTTTCTTTCTTTCTTTCTTTCTTTCTTTCTTTCTTTCTTTCTTTCTTTCATTTATTTGAATATAAGTCATTTTGAGTCTTTTACAAGACAAGGAGGATGATCTTTATGCCCCTTTCATACCTATATTCTGTGATCTTAGAAATCCTCATGGACGTTGCAGTATCTCTGTATTATACAAAAATAAACAGGAAATTCAGTTTTAAAAAAAAGTCACACAAACCAGCTGTTTAGTCTCCTGAGAATGTGAGCAAAACGCCAAAGTCTGCTCTCTCTAGAGAGCCTGTGCTAGGAAGGTTATTTTCCTGACATTCAAACTCATCCTGATGTTCCTCCACCAGATTTCAAAAACTTCATACTATCTAAAATGCTATGTATTCACTTCTTTAAGGACATCCTTCATGTAGCTCCTTTACCTGCTTCAACGGAAATTATCATTTTCTACAAGAATGGAACACTCAACTTCCTTCGTGGTGGTACCAAAAAAGTAATATAGACACTACATAAAGGAATCATAAAGATGTTTGAGAAGGTTAAAAAGATAAAATTTAAAAATAAGGTATAACTGAGGTGCCAGGTGGCTCAGTCCATTAAGTGTCCAACTCTTGATTTAGGCTCAGGTCATGATCTCATGGTTCATGAGTTCAAGCCCTGCATCAGGTCCTGTGCTGACAGCACAAAGACTACTTGGGATTCTCTCTCTCCCTTTCTCTCTCTGCCCCTCCCCCCCCTCTCTCTCTCTCAAAACAAGTAAAAACTTAAAAAATAAGAATAAGCTACAAATTCAAAATATTTATGCAAAACATGATTACTAAGGAATAAAGATCTAACATACAAATATTTGATATCTCTGAAGAAGATAGATATCATATTTAAAAAATTACTAAAACATAAAATAATCTGTATTTATGGAGTAAAAGTACACAATATGTCTTAAGGAATAAAATTCTAGTAAAGTGGCTGGACTTTTTTTCTTAACTGAAGTGGAAAACAATCTGATTATTCTCAAAATGCTCCATAATTTCATTCCACCCTACATTCATTACAGTAAATAGTCTTATAAATGGACCCAATATTGGACAGCTGTTGGACTTATAGGAAATGGTGATATGACAATAATAATATAATCAATAATGACATTAATATGATTAATAATAATATAGTAATATAATTAACACAAAATTGAAATGAAAGAAAACATAGTTTTAAAGGTTCTCTTGCCCACCAAACTCTTCATCTCAGTATAGAGAGTAATTAAATACTGATTAAATGTGATAATCACAGTATTTTATATGTAGGTATATTCTGCGACATAGGGAATTTGCCACTAGGAGTATTAAAGATAATAATATAATATATCAAATCAGCCTATGGAAGGAAAATAAAAAATATAAATATAAGAAAAGTCCCATATTAACTAATTAACTAATATTAACATCTTTAATACTGATATAGTTTTAAAGCAATAATTCAAGAAACTTTATACAATTCTAAACATTAACTTCAGAAATTATGAAAATGAATTATACCACTTTCAAATTATTAGAATAAATGTAAATATGTTACAGATGCCTCAAAACATGAAAAGTCATACTATAAAGTAAAATATTTTTAAAGAAATATTAAAAGAAGAAAGTCTTAAGAATGGAATGGCACAGCTAACATGAAACCTCTTTATTGTTGCAGCATTAGTTAAAATAGCAAAAGATTGGAAATAACTCTTTATCAATATTTCAAAGGTTAGCTACATAATTTTTTAAATAAGTTAGAGCTATGTGTTTTGAAGTGACACATACCTATAAAATATTCAACTTAAAAAATCAAGGAGCTAAATCACATGATCATCTCATAAACACACACACACACACACACACACACACACAACATTTCACAAAATACAACATCCTTTCCAAATGAAATGTCTTAACATATTTGTTACAGAAGGAACATACAGCAACATCATGAAGACCATATATAACAAACTCACAGCTAATATTATACTCCATGAAGAAATATGGAAATTTTTCCTCTAAGATCAGGAACAAGACAACAATGCTCACTTACACCACCTTTATTCAACATAGTACTGGAAGGCCTAGTTATACCAATTAGACAAGACAGAAATACAAGACATCCAAATTGGAAAGGAAGAACTGAATTGTCTCTGGGTTTGTTGATTAAATGCCTTTATATGTAGAAAATCCCAAAGATCCCATTAAAAAATTAAAAGCTAATCAACAACTCAGTAAAGTCAAAGGTTACTAAAGCAACATACAGGAATCAGTTGAATTCCTTTACACTAATGAGAAACATGTGAAAAAGAAATAAAAATATCCCATTCACAATAGCATCAAAAACAATCAAATACTTATGAATAATATCAACCTAGGAGGTGAAAGATATGGCAATGAAAAAATACAAGACTGCCGAAAGAAGTCAAAGAAAATACAAATAAAAAGACACTCCATGTTCATGGATCAGAAGAATATTGTTAACTAAACTATGGATGCAGCCCAAGTGTCCATTGAGAGATGAATGGATAAAGATATGGTATATATATGTGCAATTTGGCCACAAAAAGAATTAAATCTTGCCATTTGCAACAACATGACTGCATCTAGAGAGTATAATGCTAAGCAAATAAGTCTAAGAAAGACAAATACCATGTGATTTAACTTATATGTGTAATTTAAGATACAAAAAAATGAACAAAATAAAAAGAGAGACAAATCAAAAAAACAGACTCTTAGTTATACAGAATATTTACCAGACAAAGTGGTATAATTCATTTTCATAATTTCTGAAGTTAATGTTTAGAATTGTATACACTAAAGTTTTTTGAATTATTGCTTTAAAACTATATCAGTATTAAAGATGTTAATATTAGTTAATTAGTTAATTTGAGACTTTTCTTATATTTATATTTTTTATTTTCCTTCCATAGGCTGATTTTGATATATTATATTTACCCACCAGAGTGGGTGGGGGATGAGTGAAATAGGTGAAGGGGATTAAGAGTACACTTATCTTGATGAGCGCTGAATACTATATGGAATTGTTGAATCCCTATATTGTATACCTGAAACTAATATAACACTGCGATGTAAACTACACTGGAATTAAAACTTAATATAAATAAATAAATTAATTAATTAATTAAAATTTTAAATGGGCATAAGAACTAAATAGACATTTTTCCAAGAAGACCACAAGACAAGTGGAAAGATGCTCAGCATCACTAATTGTCAGGAAAATAAAAATCAAAACCATAAGCAGATACCACCTCATACTTGTTAGAATGGCTATATCATCAAGACGAAAAGAGGCAACAGGTGCTGGTGAAGATTAGAGAAAAGGGAACCCTTATACATTGTTGGTGAGAATGTAATTTGGTCCAACCACCAAGAAAAACAGTATGGAGGCTCCTCCCGAATTAAAAATAGATCTACCGTACAATCTAGAATTGCATTGCTGGGTATACACCTAAAGGAAATGAAAACAGGACTTTGAGAAGATATCTGTACTACCGTGTTTATTGCAGCATTATTTACAATAACCAAGTTATATATGGAAACACCTAAATGCTCATCAATAGATAAATGGATAAAAAGAGATATGGTATATATACACAATGGAATATTATTCAGCCATGAGAAAGAAGAATATCCTGCCATTTGCAACAACATGGATAGACTACTATTTTACCCATGCTCAGTATAATGAATATAGATAACAATGTCCTGCTATAATTATGTAATGTGATAAATAGCACCACATGGCAGTCATATTACAATATAAAAATGTATCAAATTAACACATTGTCCATCTTAAATTTATAAAATGTTATATGTCAGATTCATTCAATAAATTAAATGTGAGGAGTAGAGATGTGTATAAGGTAAGCTTTCCTTTATATTATTTGTAAAAGTGCATACATATGTTCAAATATGCATGCTTTTATATGCAAAGAAAAATCTGTTGATAAGAAATCTCTTCATAGGAATCTGTTTGAAATGAAAGTGAAATTTACATTGATTTGTATTTTCATTATGCAATGTAAATTTTGCACTACTCACAGTCATATTTATAATTGGAAAATAACAAACCTTAGAAATTATGTTGGAAGGAATATTTAATCAGACGAAAAAACATTCATATTTTTATTAATCTAAAAAAGAATATAACAAGTATATATAGCATGCATGATATGACTAAGGAATTATATTCAAATCTACTATTTTATCCATGTTTTTACCTCAATACCTCTATACCTCTTACCTCTATACCTCTATTATAATTTCAAATTCTACCTAAAGTTTTTTTAAAAAGTAACATGTAAGCCACTAGCCATAAAGCAAAAAAATTTACTTCTCTAGAAAATGTATATGTATTTCATCAGGAATAATACAGGTGTGGGTAACTGTGGTCTAACTTGAAGTGGCTTCGGATTATTGATGTCCCACCTACCTTCTTCAATTTACTGCTGCATAATCCCTTTTGTGTCCACCATTTAATCTTTGGGATGTAGCAAAGAGGTAGATTTATAAGGTACTTCTGTCTCGATAAATGAAAATATAACACCTTACCCTCATATTCCCAGCTGTTGAGTCATATTTGTAGTTTCCCCTGACCTAGAAACAGTCATTTAAAATGAGCCTTAGCCACTTACTCACTGGGCACTCCTACCGCATTATGAGATGGCCTCTCCACTACCGTCAGCAAGAAAGAGGCTTTAAAGACATATCTTCACTAAGCTGTAGGCACTTCAGAAAGTGTAGTGTGTACACTGTTTCTCTCTGTTACACTGCATAGCGTGGCTGATTCTGTTGTGTCCCACTCTTACCAGCCAACTTTCACTGCCATCACCTGCATTTCTTTGCCTCAAGATGTCTCTCTCTACTACTTTTCTACTACCCAGCAAGCCAGAAGTGACCCCTAAAAATTAGCACTCCCTAGGAGTAGTTTTCAACCAAAGACTGATTCAAAGAAATGAGAAAAGGAAGCAAAAATGTATAAAAAGCAAATGAGACAAAAAGAAAACAAAAAGCAAGATGGTAGGTTTTAACCCAAGCATATCAATAATCACTCTACATGTAAATAGCTCCAAATAAAGTGTAATAAATAAAGTGTAAGCTTGATATTGTGCACAAAGCAAGATCAACAATATGCCACCTATGAGAAACCTACTTTAAATAAGAAGACACAAATAGTTTAATATTGAAAGGCTGGAGAAAGATAAGCATTGCTAATACTAACAAAGGTAGTATGGTACTAACAAAGTTAGATGGTGTGGCTGTATTATATCAGACCAAATATATGTTAGAGCAAAGAAAATTACCAAGATAAAGAAGGTAAGCTCATAATGATAAGGGGTCAATTTATCAAGAAGATATAGCAACTGTATACATTTATGCACTTGATAACATAGCTTCAAAATATCTAAAGTGAATACCAATATAACTAAGGAAATACGAATGAGTTCACAATTAAAGTTGGGATTTCAACACTGTTATGTCAGTAATTGACAAAATAAGTAGAAAAATATCAGTAAGGGTATAGAAGACATAGACAACACCATGAACACAAAAATTAGCACTTGTAGAAGACTCTGGCCAGCAATAGCAGAACACATATTGTTATCAAATGTACTTAGAAAATTTACCAAGATCTATTGCCACCAAAAGTCTCAAATTCATCACAGAAAGTATATTCTGACCTGAATGTAATTAAATTAGAAAACAAACTAAGATCTTTGGAAAATTCCCACATATTTGAAAAATAAATAAAATAATCTATGAGTAAAAATAACCTCTGAGTTAAATTTTTAAAAATAACTGTAGCAATTATTTTTAACAGAATGAAAACAGCATATCAAAATTAATAAGATAATATAAAGTTGCACTTACAGGAGATGTCTAGCACTCACCACCAACAAAGAACAAGATGAAAAGTCTTCAATAAATGACTTCAGATTCTACCTGAGAGAAGCTAGAAAAAGAATTGAAAATAAAAAAAAAAAGTGAGCAAAATGTGATAACTAGAATCATGCCCCCTTCCAAAGCTTACAAGTCCTGATCCCTGGAAGCTGTAAATGTTTCTTGATTTGGTTAAACATTTTCTCTGGTATAATTAAATTGAAGACCTGAGATAAAGAGGTTATCCTGGGCATCTAGGTGGGACCTAAATGCAATAAAGTATTCTTATAAGAGAAAGAGATGTAGAGGAGATCAGAGAGAAAGGGAAAAAGAGAGAGACGAGAAGGCAACATGCAGACAGAGGTAGCATGGAGTAGTGTGTTCCCTGAGCCAAGGAATTCTGGCAAAACTGGGAGAAGCAAGAAATGAATTCTCCCCTAGAGCCTGTAGAGAAAGGGTGGCCCTGCCGCCATCTTGATTTGGACCCGCTTCATGGCAATGTGTTACAGCAGCCACAGTAAACTAAGATACAGAAGAAAAGAAACAATAAATATTGGAATGGGAATCAATTAAGTAAAAAGCAAAAACAAAGAAACACTTTCTTTAAAGCAGTGGAATCAAAACCAGGTTCTTTGAGGAGATCAGTACAATCAATAAAATTACCATACTGACCAGAAAAAAAGAAAAGAAACAAACTACCAACATCAATAATTAGAGACGTGAAAGCACTATAGTTTCTACTACAAGTGGACATGGTCTGAGTTAAAAGTACACTCAGACTTCTGAGATGTTGCAAATGGCCTGACTGTTGTTCAGGAACCCAGAAGATGGAAGATTGGAAGAACACAGACAAAGAGCTCTGGGAAAGAAGGACATGGATGGAGTTATGGGTGTGTGTTCAATAGATGCAGATCTTTGTGTCTTATATCAATGCCACAATATCACCTGCTGCAGACATCCCTGACCAGGTAGACAGGATGTCAGCCAGCCTGTGTCCTCAGTCATTTCAGTGCCGGCACAATGGACCCATGAACAGAGCAGCCATGGTACAAAGAAGACGGCTATGCAAAAACCCAACAGCTTGAGCTCTCCCTCACCATGGCTGATGGGATAACCTTGCCGTTACTGCAATGCTGGGGCTGCTACTGCTGAATGTTTATCTTGTCACTGAGAAACTGATTCTGGGCCATTGATGTGGCCCCATCCCTTGAGGAAACTAACCAGCCACCTGGTACTAAGTTGATTATATCAGACACCTTCCATATTGTAATAAGCAATTAATGTTTTGATCTTACTGGGATTAACACAAGTTTCAAATGCAGATTTGCTCTCTGGACTATAATGCGTTGGCTATTAGTAACTTACAGGTCACAGAATGTTTACTTTAACATCATGGGTTTCTGTCTAACAGCATTTCAGGCTAAGGGACACACTTATGGTGACTGGGGAGAAAAATCATGTGACCATGAAGCCAACATGACCTCCCATATGTCACATCATCCAGAAGCTACTGGCTGACTGAATGTTGTAATGGTCTCATGAGTAGTGTTCAGAAAACATTTTGGAGATGATACCTGGCATGGTTAGAACACCTTTTCACAATTCTCTGTATACTTTGAACCAATGGTCATTATATGGTATGCAATGTCCCTGAGAGCTAGAATACCAACATTGATAGTGGAATCCAAAAGACGAAAGAAGTAGCCCCTATCTTAAACACAAAGACCCACTTGGGGAGTTTATGTTTCCTACCACTTCAAATTGAAGACTGATGGACGTTGCATTTCTTTGCCTGAGAGCATTCACTGCTACCTGCCTGGAAGGCCCAAAGTACTGGGGGAATTAACAACCCCCAAAAGCTGCCTTCAGCCTGTGACTGATAGGAATTGGTATAGAAGTACCCCAGTCCCTGGTCACTCAGGTAGATCACCTCTGACGTCTGTGTTCTGAACATGCTTCCAGAGTCTCCTCAACTATTGCAAGCTCCGGGTGTCCACAGTAGTAGCCTCTTATTGGACAACCTCCTTTTTCTGTCTCAGTTCCTCACTCGCTGGTGTTTCCTTCACCCCCACTCAGTTCCTCAGTTCCTCACTGGTGTTTCCTTCACCCCAGATAAATTACTCAAACTCAAATCCCTGTTTTAGGTTCTGTTTCTAAGAAACACAAACTGGGAAACCAACCTGGCCTAAGAAGCAAAAATATTAGGGTTATGAAGAAACAAAATATCTCTGTTCTTTTTCTTTGCTAGGATATGTCTTACTTCTCTTTTCACAACCAAGAGACAGGTGAACATCTTTTCCTTGACATTTAGCATAAAATGAAGATTTGGTCTATACATGCGTCTGTGTGTCTGTGTGATTTTAAGCATTTTAAATCTGCTTGTAAGTTGATGTTGTATTTTGGGTTTTTTGTTTGTTTTAATTGAATAACTGACATACAGTATCCTATTAGTTTTAGGTGCACATCATATTGATTCTGTACTTTTATACATTACACAATAATTCTCACAAGAAATCTAGTTACAATCTGTCATCACACAAAGTTATTACAATAGTATTGACTATATTCCCTATGTTGTACATTACATACCCATGACTTACTTATTTTATTACTAGAAGTTTGCACCTCTTAATTACCTTACGTATCTTACCCACCCCCCTCATCTCTCTTCTCTCTGGTAATCAACAGTTTTTTTCCTGCATCTGCAAGTCTGTTTTTGTTTTGTTTTGTTTATTTGTTTTGTTTCATTTTTTATATTCCACATATAAATGAAATTATATGGTATTTGCCTTTCTCTGTCTGACTTACTTCACTTAGCATAACGCCATTAAGACCCATCCATGTTGTCGTAAATGGTAAGATTTCATTCTTTTTTTATGGCTGAGTAATATTCCCGTGTGTGTGTGTGTGTGTGTGTGTGTGTGTGTGTGTGTGTGTACCATACTTTCTTTATCCATTCATCTATTGTTAGACACTTAGGTTGCTTCCATATATAGATGATATAGAGATTTGAGATAGAGATAGAGATAGAGATAGATAGAGATAGAGATAGAGATAGAGATAGAGATAGAGATAGATAGAGATAGAGATATAAGGGTTTAGATATACCTCAGGATGTATTAGCAGCAATTAGCAGCATCCCTCATACTGGCGTATAGAAAGTAGAAATTGTCTATACAGTTAGGAATAGAAATAGATGCTTGAGTGCAACAGATGTGGCTCAGGTGGCTTACAAAAGGCTCGATGGGCTTATGTCCCAGCTGCACAAAGCTGGGCTCATAGTTACTCAGAGTGCCAGTGCTTAGAGGGTGAGTTTACTGTCATCTTTGCCATGAAAGTTTCCCCTGTTCCCATATTTCTATCATCTCCCAGGCACTGAATTCTTTGATGTTCTAGCTAGACCCTTCTCACTGCAGACATCTCAAGGACACATAATAAACCATATTACAAGGCACCGTTCTGTTCTAGATAGAAGGTCCCTTCAGGACTGGGTCTATACTGGAATAAGTTCTATATTTCCCTCCCTATGCCTCCTAGTGCAATTATTTGTACAAAAAAAAAAGAAGAAGAAGAAGAACTCACTAAGATATGTATTCTCAGGTGCTATCTTTAAAAGCTTGATGGCACAGTAATGTCCACTGAACCAGGAAGAAAAACTAAAAGTGGGCTACTGTAAACAATTAAGGAATTCAGGAATCAACGAATGTAAGACTTAGTGTTCTGGTGTATAAAATGGGAATAATAATAGTATCTGCTTCATAGAATAATAACAACGATCTAATGAGAGAACTTGTAAAAATCTTAGAATATTGTCTGTCAAATAGAAATTTGTCAATAATCACTAGCTATTATTATAATTTATTTATTTAGGAAACAAAATGAAGAAAAACCAGAGCCAGAAGAAATATTTTTAAAAATATTTAGCATCATGTTCAGGGATATGTGCCCTTAAATCAGAACTTCCTAAGATCAAACCCCTTCTCTGTCATTTGCCAAATAGTTTGCTTGCTTGCTGTCTCTTTTCCAGCGTCCTCATTTGTAAGTGGATAGAATTGTTTGCCCTCAGTAATTCAATATATCTAAAGTATTTAATAAATGTCATTTGTACGCTCAATAAATATTTGGCTATCATAATCAATTTTTTGGCTGTTTTGCAAATGAGAAAACCACCACCCAAAGCAGCTGGGAATTTGGCTCTAGAATCCAAGTTTCCTGAATGCCACCCCAGTGGAAAAAAAAACACACACACATATTAAAAAGCCTGCTAGGATTTCAAAACAAGAAGTCATAACTAGAATGAGTCTAGATTCAACCATACTTAAGAATCCACAGGAGCAACCTTCTAAACCTGGCCGAAGACAAGAAAATACCAACAGGTGGCAGTATATTCATGTACAAAGAGGTTGGTTGTATTGATTGACAGTCTCTTCAAATGCTTTTCCTCTCCTGATGCAAAATCACAGCAGAAAATCTAAACTCAACTATTAATATGTTCCCCACACCACAGTGCCTCTTTTGCCTGTGAAAGCTTCAGATATCCCTAATTATGAACTCTACCACCAAATCAGAACAGAATTTCCCACAGCAGTGTTCCTGAAATCCTTATTGTTAATAAATTTATTTGTTGAGGCAAAAACAGGCTTTTTAAGAACTTAAAAAGCATCACTGCATATAAGGTTTACTCATTAAATCTTTCTAGTGATTACCAAGTAGAAAACATAACCTTATGTTGTACAAGCAGTTCATGGGGATAACATTAAGACGCTTCACTGCTGCCTTCATAGCCCCTCCCCTCTAAAAAATAAAATATTTGAAATAAAAGGAAATTGAGGTTAACCATTGAGAGCATAACTATAAGTGAGAAATGTAATTGAGAAAAATAATTGGGAACAAAAATATACAAAGCCACTGTTGAAAGATCTGTCCTGAGACTGGTCAGAAATAAGATTCAATTACCTCCTTATCTAATGATAAAGTACATCCATTAGGAGGGGAGTTTGCTAGTAATGCAATCACAAGAGAAGAAGAAAGAAAGAAAGAAAGAAAGAAAGAAAGAAAGAAAGAAAGAAAGAAAGAAAGAAGGAAGGAAGGAAGGAAGGAAGGAAGGAAGGAAGGAAGGAAGGAAGAAAGAAAGAAAGAAAGAAAGAAAGAAAGAAAGAAAGAAAGAAAGAAAGAAAGGAGGGAGGAAGGAAGGAAGGGAGGAAGGAAGGAAGGGAGGAAGGAAGAGAGAAGGAGGGAGGGAGGGAACTCTAATAACAGAGGCTAAAATTGAAGTTCCTATTCAAATGTATTACATGGGGTAAGGAACTCTAGAGTATCATTCTTATGGCAGCTTAGCCACCTGCCACTAAATATTCAAATTTTAGTCACAAATTCATTATTCATTTCCATATCCACCAAGCAAGCTTCAAACTAGCAAGTGACACCTCACACAAACATATGTAGATACTCTCTGGGGAGCCTGAATGAATGAGGCCCATGTGAGTTTCACTATCTATGGAAACTAAATACCTAATGATAAAATCATAAAGTGATACCCTCCTTTTATCTGTCATTCAACACGAGCTTTGGGGGGCTTTTTGTATTACTCTCTTGCGATATCCTCTAGTTCAAATCAGAACTCATCAACCCAATGCCCTTGAGACCAAAATTCTGTACTTGAAAACCTAACTAGATCCTGGACTAGAAGAAGTGTCCAAAGTCTATGGGCAACCTCTTAGCTTCCTCTATGACACTATAAGTCCATAGACTTAACTTTCAAACATCAACAAATCTTCTTCGATGAATATTCAGCTTACATACATATATGCTCCTGTTTTTGTTCTCTGCAGTGATAGAAATAAGTGGTCGCGTCGCTATTTCATAGACTTAATGATGGCTCACACAGTGCCATGTAGCCTCTTCCTCAGCCATATGTGCATTCGGATAGTTAATTGCATGATATCAGAAAAAAATACTAAGGTCCATTGGAGAAATATATCCCAAAAAGGAGCAAATTTGATGTAATATTGTTTTAGGTGAAATAAATTGACAACTGAAAATCTGTTATAATCGCACATCTATTTTCCAATTTAAAGGTGACTTATGAATCCTCCCTGTCTCAGCCCCTCCCTTCCATTAGCCAAAAAAGTAAAAGGTGATTGATCTCACTAATTTCACACAAAGCACTGCCCTTCCTAGTCAAGTATATTTGGGTGGTTTATTTATTCATGCTTATATAAAATATTTAGCTGAAGGGCACTTTAGAGATCACTTTAGAGACCTCTTATGTTACAAATAAGGAAATGAAGGTCTTGCACATGCAACGTGACTATTTGGTGAGAGTTCCAGGCTCACCATAGGAGACACTGATGCCATGTTAGAAATGACCTCAGTAAAAATAATACTGAGGTTTAATGGGGTAAAACTGACCCCAACTCAAACAAGTGAGTGTTCATTGACCTTTCCAGGTTCCAAAGTGGATCCATGGCCACAGTAATCTACATGAAATCATTTCAAGTTTCTTGAAAATCCCTGGTGCCCCATTTAAGAACATTTGCAAACACCTGATCATTTGACTCACCTACATTCTGGCAATGTCTGACAAGCTGTGATTAAAATAACATTAGTTTAGCTTAAGGTCTTATCCACCTGTTACATTTGGAATGCAAGTGCACCTGGGAGATACGTCACGAGTCAACCCTCAGTAACTCTTCAAAGTGAAAGAACTCCTTTCTTTTTAAAAAGTTATTTGTTAATTCATTGATGTCTTTGATCGTTTATTTAATGATTACCTGCTCCTATAAGAGACTGTGCCAAGAGCTGGTGGATTTCATGGAAATGAATAGACAGGATTGCTGTCTTCACAGATTTTACTGTCTATCAGGAGAAAAGTGGCCTGATAGGATGTGACATGTCACAGAAGTTCTGTGAAAACATACTCTTGCTGCCACAGAGGACTGAGATCTAATTTTATTTAAGGGGAATCAGGTAGGGGAGAATTAGGAAGGTTTCCTAGAGCAATCCACAGAAGATTTTGATGGGGAATGTTAGAGAAAAATATGAGTGCATTCAGGGTCAGAGGGGGATGGAGGAAAAACAGTGTGAAGGGAAGAAGAGAGGAGAAAATCAAGTCTGTGGGTTACTCAAAGGCTGACTTTATCAATTGCCCATGTGACCTTGTCCAGCTAAACCTAACATTTGCTCTAGACATGAGCTGAAAATATATGTAGACTTTTTACTACATCGTATTCCAGAGTGAACACAAAACTAACATAAAGCATCAATTACACAGGGTTTCATAATTGGAATAACTCATGAGACACAGGTATAGCAGGAAAAAGGAAGCACAGGCAAACTCAAAGAGATCCAGACTTCCAGACACAGACGGCAGGGTGCTTCCTCAATCACATAGGATGCACTTTTGTATCTGAATCATGAACTACTAAGATACATGCAGGATACCTTCGGCTCAGGAGAGCCACAGTCTTCTCCAGTGAGTGGGTTTCTACTCCTCTGCTTACATAGCCAATGTTAGGCTGCATGACCAAGAGAAAGAGAAGAAACCAAGAGAGCATAACAGAAGCCAAGTGCAAACCATCTATCTGTTTTTTTATAAGCAAAGCTAATAAACCAGTACAAATTGTCTACCATGTCTCTCTTAGACCCTAGAACAGGAATATTTATCAGTAGTTAGTTGCTTTCATTCTGATTTGGCCAAGAATCTGCACCTTGGCTCCAATCATCCCTGGAAATAAGCATATGATTCAACAGGTCATCTGCTATATGCATCTACACATATAATCTACATTTCCTCAAACCAGAAGAGGACAATTTAGGGTAAAGTGCTAACACAATGGTAAGAAAAACATGGCTGTATTCCTACCCCTCAACCCTTCATTCTCCCGATTCAAATATTTCCTTTCAGCCCTTGTTGCCTGAAGGGCAACTGGCTGCAATTGAGACTGACACCTGCTCTTCCTCTTGTGGCCAGACTTAGTTTCCACTAAGTACCTCCAACTAGTACATCCAACTCATGGCTGACCACGCCCGGCTCTATTGCTGGAGGAAGTGGGTCCTCTCTCCAACCTCAGAAACTATGCTGCTCTCAAGCACAAGAGGGCGAATCACTGCTTTCTCCCTGCCACACATAAAACCATCTGATCTTCTATGACAAAAGCTAATCAAGTTAAGGCTGGATATTCTGGACCTTGGCTGCTGATGTGAGGTTGGCTACACATAAACTTTGGAGCCACTGGTATAAATTGCTTTCCACTGTCACATGGTTAACTTGCCAGTGATTGAAGTGGAAAAGACTTTGAGTCAAGGTTAGAACATAAAGCAGACAGTGCAAACATTCACGCGTCCAGAGATGTCTCTGTGAAGTTTCGTTTGTGAGGCCGTCTCCTAAGGGCTGTTGATGGATTCAAATCCACTAAAATTGATGCTTCTCTGAAAGACTGACGTACTTTTCTATAAACTGTGTTTATTAAGGTGGAAAGCAGGATCCAAATTAAAGGTTAGCAATTAAAGTCCTGACTTGAAAAACCACTACAGCATGCCATTGTCCAACCACAAATAGAATAATGCTTCGAAACTCGTAAGCAGCTGAGTTTTTTATTAAGTAATGTATAATCAAGACTTATTAAATAATTCTGGGAATTATCCCAATGCCAAGAGCAAACTGGGTTTTTTTTCCAGTTTTATTGAGAAATAAATGACATACATTGCTGTAAAGTTTAAGGCGTACAGCATAATGGTTTCACTTGTACGTATCGTAAAAGGATTAGCACAATAAGTTCAGCTAACATCCACCTTCTCACTTAGAAGAAATAAAGAGAAAAAGAAGGAAGATAGAGTGAAGAAAAAAACTTTTCTCCTTGTGATGAGAACTCCTAGGATTTACTCTCCTAACAACTGTTCTGTACACTATATAGCAGTGTTAGCTACAGGCACCATGTTTTTAAGAGCCAATTGTTGGGGTGCCTGGGTGGCTCAGTCGGTTGAGCGTCTGACTTTGGCTCAGGTCATGATCTCACAGTTTGTGAGTTCGAGCCCCACGTCAGGCTCTGTGCTGACAGCTCAGAGCCTGGAGCCTGCTTCAGATTCTGTGTCTCTCTCTCTCTCTGCCCCTACCCCGCTCATGCTCTCTCTCTCTCTCTCTCTGTCAAAAATAAATAAACATTAAAAAAAGTATTTCAAAAAAGAGCCAACTGTTAATTGAATTGTAACTTGACTTGGCAACACAGGGAAGAAAATCTCATGAGAAATAGGACATAGAACTGAGGAATGGAATTCAAGGAGGGCCCTAGAAGGTGGAGATGAGCAAATGTCATCCCCACCCCAAAGAAGCCTGGGTGTGGGCTAGAGACTCATGTCTCTGGCTGCCTCCCAGTGCAACACAGGCAGCCATAAAGGGATGGTCAGATCACCTAGTGATTTATACCCACCCTCTGACTAACTGTGAGCCCCAATGGGCATGCTCTAAATCTAAGTACTGAAGGGTAAGACATGGATATCTAGTGGTTGCTTTCCTCCTTATTCCCTTTCTTACTCCTAGTAAAGAGCCTGGTCTTGGACAGAAAGACTAAATTCTAATTCTAATGAATTTGCTCCTGAGCAAGACTATTCCCCAGCCTCAAGGTTTATGCAGGAGGGACTGAGATGCCTTTGGTCAGCCTCCACTCAGCAGCAATTCCAGAATCATCAAGGATGAATTTACATTTCAGGAAAAAGCTAGAGGAGCAAGCTAGATATTGGACACCACTCCACAGGAATGCCCAGAGATTGATCATAGTGAGAGCATCATCACATTTAGATTTACAACATTCCCTCCTCAGTTTCTCAATCCACCCACAGAATTTAACCACAGCTGCTTAGTGTTGTGCCCCTTTTTTCTAACTAACAAAGAGGAAAGAAGAGTCGGAAGTGGTTTGAACAGACACTTGCAAGAAAAGAAGTCAGAGCGGAGGACTAACTCCCCTTTCCAAGGAGCTGGGACCAGGGAATCTAGATGTTAAGTGAGCAGTTCATCACACAGAAGGCAATACTTGGACAGGAGACTATAGAAGGAGAGGAGAGATCAGAGCTAGGATGGAAGAAATGAGAAGGAAAATTCTAAAGTAAAAACTAAATGGCTCCTGGAAGCTGTAAGTGCTAGAAAATGACAGAACAGGACAGGGGAAGAATATTCACTCTAAATATGAATTTGCTAGGCTTTATGTAAATGTTAAAAGCACAGTTCTTTCCTTTGAAGAGCTAAAGAAAATTTTTAAAAAGGAAAAAAGAAGATAAGTGAGATGTTCACAAAAGATTAATGGATGCCTATTAACACACGAAAAATGTGTTAAAACAAAATTTTGTTAAAACAAAAAGAAATGTTCTAACAGCGAGGCAGACTTCTGGTACCAGTACAGACCCGAAATGACTAACATGAAAACCATCTCTACATTAGCAGGGGGAAAATGGACATTTCTAAAAATAAAGGACCCAATGTCATTTTGGGAGTTTGTGAGGATAAAGACCTATCATAAGGTTATGGCCTTTGATAGGGGATTGAGATCCTCAGGCAGTGTGCCCGCCTTCCAATATGCAACTACCTTTTATTTTCTTGTATCATAAATTTTGTCCCACTCTGTCTACATAAGCAGGATCACTTAGCTAGTGAGGAAGCCTAGACATACGCCCATATTTATGAAGCTTTGTCATTTTATCCTCATTGTGAACATGGTAACTCACCTAAATGGATAAACCCCCTTTTTGGAGAGAGGTGGATGTGATTTTTAAAAATGGCTCTATCAAGAAAGCCTGATCCTAGTTTTGGAGATGGGAATGGAGATGCTGGGAAAGTAATGGTTTTCAAGTAACAGGGATGCTTCAGTGTAAGGGTGGAATATTAAATTCAGCAATGGCTTAGATCTTCACGTACCCTCTACACAAAAGCAGGAAAACTTAACAGAACTGTCTCAGCAAAAAAATTACTCATGAAATGAGAGTCAAAATTTGTGAAAGCTGAAAAGGTGGTTTACTTGTCACACAAGGATAAACTCAGGGGACAAATGCCTCTGGGTAGAAAAGTACTTCAGGTAGAAAAGTCAGGAACTTGCAAGTACACATCCTTTAATTATAAATGGTGAGACTACTGTGAACCCGCCCATGTCTACCATTGAGTAAAGATTGGTGGGAAAATTTTAAGAACCATTTTTACTTGTTAAATGTACATTTAATAGAAGAAATAGTATCAATTGACTTCTCTACCTATCCATTATTTTTTAGTTTATTTTTTGTCCTAACCTGAAAAGTGGAAGAGGCTCATTGTGGAGAAGTTTATGGACCAGGATAAATGTTCAACACAGACAAAATCTATCTATATGACATAAAAAATGCTTTGGGACACCAAGATACCAAAGGGGAAATGAGCTTCTGGGTTTCAAGTGGGTAAAGACTAACTCATATGCTTTGGGGAAATTATGCAGGTTTTGTTGATGGATTTGTTCTGCTCTGCTATGCTATTAAGTTCTTTGCTTCTGTCTCCACTTACTCCTTTGATGGACTCATCTGGTTCCACTGTCATATATCAATAACTCCTGAATTTATACGTCCAGTTAAGACCTCCCCCAAAACACAGACTTCAAACACCTACTCAGCAAATATTCTTAGATTTTTCAGAGACATCTCAAAATTCATACATTCAAAAACAAACTCCTAATATTCCTCTGATACAACCACAGCCTTCCACATCTTAATCACATTTCCATTTTTCTAGTTACTCAAGACAAATATTTTGAAGTTATCCTCATTTTCCTCCTCATCTTCTGCCCCACATCCAATCCACTCATCAATGCTATTGGCCCACTCCCTCCTTTGCTACCAACTCTGGTCCAAGTCATTAATAAGCTCCCTCACTGGAATTATTGGTACATTCTCCTAACTGGTTTTTCTGCTTCCACCTTTTCCTCTCAGGAATGAAGTCAAATCTCAGAACAGCAACCACATGATCCTTTAAGAAAAGAAGTCAAAACAGGTAACTCCTCTGCTCAAGACCTCAGTGACTCTCATCTCACCTGGAATAAAACCAAAAACCCATTCCATGATCGTGGTCCTTTGTTTATCTTACCTTATTTGCAATTTCTTTTCTCCTGACTGATGACTTTCCAGCCCCACTGGTCTCCTTCCTGTTCCTCCAACACACACCAGATACAGTCCTACCTTCCACCTGGAAGTCTCTACTTCCAGATATCCACGTGACTCACTTCTTCAACTCCTTCAATTTTTGGTTCCAATTTCATTCATTCGTGAAATGTTTCCTGACCAGATCGACTTCAACTGCACCCCCACACTCCCTCTCTTCTCCTTCATTGCTTTGTCTGCAACAATCATCACCAGTTAAGGTACTATATATTTTGCTTCGTTATTTTACTTATTATCTGACACCCATTTTTTAATATAAACTCTGTGAAGGTGGATATTTTTTTCTCCTCCTAACACCCCTACTCCCACTCCCTTGGTTTTTCCCTAGTACCTAGAATAGTGTACGGCATATTGTAGATAATAAACACTCATTTGTATTTTAGAAGGTGCTATGAGAACTCATTCTAAGTTCTCATTTCACCCCAACCTTGAATTTGCAATAAGTTTTCCTGGGGTAAGTCAAGAGACTCTGAGGTTCATAACTCTGGGTCAAAACTAGATTTTCCTCCCCAGCCAATATCCAGCCACTATCCAGGATCCAAAGGCCCTCACAGCTAGCTATTTCACCTATATAGAGACCACCTCATCTATATAGGCACATGCTCAGAAGTTGGGTGATGGCTACTGGTGTTTTACAGTCCTTTTTGTGAAAGTTTGAGTCCACTGGCCCTGGAGGCTTGCTTGGGATACTAATCAAATCTTTCTACAAGAACTGGTTACTCCCCAAGATCTCATGATGAACCTGAATTTTCACCACTTCTCCTCCGTTCAACTCTGCAGGGCCGAGGCAGTTAACATGGAGAGAGATGTGATATGATAGGATGGGGGGTAGAGGGTGCTCTCATAGGTTCAACAGCAAGAGCAGTTGGAGATAGTTTGCTCTGAACACTTAAGGATACAGACCCCATGTAGGTATCCTAGTACCTACAGACTCAATCAGTTGGTACCCCAGAGCCTTCACAGACTCTCTTTCACCTCTTCTTATAACCCATGTCATCTTCACCAGCAAGACCAGAGTGAAGACTTGAAGACAAACAAGTCCACAGCATCGTCCCCATGTAAGAAAGAGACCCAGCAATCACTAGCTGAAGATGCCAGCAGCCTCCAGATGATGAGAAAACAACCAGGTTGGCAGGAAAGTTACCACAGAGACTAGGATGCCAGAAGATGACAAGTTCCCACAGGTGATCCCAAGAGACTCCTCCCACGTCATTCACAATACAGTCTCCTGGGGCCCCTTCCCCATACTTCAAGAGGCTAACCTGGAGAGAAGCAGAGAAATGAGACAACTGAAAGACAGCACCTTAAGAGATTGGTTAATTAGCGTTTAACAGATTGATCTGTATTGCATTACATCTGAGTGCAATATAAATGGATTTCCTCCTGCTGAATTTGCCACTTATAATCCAACACCCTAGTGTGGATTCCTCAAAGGGATCCTAATGGATCGTCTGTCTGGGTCCTCTCTGCCAGGCTAGCCTCTCCAATCCTGAGGCATTGCACACTACCCACGGCATCGTGCATTTAATCATTCATTTTTCTTTCAAGTATTAGAATAAATAAAGGCAGTTAAGACATAAGAAGAGTCCATTTAGAGATAAAAGAGCTGTTCCAGCCTTCAGAGCCATTACCTGCTACCTGCACCGTGACTTGGGAAGCACCTTAACTTCTCTGGATCTGTTTCCTTATCTGTAAAATAAGCATAATATACCCAACTTTGAACTACTGGAATTTGTATTAAATAAAAAAGTAAATAAATATGAGTGAGACTGGTACATTTCAAAGTGTTCTGTAAACTTAGGACATTGTTATTATGGTTACTAAAAGTACCATCAGTTGGTTGCCCACTTATACTATTACAGGGTGCAAATCTGAACAAGACATAATCCCTGCGTCGAGTTTTTTATAATCTAATGCAGTCATTCCTTAGGTTCATCAGGCTTACCCTCTGAGTCTTACTCTGGCTTTTCAGAAATCTGTTCACTTCATGCTGAGAAGGGAGTAAAGTTTAGACTGAGGTTTGGCTCCAGTCTCTTATCCTGAAATGAGTTACTTGATTGTGTACAATCCCCTGATCCCCGATCCAGCACCTGCACAAAATGCTGTTTGCTCACACACCAGGTAGGCAAGAAATATGACACAGACACTCACACACAAGTGCAGAGGGACTGAAATGACTCTGCCTCTCTAAACTCCCACCTTGGACATCTCTGTTAAGCTCTCAAGCACAAAGGAAGATCTTTAAAGATTGCCTTGCATACGTCTGTATCCGTGTAGTGGGAAATTGAAGTAACCAACCAAATAATGAACACCTGAAATTTTGCTATCGCCAGACCTGGAATTAGTCAGAGAGGCTGGTAACACTGGGCCAAGTGGCAGGAAACTAATTCATCTCTTCATTTTGTTAAAAGTATACACACACACACACACACACACACACACACAGATGCTTATATAATGGTATATTAACATATGCTGAGCAAGAAGAGGCTGTAAAACAACCAAAAGTGTTTATTTGGAGTTTAGGGCTTGCAATCTGGGAGATGCAGAGAGGCCAGAAATTGAAAGTGTGCTCTGAATCGCAAGCGGTGAGTGCAGGCTTAGAAAGGCAGAAACCACGAGGTTACATAAATTGGTTTGAAGGAGCTAAGATTGGTGCTGACAGGGTTAAAATGACTCTCTAAGACACGGCTGGCCATTTAGTGAACAGATGTTGTATTATCTCTGTTTCAGTCCAAATTGGAAGGATGTGTTCCAGGAGGTGGTCGAGATGCAGTTGACAAGCTGCAAGTCACAAAATTCACAAGCCCGTGGTTTTTCAAAATGGAAGCAGGGGAAGTGGATCCGTCCTGCTTCCTCAATATCCTCCCCACCCTATTCTGAATGATGCCCCTAGTGATGCTTACTCCACTTTAGAAGCTTTTTTCACACATAATACACTTATTGTATTTTATCATCTTATATTAACTTATTTTCATGATATTTAATTAGCATTAATTTTATCATTATTACACACATTGTAAATTAAGCACAAGATAAACCTCCCATAGGACCCACCATACGTGGGCATGGGGGGAGGAAAATCCAAAGGAAAAAATATATGAAATAGAAAGAATTTAACTTACACCACTGCACACATATTGTATTTAAGGGTATAACTCCCTTCTGCCACTCTAAATATTTCTCTACAAAACCAGAAAGCCGGGGTGGGGGGGGCGGTAAAAAAATCAATTTGCACACACACATACACACACAAATAAGATGATATTTGTATAACTGGGTTTTTTTTTCCCTCTCCTGCCTCCATCCCCAAGGTGAAATCAAGTTCAAAGATAGTACTTTTCTTAAGGAGGAAAAAAGAAAAAAGAAAAACAGACTCTGAGCTTTCTCTGCAGAGATTTTGCAGAGGGAGATAATTAAGCTCCCTCTCTCTGATAAGATATGCAAACTAATTACGAGCAATTATCTGACACCAAGGTACAAGCAGCTGCAGGGTTGCTTTCACTGAGCCTACATCCTCGAGAGGGCACAGCGCTTTGGTTTCTGTCTGTTATGGAATAAAATCAGAGTGAGATTATAATGGGGCTGGGTGAACACCAAAAGTCTAATTAAATGTGAGGGGTCGATCCAGGGAGCAGGAGAGTGGCCTTGCTTTTAGAAAGTCTTTTAATTTTATTTAATTCTTACTCCAAATGCTATTCGTATAGTTAAGTCTTGCTGTGAAGGTTAAACAAAGACATATATTCTCACAAGCTAATATTTGGCCGCAGAGGTGTGGCGGTAATGTCCAGCATGGCCTGATCCCTGATACGTAGCCCATGACAGAAATGGCTAAAATGGACCGGGTCTCTTCTGTGCATCTTGCATTGGGTACGAACATTTGGAATATTTGGAAAATATCTTAGACGTGAGGCATGGCCCTGGGTTTTGGGAATTCAATACCCGAATGTTAAACAAACAAGTAAAAAAAAGAGAGGAAAAGAGAGAAGTTTAGCTAAGGATACGAAGTTATGAGAAAACAAAATAGAGAAATAGTCCAGACGCTAATGAGTGGAACAGGAAGAAGGCTTTTGTGAGGAGGAGACTGACAACAGAGCAGAGTGTGGAATGATCAAGAACAGGGCTCTCCAAACCCCTAGTGACAGCACAGTCCACACAGAAGGCACACAGGTGTGTGTCCTGAATCAAGAAGAAGCTTGATTTGTGGGAACAACTGAAAAAAGGGTGTTAAGTAAATGCTGGTTTTCCCCATCTTATCGCTGAGAAATTTGAGTTTAAACAACTTGTCCAAAGTTCTTTACAACTATGTTCCACTTCTGGGAATTCATTTAACTTTACTTTTCCTTTTGGGGGAGGACAATTATTTACATTTCATTGAAGCAATATGAAGCCACATTCATTTGATGGTCTTGCTTCCCCTTCTACCCTGTGATACCATCCCATCCCTCTTCCCCATGCCCAGCGCTAACCAAAAGGGGTTTAGTTTGGGTTTTGTATCACTCAAGTGTTAATGCAAATACAAGCAAATACATTTTCATATTCCCAGCCTCCTTCATTATCTCCAAACGTATATACTACATAAAACATACGACTTTTCTATTTCACTTAAAAATATATCCTGGCGACTGTTCCATGGCTACCTAGAGAGTTTCTCATTTTTCCATAAACTGCTCCCCCGTAGACAGAAGAACCATTTATGTAATGTCTTCTTTTGATGAAAATCTATGTTGTTCCTAGCTCTTCGCTGATGCCATTAATATATTTCACTTTGCTTAAGGGAGATCACCTGGTCGGAGTATTGCCACAAGTTGCCATTTCACGTCCACTGGAGTAATAGATTTCTACTCCTACCAGTACCTCACAGAATGTTCTCAAAGCTCATTCAAACAGTGTTTTGTAAACTTTTGGATTTTTGCCCATCTGAAAAGTGAGAAATGTGATCCCTGTTGGTCTCAATTCATAGAAGCTCTCCTGATTTTTTTTAATTTTTTTTTTCAACGTTTATTTATTTTTGGGACAGAGAGAGACAGAGCATGAACGGGGGAGGGGCAGAGAGAGAGGGAGACACAGAATCGGAAACAGGCTCCAGGCTCTGAGCCATCAGCCCAGAGCCTGACGTGGGGCTCGAACTCCCCGGACCGCGAGATCGTGACCTGGCTGAAGTCGGACGCTTAACCGACTGCGCCACCCAGGCGCCCCAAAGCTCTCCTGATTTTAAGAAATTAAGCTTTTGTCTGAGACGGGAGCTGCAATTTTTTTTCCTCAATTTATCACTTGTTTTTTCATTTTACTTATGATGGTTCTTTTTCTTGCCATAAGGAAGACTTAATTTTTTCTTATGTTTTGTTCTTTAAGGTGATCAAATTTATCAGTATTTCTTTTATGGTATGTGGGTGTTTGTGTCATAGTTAAAAAGTAGTTTACCAACTCAGGATTATAAAGACTTCACCCCTGCATTCTACAAACACTATTTTGGCTTTGTTTTTTATATTATTGCATCAGGTAGAGTTTATCCTTGTATATGGTAGTGAGGTATGAATCTAACTTCTAGGAGCTGGGGTATAAACTCAGATCTACTGAATCTGTCTGGCTGTGCTCTAAAGTTGGGCAGTAGCCTCTTAAGAGAAATCTACTCAAACTCCAAAATATGGATCTGACCAGTGAAAATGAGGTTGGAGGTCCAAGTGTCTGAAGTTTTTGCAGGGTTCTTGGCAGGCTATTTTGTGATACCCTGTTAGTTTCCAGCCTGTTCTAAGGGCTAGAGCCCACATGACTGGACTCCACAAAATAAGTCACGAAGGAAGGGACTGAACAACTGTTTTGTCAAAAGAAGGCAGCCTTCTTCTATGTAAAATATAAGCTCATGATGGTGTGCTTGTGAGTCAATTCACTTTCTCCCAGGAAACCCAGGTCTGAGTCCTACCTTGGGCCCTTCCTAGCTATGAGATTTGGACAAGCCACTTCATTTCCCTTGGCCTAAGTTACATCAAGTATAGGAGAAGGAATTTGGGCCATTTGTGCTTTGTCTCCATTTACCCATGGGGGTACATCCCAAGACCTCCAGGGGATGCCTGAAAACAAGACAGTACCAAATTCTATATATACTCAGTTTTTTCCTATACCTAAATACTTATAATAAAGCTGAACCCATAAATTAGGCACAGTAAGAGTTTAACAATATTAATAATAAAATATAACAATTATAGCAATATACTGTAATGGAAGTTATGTGAATGTGGTCTCTTTCTCTCTCTCAAAATATCTTATTGTACTGTACACACCCTCTTCTCGTGATAATGTGAGATGGTAAAATGCTTACCTGATGAGATGAAGACAGGTGAATGACATAGGCGTTGTGACGTGGTGTTAGGCTACTACTGACGCTCTGACAATACATCAGAAGGAGAATCGTCTGATTCTTGACTCTATTGACCATAGATAACTGAAAATATAGAAAGCGAAACTGCAGATGAGGGGTGTGGGGCTACTGTATTAGTAAGTTACTCACAGACTTCTGTGGCTTGGCCAGAACTTGAATCCAGGGGGATGTCTACTGTTGTGTCTATTTCTCGGTATGGTGATAACAATAAAATAATAAGCATTTATTGCATACCGGTCGCTCACAATTCTAAGCATTTTGCATGTATAAATGTACTTAATCCTCAACAGCACTCAACAGCACTGTTATTATTCTTGTTTTGTGGATGAAGAAAGTGAGGCACAATGCTTCAAAAGCCACCCACAAGGAAAACTGTGACAGAGGGAAAAGCGAGAGAAGGAGGACAGGGTGGTCATAATCAATTGAAATTAAAATATCTTACTTTTGGAACTTTTGCAAAAACATATGACTGTGTGACACATTCCTGGGGTTCCTCATAGGGGCCTGGGAAGGGACTGATCCAAAGTGAAGGGATTCCTGGAAAATTGGCCTCTAAAGGAAGGACTCCTTGGGAACCTATTTATTTAGAGATTTAAATGATGAGAAAGAAACAAGTCATGTGAAAATATGGAGAAACGATATTGAACCATATTGAAATATGGTTCAACCAGTGCAAAGGCTCAAAGCAAGAAGAAATTTGAGATGTCTAAGGCATTGAGAGAAAGCCACCATGTATAGGATGTAGCTTCATCTTTCTAGCAAACTTGGGAGCATGAAAGTGATAAGTAACTCAATGTGGAACTTCTGCCTGGAAACTCATGCATCATTATGACGAGCTTAAAGAAACATGTGAGACCATCTAATAATCTGCAATGCCCACTAGAATTCTGACAATGCCTGACAGAGCCCCAGAGATTGGGGGCAGGGAAGTTTATAGAGAGGCCAAGCAAGATTCAAGCTTCTCACTCCAGCCTTACTTACCACGGCATGTTTCATGTATCTATTTTATGCCCTGGATTCCTCACAAGGACTTACTTGAAACAAGGCCTCTATCACTGGGAAAAGTTGTAAACATACAGAACCCCAACCTTATTCTTTGATCTGAAGGACACTGAAGCTCAAAAAGAGCTAATTGTCCTAAAGCCACAATTAGATGGGGCAGACCATTGCAAGAACTCCAAACTCCTGACTCCCATGCTAGAGCTCTTCCCAGGAGGCCATACCTCATCCATTTGTAATCTTCAGTAAGTTTTCTTTGAGAATTTTGATGTTGTTTTAAATGCACTATAGCTGTATTTTCACCAATTTTTATTTTCTACCCAGCTAATGAGACAAAGCAGAGATCTGTACAACCTGTTCAAGGTAATAAATGCTCCATCTGTCACAGTGGAAGTTGAGAAAGAGAAAAGTGACTCTTCTACAGCTGTGAATTCTACCAACTGGAGCTGCTACTAGGAATATTATTTCTTGATATGTCGACAAGAGTCAAGGTATGGTGCATGTGGTTGTGATGAAAAGGCTGGGAGATGTCAGCTTCCTTCCCCTTCCACTCCCACCACCGTTAGCCTTTTTCAAATCCTCATTACATCTCAGCTTAAACCATTGCACAAACTATCAATTGTTCTCTCTGCCTCCAGTCTTTCCCCATTCTAGACTGCCATCCAGTCTTGCCCAATTCATCATCTTTCAAGTAAAGCTCTTATAAAAACATGCTCCTTCACGCACAATCTCTCCTATAAATAAATTATAGAAATCCCAGAATCTCCAAGAATATGTGGATCCAATCCTCTAAATTCAGCATTCAAAGCTTTTTGTGATCCAAAGCTTTTGCAGTAATTCCCATTTTGTCTCCAACTCCTGCTTTTGTTCATGCTGTGACCCAGAAAGTTTGAGTGTTCTTCATTCCCACACTGTGCTCTTTATTTTTGCAAACATAGATCTTTGCTCTTCACCTCTGCCCATGTGTTCCCCCTGAGCACTGCCATTGGACAGCTTCTCTGTGTTTCATGGTCTAATTCAATGAGATCTCCGTTATAAAGGTCTCTTTGTTTATGGCAAGCAAATAAGAATTCTTCCAACTTTCGCTACCCACACTGGGTGTTATACCATTTTAATGGTAGTTCTAAGATGCTGTCTTGTGTTATTGCTATTTGTGAACTATTTTGTTCCCCTTATATATTGTAAGGGAAGAGCTAATCTATATATCTTGGTATCTCCTAAAGGGCCTCACACAATTCACAATTCCAGGGACACAGTGAGTGTTTGGCACCTGATTTGATGAAAGGACAGGACTGGGAGATCCTCAGTATTCCATTCCCCCAGTTTGGGATTAGCCCACAGGCAATAGGTCAGAATTTGAAGAGAAATTCCTCTATGAAATATTCAAAGGCTCTTCTCAAACAGAGGGGTTAAGATGGAGGGTCACTAGAATGCAGCTTGACAATAAACTGACATCCAATAAAGTTAGTTATAGACAGCTGACACTGTGACAAAATATTAAGAGCCTTAGATGGAGCCAGTTGGAGCCATGTCCACAACCTGGTCAACTCACTTTCCAGCTCTGTGACTTTGAGCAGGTTCCTAACTATTCTGAATCTTTCCTGCAAAACCAGGCTAAGGGTCAGCTGTGCAGACTGCCTGAGAAATGGTAATTAACACTTTGGAACCTAATACTTCTGCCATAAAAAGTAACAAAACTACAAGAATCAGAAAATCAACTGCAGAGCTGAGTATTTATTACTGAAATCATTCCCCGCAGGCATGAAACATCCATTTGCAGCAGCAAACACCTGTTAGAAACCCAAAGTTTGGGTCTTTATCTTGTCATCTGAAGGATTTGTTAGGCCTTCAGAAATTGCCTTTCCTCCTTTTCTGCAGGCTTCCCAATTTTCATCAGATGTAAAGATGATGCAGATGACGCAAGACTGTGAACAGCACATCCAAAAAAAAACCAACAGAAACAAAAACAAAAAAACAAAAACAAACAAAATGAACACACCTGGAATGAAAGACCTAAGGACACTTCTAATGAGAGTGGGAGAGAACAAGCAGGGACGGCACTGAAATGAGTCCAAAGGCCTGGCACTGCTAAGATGGGAAGGGAGCCAGGCGTTAAGTGAGACTTGCCCCGTCCATCACAGAGAATATATGACAGAGGAGAATGTGAACATTTCTGAGTCTTTGTTATCCATCGAGCCACTCATTCACTCTGTCATCAAGTACTGAGGACTAGGCGGTGCCAGGTTTGAAAAATGCAGGAATGAAAATGGTTATCCCTCAAATGATTCATGGACTTGTGGAGGAAACAAACAACAAAAACAGTGCAGTACTGAGCACTAGGCAGTGTCAGGGCTGAAAAATGCAGGAGGAAAATGGCTTGTCCCTCAAATAACTCACGAACTCATGGCGGAAATAGACAACAGTTCAGTCAAGACGCAACAAGAGCTACAATCACACTGTGCTGGAGGGACGGGGAGAGCAGAGGGGATCCAGCTCTAGCAAGGTGGATCATGAAAAACTAAAAGTGCTGCTTAACCCGAGTTTTGAAGCATTAACAGGAGTCCCCGGGTAGGCAGGGTGGCACGTGCCAGCATGCACAGTGTCCCCTTTGTGAGTCCACATATAGTCTAATGTAGGAGCACAGAAAATACAAAAGGGTAGCAGATGGTAAACCAGTGGTGAGCAGAAGTCACACATTCACCCTTTCTTGTGGATCCTCCAAGAATGCCTAGTTAAATGTTGAGAGAGTCCAAAGTTATACGCAGATTTTTTATGCATGCTGTTCAGAGGTCAACTGTATCATCATACAAAGGTTGGGGCAATTCCATTAGACAGAGATGATAGACAGATAATTTGATATATTTCAGCCACATTTCTCTGAAGGCAATTCATGAAGTTCAATGCATTAACACTGTACCATTCATTTGAGTTGCTTGAAGTTTTCTTCTCTTTACTGTCTGAATTTTGGCTCTATTCAGATAAGTCAGTCATTGTAGTTATCCTTTCATATTCACTTACAAAACATTTATTAGGCATCAACTTGGTCCTGATCCTGAGGATAAGAAAGAAGCCCAGTGCTGTTCCTCTTGGAACTCACAGTTTCATGAAGGAGGCAAACATATAGACACATAATGATAATTTAGTGTGGTAGAGGCATGTACCAAGTACCAAGGAAACATGAGACAGTTCGAAATCTTCACAGATTTCCCTTAAGGGGTCCTAACTGATACAGAAGAACATTCCAGGTCAGGTAGTGTGAGGAGGCTCCTAAACAAAGCATTTGACAAAAACAGAGTGAAGATCTGTGTAGCAGAAAGGAGGTGCAGTCGTCACTGTGGCTAAATTCATCACTGCATAAGTGATTTCCTAGCCCTACCACTTAAGAGCCGTGTTAACCTGGGCAAGTTACTAGAACTTCCCGTACTGACCTCATAGGATTATTGTGAGGATTAACTTTTCTTTCGCATGTGAAGGGTTCAGAATAATGCTGGCACAACTTGGATGAGTAATAAATGTTTTATTACCATTATTACCATCAGTGCAACTACCATTACTATTTCAAGCAAATGTGTGACTCCTCAGTGTGTTTATTTTACCTGGGAAAGGACAGCCCATTTTGTTTACCATTGTAGCACAACGATCAAGACTTAGACTTGGACTTGGCCCAGGGCATAAAGGAATAAGTTCAAAGATCACATGCAATAGTTTGCTGAGAAGGTCATGGCAGATCTCATAGAATTAGCAAGAGAAATCCCAGTGTAACCTCACTTCCCACAAAACCACTTGTTTTGCATAGTTGCATACTTTGATCATGAGGTGCCAATTCCACTTTGGTAAAAGACTCTTTACTGGATTTACCTCTCTTCCAGCCCAATCCCTACCATGAAGACTGCAAACCAGAATCCAACCACGTTCTTCCAGAAGAATGTTCCAAAGTGTGAGCCAACCTTGAAAATCACCATACCACCCCACACCCACAGCTAAATTTCTACTTTAGAATTATTTCCTGCATGTTCTCAAGGCCTTTGCCTCAAGCAATGAAATCAATGCTCCTTTAGGTTTTGGTAGGAATTACAGAATTCTTTCTATTCCTTCCTCTCCTTTCTCTATCTTTTTAATCAATTACCAACAGTGAGGATAGTAACATTTTGAATCAGAAAATCCATCCCAGAACCACACTGCTTGCTAATTCTATTTACATTTTCTCCAGGGTTGGCCAAGGACCTCAACCTTTTCAGGCTTGCTTCTTCTGCTCTTTCTGCTAAAATCTGCCAGTCACTGGGGGGGATGGGAGGGGGGGTTGAAAATGCAGAGATGAAAGTCATGTTCTCTGCCCCTTAGTAGGGGGTCCCTGTGTGATAACAAAGTCAGGCAATTAAAGATAGACACAAACAACACAGTAGGAACCAGCACAAGAGTGGCATAAAATAGACCCTCAACAAGTGCATGTTCAATTGATACTAGTTTATTTGTTACATGGAACCATTGAAACTAATGATGTTCGACTGGTTTGACATCCAAAAAAATAATAATTGTATATAATTCAATCTAATACACGTTCTGATAGGGTTAAGCATTAGACAATGTGAGAGAGCAGTGAAATAGATACATAGACCAAGGAGCTGACTTTTGAAAGTTCAACTTTTAATAGTTGTTTTCTGGTCAGAAAAGCAATATATCAGAGAAGAATCTTGAAGAATAAATGCAGTTGTCCAATCTATTTCCACAGTCACTGTTCTTATCCAATCTACCATCACCTCTTACCTAGACAAGGGCCACCAGGCCGTCCTAACTGATCTCTCCACTTGCATTCATTCCCCCCTCTTTCTATTTTGTTTTTTAAGTTTGTTTATTTATTTTGAGACAGAGAGAGAGAGAGAAAGAGAACAAGCAGGGGAGGGGCAGAGGAATAGAGAGAGAATCCCAAGCATGTTCTCTACCATCAGCACAAAGCCCAGTGGGGCTCAAACCCACAAACCATGAGATCATGACCTGAGCAGAAACCAAAAGTCAGACTCTTAACTGACTGAGCCACCCATGTGCCCCAACTTCTCCCTTCTTTCTACGTAGTATCCAGATGAATGATCTTCGAAAAACTCAAATCAGATCATGTTGCTCAGCTGCTTAAAACCTCCCAATGGTGACCAGTTATGCTTTAAATAAAACACATATCCCATCATGAAACTGGCATGACCTTGCATTTGTTATATGTTTGATTCTGTACATGCCACCACTCCACTCCCCGTCAAAGACACCAGGCACATGAACCTTCATTTTCAGCTCCTCACCCCACCCCCCCCACAAGCTTCTTTTACATCTGTGGCTCAGGCCTCGGAAGAAGGTTGTTTCATTTCAAGAATAACAAAAAAAAAAAGTTAAATAAACTTCGAATTCATGTCCAAATTTTATTAAATAGGAGTTGTCATTACTTACGCTGCACCAGCAAAAAGCAAAATTCCTTTTTTATGAATCTGAGGGCAAAAGTATGTTTTCCTTGAGGCATTCTGAATTATGGAAGATAGCTCCACCTTCTCCCTTTTGTATTCTCTTTGCTCCAATGTTTGATGATTTCAGTTTTATTGCCAAGAATCAAAATGACAAAGGGCATTTAATGAGCTGCGGTCTGATGATCTTTCCCTGCCCCCACTCCTCCTGTCTGATCTACAATCTCCTTTGGGTCTCTTTCTGATCTCTGCATGGATGTATTGGCTGTCTAGATATCAGAACTCACTCATATCTCCCTTGCATTCTGTAACATCATGTGCATCAATGAGTATTTATGGAAAACAGGTTATGGGTTCATCTCCAAACCATGTGTCTGTGGTCCTTTATCTGAAATGAAGACCCACCCTCTAAGATTTTTTAGCTAAGTGTGTTAGGGAGAGACGGATGAACACACAATGAACAATACAATGACTGGCCCCAGCAAATATTGAGCACCTGCTGTATACATGAAAAGTCTGAAGATAGCCATCAAGGACAAAAGTCTTAACTGGCTGGTCAGGTACATTGATGGAGAAGCCGAGTCTTGGTGTCAGAGGCCTATGCTTGTGTTTTCATGTCAACAGGATGTGTGGATTAGCCAACTGACTTTCTGAACCTGTTTCCTCATCTCTATAATGGTACCAACACCTACGTCCAAAAGCCACTGTGGGTTGGGAAGATTAAATGGATGTGAAAGAGTTTTCTAAACTCTGAAACACTTGCTGTGATGAGGAAGAGAATGACAATGTTTGCAGGGGGCAAGTGCTGTGCCAAACAATTTAAGTACATTATTTCGATTAATCCTCACCAATGTATTTATGAATTAGATTCTATCAGTCTTCATTTCACAGATGAGGTTCAAAGAGGGAGCAAACTTTTGTCAAGGTCACGTAGCCGATTTAATTGTGAAACTGACATTGGAACTTAGATCTCTCTTAGCTCCATAATTAATACTCAGCTATCATGCTGTATGACTGATCAAATACCTTTGTCTTTGGAAAGTACTTTTATTAGAAGGTCACTGTTCCTGGGTTAGTGACCCTGGGTTAGAGACCCTGGAGACAGCCTGGGTCTATAACTTATTCCATGTCTGACACTGGAAAGTACCAATTACCTGTTTGTGATGAGGTTGAATTCTAGCCTCCCTCAGATCACTTAGGTCATTCTCTTTAGGTCTTTTGACCTATGGTCTTTGTTCTAGTTGATAAGCAAGACATAGTCCATGAGGTGATTAACAATCAAGTCACCTTGGCTTTATGCCAAATGAATGAAGCAGACTACAGATACCAGAGGGGTTGAAGACGAAGATCTCCAAGGGCTATAAAGGTAGAGAAAGCTTTTTGTGGAGGATGCGCCTGAACCATTTATTATTTTCCTCCATAGTCACTGTATTTACAAATATTGTATTTTTATGTAGCCTAATGTGGTGACATGACCTGGCAAAAGGGGGCAATTACAGCCCCTTCAGTGGAGAAGAGGAATCCCATAGGCCCGAGAAACAGTCAGGCATAGAGACAAAATTGGCAACTGCATACTTCCTGCAGGGTCACCACAGTACAGGGACAACATTTTGTTGTCAGCTAGGACTTAACTGGAAGTTGTTTGAAGTTGAGTCTTCTTTCCTTCACGAGGCCGATGGGTGTTTCATCCAACCACCATCCTTGTCATTGTGAGAATGATTACATAAGGCAGTGATTCTTTGCTTTGGGTGATTCTGTCCCCACCGTGAATAACTGGCACTATCTGGAGAGATAGTTAGTATGTCATGACGTGGCAGACAGGTAGGGGCTTCTTCCTACAGACATCAAGTGGGTAGAGGCCAGAAATGCTACTAAACATCCTACAATGCTCAGGAAAGGCCCACCTCTATACCCCAACCCAGCAATAGAGAATTATCTGGCCCAAGAGGTCAATAGTGCTGAGGTTGAGAAAGTGTGATATAAGAGAACAGGGATTACAGGAAATTCTATTCTTCCCTCTCCAACACCAGAGGGGATAGAGTTACTGGGCCAGCTCATGAGAGGTTTTTGGGAAGTATAGGAAAATCTTTAATCTGAATGTGGGGTTGATTTTTAATGACTTCTTATTTTAAAATAGTTTAAGACTCCCAAGAGTTGCAAAAATTATACCATAGAGTTACCATGTACCTTCCACCTTGCTTCTCCCATTGATAATGTTATGTAACCACAGTCCATAGTCAGAACCAGAAAAATCAACAATGGTACAATACTGTTAACTCTGGGACAGACATTAATTGGATTTCACCAGTATTTACATGAACTTTTTGTTTCTTTTTTTTTTTTTTTTTTTGGTATACAATTTTGTAAAATGGTATCACATGTGCAGACTCAGGAAGCATCACCATAATCAAGATAGACAATTGTTCCATTGCAACAAAATTCCCTTGTGTTACCCCTTGACAGTCACCTCTTCCCCTCACACTAATCTCTGATAGCCACTGGTTGGTTCTCCATCATGATAATTTTGTCACTTCAATAACGTCATGAAAATGAAATCATACAGTATATAGCCCTTCTTTTCACTTAGCATAATGTCCTTGAATGTCATCCAAGTTATTGCATGTATCATTTTTTCCTTCTTCCTGATGAAGAGTTTTCCTTTGCATGGATATACCACGGTTTAACCCTTTACTTATTGAAGGACATCTGGGTTGTTACCAGTTTGGAGCTCTGCTAAATAAAGCTGCCATAAAATTTGTGTTAAGTTTTTTGTGTGAACATAAGTTTTAATACTCAGGAGCACAATTGCTGTATCATTCAGATGATAAGTGTGTATTTACCTTTATAAGAAACTACCAAATTGTTTTGCATTTGGATCTGTGCCATTTTACATTCCCCTCAGCAATGCGCATGAGATTCATTCATGAGACTGAAGTTTTAAAATGGAAAGTGCTATATCTTTACAACCATAATGAGACTTTTAATAACTAAAATGATTGCACAGCTAAGGCATCTGACTGCAATCGTATTAATGGATCTCCCTGCCCACCTGGAAAGGGGGTCCAAAGAGCAGAGGAGGTGGCAGTTATTAAAGAAAATACAATCTTTATCTTTGTATCTCAACACGTAGAGAGTCTTCAATCAAACATCATGTCAGCAAATATTATTTTCTCTGAAAGGCCATTTCTATTCCCAGGGTTTGTGTCTCAGCACATAGGTTAACTACCACTTAAAGCTTCTGATCACCATGTGAGATAAATAAATTCCAGCCACGTACAAAGAACCTGACTTTCAGTGAGTCTTCTTGACCTTAAATGAAAATGCTTTTAGTGAACTTGGAAGCAAATGGAGCTGCCAATTCATGATATGGATATATTATTAAAATTACTTTATCTTTCCAACCTACTGCAAATTTTAGCAAACAACAATTTCTACATTTCACTTCTTATGCAATTTGATAATGTATGTAAATCACTTAAAGCAATGCCTGAGACCTAGTGAAAACTTAATAAACGTTCACTGTTCATGGCATAAGATAAGGTGGAATAAAAGATGATAGAAGTTTTGATTCCTGGTGACCGATAATGCATTAATATTAAAAGAGATGTCAGGATAAGGGGATGCTTTAAAATAGGGTTCAATTATTTTTGAGGCAGATTGAAGGTACTTTGCTCAAAGTTTTCTAGCAGGTATGGGGAAATAAATATTTAGATCAGTACTTATCTAATGCACTAGCCCCTAGTCACATGAGGCTACTTATAATTAAATTTTAATTAATTAAATGAAATTAAAAATTCTGTCTCAGTAACCTCATTTCAGCACTAACCACATTTCAAGTCCTCAACACCCACAGGTATTGGAGGGCACAGATGTAGAAGACCTCCAAAGAGGTAGAAAGTTCTACTGAACACAGAAGACAGATCCTCATACCCTTGGTCATAGATTTAAATAGTTGAGCTTTCGGTAACACTGTGTATCTTGTTTTGTGTGTTTACAATATCTTTCCAAAGAGTGTTTCATAGCCTTCACCAAATTTCCAAATACGATTTGGAGCCACAGTAAAAGGTCAGAAGTAGAGGTAGAGACCCTAAGACACCCTTGTGGTGTAGTCACGAGAGTCAGTACTATTGCACAAAGAGAAAAGGTACACATAAAGGAGGCAGAACATCAGGAAGTGCTTACCCGATGGGAGAAGATGCTAATGAGCGACTGGAAAAGGCAAGGCTTCCTGCATCCAAAAGCCAGGTAAGTAGAGTGAGCTGCATAACAGGGTCAGATGCTGCATGAAATCCAAGGAGGTGAATACTGAGCAAGAACTCTTGGGTTGAGCAGTTAAGTAGCTGTGGTACTCTAGGAGAAGTTTCTGTGGATGGTGGGGTGGTAGCCAGCTTACTTGGAAGTAAGTGGGTGCTTAGGAATGGAAGCAGTGCCTGAAGACTGCAGATAGGCTAGAACATCATGCTCTTCTAGGTTTTTGTCATCATTGCTCCTGGTAAAAAAGTAACACTTGCTAGTGGTAAAATTTTCAAAAGGTAAAATAACTCAGAAAGTGGAAAGTAAAGGTGTCCCCCATAGATACTTAAGAGGCATTCACATTTTCTTACATATTTACCTAAAATTATTATGTATTGAGGCGCCTGGGTAGTTCAGTCAGTTAAGTGTCTGACTCTTGATTTCGCCGCAGGTCATGACCTCACAGTTTGTGAGTTTGAGCCCCTGTAGGGCTCGGCACCGGCAGCATGGAGCCTGCTTGGGATCCTCTGTCTCCCTCTCTCTCAGCCCCTCCCCCACTTGTGTGCTTGCTCTCTCTTTCTCTCTCTCAAAATAAATAAACATTTAAATAAATAAACAAATAAATAAATAAATAAATAAATAAATAAATAATTATTATGTATATCTTGAGTCGTGTTGCTCAGGAGATATCTTCCTACACAGCAAAAAGACAAGCCTTCTTTCTTTCTTTAATATCTGCTCTGGTTCAAGCAATGTGTGCAGTGTCAACAGAAATAAATCCACAGGCATCCCATGAGCACCTAGTAGAAGCTCCGCACCACCCCAAACTCTGGGAAAGGGTATAGTCATCAGCCAGTTAATCTTCCAGTAAGATGGAAAATTCTGGAAAGTAACCTAGCAGCAGATTTATGGCATTGTGAATCCAAGCGCTTAGAAAAGTTCTCATATATTCCTTTGCCTTTGTAATTATTACACTTTTAATGAAACTGATAAGCATAAATTCTCAAAGTCAGTTTGATAGCCGTTGTCAAGAACTATAAAAATAGTCCACCCTTTGACCCTGTATTTTCTGTTCAAGGCATTTTCCCTATAGACATAATGCAGATAAATACTTACTTAAAGGGATTTTGTTATTATGTTATTAATAGTGGAAAAAATTGATAATTACCTAACCAATGTTAGGGATATTGCTAAGTAAAGGGTGGTACCTCCATAATGTGGAAAGTCACTTAGCCATTTGAAGTTGTGCTTTTCAAAAAATACTTTCCAAAGAGGAAATGTTAGGGAAAAACACGTTAAATAACTAAAAGCAGGATATATAACAGCTTATGATTGAATTCAAGTTCTTTACTTGGGTCTCTTGAATTGTAGGCAATAACTCTCTGACACATCCCTATTCTGTCTTGATCCCCCATCTTCTGGATCCTTCTGCTGTCCCCACATCTTTTTATTCTAAATTCCCATAAAATTTCACCTTTTGCCACCAGCCTAACTGAATATATTTTTTGAACTCATATGTTATTTTTTGAACTCATTGAACTTTATTTCTGAACTTTTTGAACGTTATTTTTTGAACTCATATTGAATCTAGTTCAAGATCCCAAACATTAGTAAGAATGCCTCAAATTAAGCATTGTTAGTGTTCCCCTTGCCCCTTGTGGTACAAGAGCCTCAGGGTTTACTTGGTACTGAGGGAAATGAAATGATAGAAGATGCCCCTTTTTCAAACATAGCAGCACACTCATTACTTCTGCTACACAAAAACCATTTTCACTGGTCAATATTTATTGATTCTTCCACAGTGCCATGCAATGAGCTAAATGCATTTTCTTACTCATCACAACAACCTCCTAACAAAGGTGGCCAGTAACCCCATTTATCACTCG
The DNA here is from genome assembly GCF_018350155.1 of Leopardus geoffroyi. Lineage (NCBI taxonomy): Eukaryota > Metazoa > Chordata > Mammalia > Carnivora > Felidae > Leopardus > Leopardus geoffroyi. Next base: position 102,213,499 of record NC_059329.1, read on the forward strand.
CTTGCAGTATAACTTAGGAGTCACATGCCTTTTTTGATGATCAGCTTTCTCTTATGAAGCAAGATGAAATCCCAACTCTGACATTTTATTTTTCTCCTTTACTACATATAAAAATGTTAAAAAAAAAAAAAAGAGAGGGACTGTAATAAAGGAGGGAGAAGGATTCCATTGTGTAAATTGGCCCTATTTTTCTGAACTGACCATGTATTTAGGTCATTTACTGGCCAAAAGAAACTTTATTTCTTGTTCACCATACTGTGATCTTGGGACACATTGGGACCATGATAAATCCTCTAGATAAATAGACACAGTCAAATTCTTGGAGACTTCCTGATCACTCCAAGATCTTAGTTTCTGAACACAATGTCTCATTAACATGAACCAAGTATCTGCTTCCAAGGCTGGGGCAGGAAAAGTGAGATTGGGACATTGTGTGCCAGGAAGTAAATATTACCATCAGAAGTTGATGGGTGGGGATTGGACATAAAATGACAGAGAAGTAGGGTGACCCTAAGCTTGCCTCCTCCCTCAAACACAGCTAGATAAATATCAAATCACTCTGAACACCCAAGAAATTAAATGGAAGTCTTAGAGAACAAAGCTGTACATACTAGAAAAAATGACCCAGCGGAAGGGGTCTGTGTAGAGTTCATGGGAGAAAAAAGTCACGGGCACTTCCCAGGGAAGGGAGCCCTGACCATGGTGGAATTAGTGAGAGAGAAAAGGAAGAGAGAGAAGGTGCAGAAAAGGAAAGAGTGAAAACACACACAGAGGGCTACACAAGAAAACCATTCCCCAAAACCTTCCATGTGGAAAAAGGTGAGGGTTACAATACCACCAGTTTCCTATAAACAAGGGAACACAGATTCCAAAGTTCAGAGGTCTGCGACATGACCGTGATCATGCCTGGGAAGGTGAGCTGTGCACCAGTGGGAGACAAGAGCTGAGCCCCAGCAGCAGGAAGTCTGAGGATTCCCAGGGTCACATGGGGAGAAGCAGTTCCCCTGCTTAGAGTGCATTTGGTAGAGGTGATACAGCCTCTCCACAGGCAAAGGACCCTGGAAGTCCCTTTGAGCTGTCCCACTTATGAGTATAGGGAACAAAGACACTGGCAGAGGTCTACAAACCCTGACACTAGATGTGTGTTGCAATTTACCATAAACTCTGATACACTACATGATCACACAGCGGTTTTCTGGGACAAGCTAGCACCAGTCACAGCTGGAAGTACATTTGAGAGAGGTGATACCACCTCTCCACAGTCAAAGGACCTTGCAGGCACCATCCAGCTGTCCCCCTCTCCAGTACAGGAACAGACATCGACTGAGGGCAGCAATTCCCAGTGCTGGCCTTGTGTTGTGATTTACCATATAAACTCTAATCCACTGTGCTATCGCATGGCTGTATTCTGCAACAAGCTGCACCAGTCACAATACAGGGAGATCTTCTCCCAGAGGATCAGTGCCGTCCACACCTTGGGTGTCTCTGAAGTGTGGGGTTTTGAAACAAAGCTGCCCCTGAGGTAAAATACAGGAGTGCTAGCCTGTTTGGGAGGCAAACAGCTCCAACACAGACAAGATGAAGGTGGGGGTCAGATGGAAACCAGGGACACAGGCAGAGTAACTGCGCATCTGCGAGGGCTTACTGAAGAAGAGTGGCGCACGTTTCCTGCTCCAAGAGGAGAGAATGGGGTGAAGCCATTATCCCACCCACCAGCTTGATCCACCACAATGAGCTAAACAGAGCCACCAAGTGAAGAAGGGAACTGCTACACCAAGCTCCGCCCCCTGTGCCCTGCAGGCACATCCCCACATGGGCAATTTCACCTGAGAAATAGAGCAGCAGGCCTTTCCCCAGTAGACCAGTACAAACCCCTTGTCCACACCAAGTCAAAGGATCATAGAGTGCTACAAAGCTTCAGCTCTAGGGTAAAAAAGATCTAGCGCCTTTTGGGGGCTTTTTCTTGGTTGGTTGGTTGGTTGGTTAGTTTCTTTTTGGTTTTTTTGCTTTTGTTTTTGTGCTTCTTTTTGTTTGTTTTGTTTGATACAGAAAGCAAATTTTTATTTGTTTAAATTTTTATATTTTTATTTCTTATTTTATATATATTTTTTAATTTTTAATTTTTTTCCTTTTTTTTCTTTTCTGTCTTTCTACCTTTTTTTTTTCTGTTAAGCATCTTGTGACAAGCAGACCAAAACACATCCAGTATCTAGCTTCCTTTATGTATTTTATCTTATTTTTTTATTTTTTCTTTGATTTTTTAATTTTTAATTTGCCTTATTTTGCATTTATTTTTCTTTCTCTCCAAAATGACAAAATGGAGGATTTTACCCAAAAAGAAAGAATAGGAAGAAATAACAGCTAGATATTTAATTAATGCAGATATAAATCAGATGTCTGAATTAGGATTTAAAAGAGCAATTATAACAATACTAGCTGCCTTGAAAAAATTTTTCATTATGAAAAAAGCATAGAAGACACTAGAGAATCTCCTATTGCAGAGATAAAAAACTATAATCGAGTCAGTCTGAATATAAAAATTCTATGACTGAGATGCAATCCCAAATGGAGACCATAAAAACAAGGCTGCACAAAGCAGAGGAGCAAATCAGTGATATAGAAGATAAAATTATAGAAAATAATGAAGCTGAAAAGAAGAGGGAAGGGCAAGTCATGGACCACAAAGGCAGACTTAGGAAACTCTGAGACCAATTAAAATGTAACAACATTCATATCATAGGAGTCCCAGAAGACAGAGAGAGAGGAAATGGGGCAGAAGGTTTATTTGAACAAATTATAGCTGAAAACTTCCCTAATCTGGGGAAGGACACAGACATCAAAATCCAAGAAGCACAGAGAACTCCCATTAAATTCAACAAAAGCCAATCATCTTGACATCTAGGTGGCTCAGTCAGTTGGGCATCTGACTCAGCCAATTTTGGCTCAGGTCATGATCTCACAGTTTGTGGGTTCAAGTCCCAAGTCAAGCTCTTTGCTGTGTCAGCACAGAGCCTACATGGAATTCTCTCTCCCTCTCTCTCTGCCGCTTCCTCACTCATTCTCTCTCTCTCTCTCTCTCTCTCTCTCTATTTCTCTCTCTCTCAAAATAAATAAACTTAAAAAAATTTTTAAAAAGCTGTTCATCACCAAGGCATATCATAATCAAATTCACAAAATACACAGACATGGAAAGAATCCTGAAAGCAGCGAGAGGAAAAAAGTCCTTAATCTACAAGGGAAAACAGATCAGGTTTGCAGCACATCTGTTCACAGAAACTTGGCAGGCCAGAAGGGAGTGGCAAGAAATATTCAGTATGCTAAATGGGAAAAATATATAGCCAAGAATTCTTTATCCAGCAAGACTGTCATTCAGAATAGAAGAGAGAGTTTCTCAGACAAACAAAAACTAAAGGAGTTCATGACCACTAAACCAGCCCTGCAAGAAATTTTAAAGGAGACCCTTTGAGTGGAAGGAAAAAAAAAAAAAACTACCAAAGCAACAAAGACAAGAAAGGACTGGAGAACATCATCAGAAACACTAACTCTACAGGTAACACAATGGCACTAAATTCTTATCTTTCAATAATCACTCTGAATGTAAATGAACTAAATGCTCCAATAAAAAGACATGGGATATCAGAATGGATATATATATATATATATATATATATATATATATATATACACACACACACACACACACTGCCTACAAGAGGCTCATTTTAGACCTAAAGTCACCTGCAAATTGAAAGTGAGGGGATGGAGAACCATCTATCATGCTAATGGAAACCAAAAGAAACCCAGAGTAGCCATACATATATCAGACAAAATACATATTAAAAGAAAGACTGTAACGAGAGATGGAGAAGGGCACTATATCATAATTAAGGGGTCTATCCATCAAGATCTACTAATTACAAATATTTATGCCCCAACTTGGAAGCAGCCAAATATATAATCATTTAATAACAAACAAAAACAAACCCACTGATAATAATACAATAATAGTAAGGAATTTAACACACCACTTACAACAATGGACAAATCATCTAAGCAGAAAATCAACAAGGAAACAATGGCTTTGAATGACACACTGGTCCAGATGGACTTGACAGATAGAACATTTCATCCTAAGGCAGCAGAATACCCATTCTTTTAGAGTGCACATGAAACATTCTCCAGAATAGATCACATACTGGGTCATGAATAAGTCCTCACAGGTACAAAAAGATCAAGACCATATCATGCATATTTTCAAATCACAAGTCTATGAAATTTGAAGTAAATCACAAGAAAAAATTTGAAAGGCCCTCAAATATATGGAGGTTAAAAAACTTCCTACTAAAGAATAAATGGGTTAACCAGGAAATTAATGAAGAAATTAAAAAATACATGGAAGCAAATGAAAATGAAAACATGATGGTCCAAAACCTTTAGGATGCAGCAAAGGCTGTCCTAGGAGGAAAGTACATTGCAATTCAGACCTATCTCAAGAAACAAGAAAGGTCCCAAATACACAACCTAAGCTTTCACCTAAAGTAGCTAGAAAAGAAAGAACAAATAAAGTCTAGCACCAGCAGAAGAAGGGAAATAATAAAGATTAGAATGGAGAAAAATGATATAGAAACAACAACAACAACAACAAAAAACTAGTAGAAAAGATCAACAAAACTAAGAGCTGGTTCTTTGAAAATATTAACAAAATTGATAAACCCCTAGCCAGACTTACCAAAAAGAAAAGAGAAATGACCCAAATAGATAAAAATCATGAATTAAATAGGAAAAATCATAACTAACACAACAGAAATACAATTATAAGACAATATTATGAAAAATTATATGCCAACAAACTGCACAGTCTGGAAGAAATAGACAAATTCCTAGAAACTCAGAAACTAACGAAACTGAGTAAGGAAGAAATGGAAAATTTGAAAACATCCATTACCACAAAGAAATTGAATCAGTAATCAAAAATCTTCCAACAGGTCTGCCTGGGTGGCTCAGTCAGTTGACAATCCAACTCTTGATTTCAGCTCAGGTTTTTATCCCAGGGTCATGGGATGGAGACCTGTGTCAGGCAGAGCATGGAGCCTGCTTAAGATTCTCTCTTTCTGTCTCTCTGCCCTTCACCCCTGCTGTCACTCTCACTCTCTCTCTCTCTCTCTCTCTCTCTCTCTCTCTCTCTGAAAAAAAAAAAAGAATCTCTCAACAAACAAGAGTCCTGGGCAAGATGGCTTCCCAGGGGAATTCTACCATACATTTAAAGAAGAGTTAATACCTATTCTTCTCAAACTGTTCCAAAAAATAGAAATGGAAGGAAAACTTACAAGCTCATCTATGAAGCCAGTATTACCTTGATGCCAAAACTAGATAAAGAACCCGCTAAAAAGGAAAATTATAGGCTGATATTCCTGAAGAACATAGATGCAAAAATTCTCAACAAGATATTAGCAAATTGAATTCAATAGTACATTAAAAGAATTATTCACTATGACCAAGTAGGATTTATTCCTGGGCTGCAAGTCTGGTTCAATATTCACAAGTCAATAAACATATGCACCACATTAACAAAAGAAAGGATAAGAACTGTATGATCCTGTCAATAGATGCAGAAAAGGCATTTGACAAAATACAGTATCCATTCTTGATAAAAAAAAAAAAAAACCCTCAACAAATTAAGGATAGATGGAACATACCTCAACATCATAAAGGCCAAATACAAAAGACCCAAAGTTAATATCATCCTCAGTGGGGAAAAACTGAGAACATTTCCCCTAAAGTCAGGAAAAAGACAAGAATGCCCACTCTCACCATTACTATTTAATATAGTACTGGAAGTCTTAGCCTCAGCAATCAGACAACAAAAAGAAATGAAATTCATCCAAATTGGCAAGGAACAAGTCAAACTTTCACTATTTGCAAATGACATGATACTCTATATAGAAAACCCGAAGACTCCACCAAAAAATTGCTAGAACTAATACATGAATTCAGCAAAGTGACAAGATATAAAATGAACGTGCAGAAATCTGTTGCATTTCAATACAACAATGATGAAGCAGGAGAAAAAGAAATAAGGAATTTATCCCATTTGCAATTGTACCAAACACATTAAGATACCTAGGAATAAACCTAACTACAGGGGTAAAGGATGTGTACCTGGAAAACTATAGAAGTTGAAGAAACAGGTTTAAGAGGACACAAAGAAATGGAAAAGCATTCCATGCTTATGGATTGAAAGAATAAACAGTCTTAAAATGATCTACACATTTAATGCAGTCTACACATTTAATGCAACCTCTATCAAAATACCACTAGCATTCTTCACAGAGCTATAACAAACAATCCTAGAATTTGTATAGAACTACAAAAGAACCTGAACAGCCTAAGCAATTCTGAAAAAGAAAAACAAAACTGGAGACATCATGATTCTGGATTTCAAGCTATATTCCAAAGCTATAGTCACCAAGACAGGATGGTACTGGCCCAAAAACAGACACATAAATCAATGGGGCAGAATAGAAACCCCAGAAATGGACCCACAACCCTATGGTCAACTCATCTTTGACAAAGCAGGAAAGAATATCCAATGGAAAAAGTCTCTTCAACAAATGGTGTTGGGAAAACTGGACAGCAACATGCAAAAGAATGAACCTGGACCACTTTCATACACAAAAATAAATTCAAAATGGGTGAAAGACTTAAATGTGAGACAGGAAAGTGTCAAAATCCTAGAGAAAAACATAGGCAACAACCTCTTTGACCTCGGCCAAAGCAACTTCTTACTAGACACATTGCCAAAGGCAAGGGAAAAAAAGCAAACATAAACTATTGGACTTCATTAGAGATAAAAAGCTTCTGCCCAGTGAAGGAAACAATCAGCAAAATTAAAAGGCAGCCTATGGAATGGGAAAAGATATTTGCAAATGACATATCAGATACATGGCTAGTATCCAAAATCTATAAAGAACTTATCAAACTTGACACCCCCAAAAAACAAATCATGCAGTTAAGAAAGGGGCAAAAGACACAAATAGATACTTTTCCAATGAAGACATCCAGATGGCTAACAGACACATAAAAAGATGCTCAACACCACTCATCATCAGGGAAATACAAATCAAAACCACGATAAGCTACCACCTCACACCTGTCAGAATAGCTAAAATTAACAACACAAGAAACAAGAGGTGTTGGTGAGGATATGGAGAAAGGGGAACCCTCTTGCATTGTTGGTAAGAATGCAAACTGGTGCAGCCACTCTTGAGAACAGTATGGAAGTTCCTCAAAACACTAAAAATAGAACTACCTGGGATGCCTGGGTGGCTCAGTCAGTTAAGCATCCAACTTCAGCTCAGGTCATGATCTCCCAGTTTGTGGGTTCAAGCCCTGTGTTGGACTCTATGCTGAAAGCTTGCTTAGAGCCTGGAGCCTGCTTCAGATTCTTTGTCTCCTTCTCTCTCTGTGTCTCTTCCACTTGTGCTCTGTCTCTGTCTTCAAAAATAAATAAAAGTTTTAAAAACATTTCAAATAGAACTATTCCATTATCCAGCAATTACACTATTAGATATTTACCCAAAGGATACAAAAATACAGATTTGAAGGGGTACATGCATCCTCATGTATATAGCAGCATTATCAACAATAGCCAAACTATGGAGAGAACCCAAATGCCCATCCACTGATGAATGGATAAAGAAGATGTGATCTATATATACAATGGAATATTACTCAGCCATCAAAAAAATGAAATCTTGCCATTTGCAATAATGTGAATGGAGCTAGAATGTATTAATCTACATGAAATAAGTCAGAGAAAAACAAGTACCACATGATTTCACTCATATGTGGAATTTAAGAAACAAAACAGATGAACATATGAAAGGGGGAGGAAAGGAGACAGGGAAACAAGCCACAAGAGACTCTTAATGATGGAGAACAAACTAAGGGCTGATGGAGGGAAGAGGGTGGGAGATGGGCTAGATGGGTGAGGGGTATTAAGGAGGGGACTTGTAATGATGAGCCCTGGGTGTTGTATGTAAATGATGAACCACTGAATTCTACTCATGAGACCAATGTTGCACTGTGTTGGTTAACTAAAATTTAAATTTAAAAAATGTTGATGGAAATATATCAAAAGGACAAGACATCAGCTTTCTTTAGCCATAATTGGTAAAATTTACAAAATTAATTACAGTTGTTTTTAAAAAAAAAACATGAGTACTTATTCATATAAAGATGATAGATAGATGACTGATAGATGATGATGATGATAGATATAGATAGATAGATAGATAGATAGATAGATAGATAGATGATAGATAGATAATGTCTTTATACATGCATGAAAGAGATAAAGCAACTGTAATAAAATTTTGACAGTTGGGGGATCTCAATGATAGGTAGATAAGTATTTTTTCTCTATTCTTGCAAATTCTATGTAGGCTTCAGATTGTTTAAAAATCTGAATTCGTTTTCATTTAAGGGAGGAACTGAACCAAGTGAGTTTGTTCTTGAATGACTGTCAACTATAGACTTCAAATAGTCTCTGAAAATAAGAAGATTTTATCTCTCTTTAAAACCAAGGGATGCAATGGTCACTGATGGATTAAATCCCACCCTGATAATTCACGTCATTTTTGAAATTTAATTAACTCTTTCACAGACAGCTTTCATGTTCCATTTTGTCACAATGTTAAATTTTTCCACCTTAATTCCTATAAAAGGTAAATTATTTCGATATGATGCATAGTATGTATCTCTACTACTAAGTTCCTAATGCTATGTTCAAGGCTTATATAATAGTGGTGCTGAAAATAAGGGGAAAAAATGGTTGAACTCAAAAATGACCAATAAATTTCTTTCAATATATATTTTCAGAACACCTCCAGAGCCTCCATAATCACATATCATAGAAACCACCATAGTGAATTCCTGTGTCCATGCAGGAAGACCAGTCTAGATTTTGCCTGCAGAGGAACTTGCTCTGGCAGGTCAAATCTTCCTTCTTCACTGTGAGTCACATTCAAACGGGTGCACAAACACACACACACACACACACACACACACACACACACACACACACAAGTCATACACATGGACTTGGGGGAAGCAGCATCAAGATCTTGAAAAGCACAATGCTAGTTTTTTCTTCACCTGAAGAGACATACTTTATTAATCTCTGAAAGGTCTACAGAAAGGACCGGGGGGAAAGAATGGAGAAAACAGAGAAGGAGAAAAAGAAGGGTATAGGCCGAGATGAAGGAGAAAAGGAAAAGGAGAGAAGAAACATCAAGACAACAGATGTGGGACGGCATTTGTTTTAATAAATCAGCGCGTTACAATAACATATGCCCACAAACTTGATCCTACGCACGCACGGGGTGGGGAGTACTTAGGAAGACTGTGTAAGTACCTACAATGGTGGCAACTGCCTCCTGGAGGCCAAATGACATTACAGGAGGTTCACCAAACCTGGGGACCATGGCCCAGGGTCTCATGAAACCACAGGGTAAACTCACAGAATCTTCCAACACTGAGATGAGACTGCAGTGGATATTACTGAGTGGGAAGCAAAGCTTCCGGGAAGTGTTAATAAAACCATGGTGACCAGCGAGGTGAAGCCACTTGAAGCACGACCACCAGGGCACGCATTTACTCTTTAATATTAGAGAGTAGATGCAAACCGTCTCCATCCTCATCACCACTTTTGAGTCTCGTAATCCTTGGCACAGTATTTAATATATCCAACCTCTCTGAATCTGATTTCTCCTGCCTGAGGAATAGAGCCAGTAGCATTGTCACATTCTACTCTGCTAAGAAGTAGGTAAAGTGAGGTAAGTAAATCTGATGGATACGTGCAAATGCTTCACAAATGTCTCTTTTTTGTCATGTGTTCTCTCCACAATGTACCTGGAAGGCCAGCTAAAGGCCCCTGGCAATCCTGAAACTCAGTTCATTCTCCTGACCATTCATTCATGCGTTTATCCATGTGCTGAACAAATGTTTCATGAGGACCTAATACTAGGCTGGACTCTATACACAGGGTGATGAACCAAACAGGCAAAAGCCCTTCCCCATCCCCCGGACCTTAGGATTTAATCCCCAGCTCTCTCCCCTGGTTTCCCCGTTCTCTTCCTTGGCCGGTAGAACATGGATTCTTGGGTGTTCATGTTTTCTTTCTCAAGAACCCGTCTCCTTTCTCCTTTCTCCCTGTGAGAGCAAGCAGCAGTTGAGACCACTCGAGAGTCTGTGAGAAGAGGAGGCCACGCTGCCCCTGTAGAATTGGGTCCCTGGCAGGAGCAGGGCCAGCCAAACACCAGCTGACAGGGACCAGCTGGGTGCTGGGAGTGTCTGTGACTGAGGCAGTCCTTCCTGAATGTTGGCTTTCAGACAATGAGACTCGTCAAAGCCAAAGCACCAGTAGCTAATTGGGATGACTTTCAAACAAACTGTTGAAATGATAAAGAACTTGAGAACAGCTGTCCTGGGAAAATGGGTGTGTGTTTCATGCAGTCGCTCCATTCACACACAGCCAGGGTGTGCCCCAAGCCAAATGAACCCTTCTGGAAAGCAGATCGCAGGTGATAAGAGCAGCTACACTCACATGCACTTATATAATGTCAGTCCTCCAGGAGCTCAAAGCACTTTATAAACAGATAGGTAGGTAGATAGCAACTAATCACAGCAAGTCCACAGAAGAAGCGACTCCCCTGTACTCAGTCCTACATGCTGTGTGATTCTGCAGTTAATAAGAATGGTTTCACACTAGGGACACCCAGTTGGCTCAGTCAGTTAAGCATCCAACTCTAGATTTTGGCTCAGGTCATGATCTCACAGTTCCTAACTTCGAGCCCTGCTTCAGGCTGTGCTGCTGACAGTGCAGAGCCTGCTTGGGATTTTCTCTCTCTCTGCCTCCCTCTCTGTACCCCCCCCCCCATGTGCGCTCCCTCTCTCTCTCTCTCTCTCTCTCTCCCTCTCTCTCTGTCTTTCAAAATAAGTAAAATAAACTTTAAAAATAGATGATTTTCACCTTTTTCCTAAAAAGACAATGCTTTAGTTTTGAGGACATTACTATAGGATTGTGCATAAGATAGCCCTTTTGTGTTAATTTATGACATTGCAGAGCTGGAGAATGTTCTCTGATTGACTTAAACAGAGGCCAGTAGCCTGGAGAAGAGATTCCACGTGCTAAAAGGTGGTTCAGACAACCAAGCTGGTGAGAGTTTGAGGAAGAACATTCAACCTGCTTCTTCAGTCTGTAATTTATACTTTGGTATTTCCTTTCACTACTTCAGTTGCTGAACTGATACATCCTTGTCTCTTGTTCTTGCCTATTTACCTATCTTCCCACTTACTCTAAGAAAAGAACATTTCTGTAAAGGAGCCCTATCTGTCACTCACAAGTGTTCATCAAATACTTGCTATGGCTGAATAATGTGCTGACTCAGACAAAGAGAATAACACCAGTGGCTAACATTTATAGAGAATTTCATACATGCCAAGCATTGTCTTAAGCACTTTATATGAATTAGCACAAGTAATCTTCACAAAAGAAAATCTATGAGGTTTTCAGTGTTATTACCATAAGACCTATTTTACAAATGGGGAAACAGAGTCTTGGGAAAATTAAGGCATTGGTCCATGTTCACAGCACTAGAAACAATAGTCCTGGATTTTGAATCCTGGGGGAAGTCTAACACTACAAAGAAACTAAATGCTCAAGGGTTGAGGGTAGGGGAGGTGCATTCCCTTCCCTTGTTTTGATTTTAGCACCTCTCCGGGCAGAGAAAAGGAAGCATCATCTCCTTATCTCCAGGTTGTCTACCATGGCAACCAGAAAGTAATTAAATTCACTGCAAATCTTCAATGAATTGCGTAAAGGCAAGAAAGACCTCAAAAGAACTTGTACCAGCTTCTGACAAGTTCCAGGCTGAGAGGTGGGGGCCCTGGATTCTGAAGGGCCTACATTGGTCTAACCTGCCTGACCCAGGATGCCACCTTGAGTCTCCCAAGTAACTGAATGCTGACATTCAAGTCACAGTAACCCCTATTCTGACCTCCTATGGAGTAATGATATCAAAAAAGACTCATATTGTCTTGGGGTGCCCGGGTGGCTCAGTTGGTTAAGCATCTGACTTCACTCAGGTCATGATCTCACAGTTCATAGGTTCAAGACCCGTGTCCAGTTCTGTGCTGACAGCTGGGAGCCTGAAGCCTGCTTCTGATTCAGTGTCGGCCCCTCTCTGCCCTTTCTCTGCTTGTGCTCTCTCTTCTCTCTCTCTCAAAAATATACATAAACATTAAAAAATAAAATTAAAGAAAGACTCACATTGTTTTTAAAGATGCCAGAAAGGTCGGGAGACACAATGCCAGCCCACAGAAGCTCCACAGGCTGCATGGATAGATCTGTAAATACACGAATGAATGACCCTCCCCTGGTAAAAGATGCTAGTATTCCAAAAAAATTCATTGTGGGATTGACATCTCAAATGTTGAATCATATCCTTAAAGGATTATCTTCTTGTAATCAAAACAATCTTGAACATTCCCACCGATATGAGGTGTTTACCTCTTTTTCCACAAGGAAGACTTAGAATATGATGAGGAAGATAGTTACTGAGGAGCAATCCATCTGCTCTCTATGAGTCTGGGACAAGCCCCTCCAACTTTGGGGAAGATTTGGACACAGGCACATACACCCATATTCTGACAGACTTGCATCCGTTCTGAAAAGGAGTGTGTGCTGAGAACTGAGTGTGCTGAGGGCTTTTGTTTGGAAAAACCTCCATTACCAATACTTTCTGAGCCTTACAAACACCTTGCACATAAAGCGGGAGCAAAGCCATGCCAATTACTTTATTCAAAGAGATTCTGGTCCCAACTAGCAAAGGCTCGTGTGCTCTCCATCTGTGACAAGGCCAGCATAAGAAATCATTCTAAACTGTCCCCTGACCCACAAGATCCCTCTGGCGAGGACATGTGCATGCCAGTTGGCCAGCAATAGTCCTAGAGCTGTTTACGCAGAAACTGCTCAGAAAGCAATTGTTACACCTCCCTGTGAAATGAAGTAAGGACAGTTTCTCTCCCTTTCCATAGACTGAAAAACTTGAAGGGTTGCCAGAGTCCATCAGTTTCAACATCTCATGTTATAGATGAGGAAACAGTCCCAGTGAATGAGCAAGACTTGCAGTAGTTGGGGACCAAGCTGGGACTTGGTCACTGATGTCAGATGTACTTTCTTTCTCAACTCCATACCACTTCCTTCTTTCTTATCTACTCCCTTTATTTTTTGTCTCATTTCCTGCTCTCTCTTTGCTGCTCTCCTTCTCCCCCCGCTTTCTTCCACAGAATTGAGTAAAACAAAAATGGAGTCCACTGGGAACCAGTCCCTCCTGAAAGAAGGTAGAACGGAACTCCTAGCCTAAAAAGTCCCAGATGTCGGACCCTTTGTTTTGGAGGTGAAAAGGGAAGAATCAAGAAAGACTCACTTTCCCCAGTCTCAAACACCCCCAGTCTCTTCTCCTGGGCCTTAGTAATGATGTTCTTTTTAATGAAAACATTTTTTAAAAAACAAATAAAATGAAGTGAGGGCCAGACACAGGTAACTACATTCCAAAGCAAGAATAAAACATGTACAATAAAAATAATAACAGCAGCTTCATCTATTAAACATTTCCAGGTATCAGGCACTAAACTAGCTTCTTCCAATATATAATATAATTTAGTCCTCTTTACAAATTCATAAGTACACATTTGTTCACCCCATTTTGTAGAATAAAAAACCTGATGCACAGAGACAGTAAGAATCTTGTGTAACAATACTCAGCTTAGATATTTCTGAATCCAGTTTCTTGTTTCTAGTATTATAAAGTCTCCCACACTCCAAAACAAACAAGCACAAAAGCTTTAAAGGAATGAGTAGCTATCTTTATAGTCGACTTGATATCCAAGCAAGTACAGACAGGAAATGAATGATTACAGAGGCCCTGCTGGGCACTGTTTTCAATGCCAACACCAACGGGAGGATGTGAAATTCTTTGGTTATCTCCCCCAACACACACACACACACACACACACACACACACACACTTCCCACCAGTGTATTTGCATTGTGTAATATAGCAAAAGGACATTATCTCAAGCTTACATAAAGGGCCAGCCAACCCCCCGGACAAGCCCCATACCTGCCCTAGACAAATTTACAATCAGAATATTGTCTTCAAACTTCAATTTTATTGAAATTCTGCAGGTAACCTGAATGTATGTGTATAACCTACAAATATGAAATTTCTATGTCAGGTATATGAAACTTCCACACAGAAATCATGGAAACTACTGAGGGTTTCTGTAAATATCACAGTGTTTATGTTAACTTAATGAAATCCTGAGAATACTGCTTCTTTCATTTTACAGATGGGAAAAATAAAGCCCAGAGAAGTAAGGTGATTTGCATGACGCTCTATAGCTAATACACGATAGACAGAAATATGACCACAGGTTCATCTAGTTCCAAACTTCATGTTCTTTATTTTTTGATCGGGTCCTTATTTTTTTAAACAAAAACCTGCTTTCTCTGAACTATAAAGTAACATGTATTTATTTGTAGAAAATCTGGGAAAAAGTATTAAAAATAAAAATGAAAAAGTGTTTCAATATCACTATAATCTAAGCTAATGCCAACACTTTGACATTTTTATTTCCAATCACATACTATTCAGTAAACAGAATTTTGCTATTTTTTTACTTTTTATATTGTAAACATGAGTCCATGCAATTAAAAATTCTATAAAAACTAACTTTTAATATATATATAATATCAATATGTACATAGTTTATCAGCCTTCTTCCTTATTGCTGGTCATTTAGGCCATCTCTGATTTTAACCATTATAAAAAGTACAAAACAAAACCCTTAGTATATAAATCTGGGGCTGAATTACTGATGATTTACTTAGGACTGATTTCCAAGTATGAAAATGGACATTTTCTATTATTTCATGCTGCTGCTTTTTTTTAAAAATTAACACCCTCCCCACAACATCCACTACACTACCCCAAAATCTCTCCTCTGACTCATTTATAAACCACTGAGTCAAGTTATTGTTATATATGTCTAGACCCTAGGTTTGGAGAATGCAAGGGGGAAAAGTCAGATATCTGGAATCAGGAAGTCTGGATCCATGCACCAATTCACTTGTTACCAAAGTGATTCTGACATATTACCTGAGGCCTTCAGCCCATGTTTCCTCACCTGGAAAATGAGACTAGTTTTCTACCAGGTACTACTAATAGTACCTCCCTCAAAAGACTGATGTGAGGATTAAATCAGATAAAGCAACGGCTTTATCAGATTAAATCAGATGTGACAACGGCTTCGTAAATCATCATGCAATATGGCAAACATCTGTTGCTATTACCTTTAGACATGTGACAGATTTAGATGGCTTTCAAAGAATAAAGAGAAAAACTAGTTTCCCACTCATTGCTGTTTTTGATACATTTAAACCTTGCTTTCAAAAAATATTACTTAAAAAAATGAAAACCCTAGGGAGAAATAACAGCTGTCATACAGAATATCCCCCAAGTCCCCCAAGCATTCGTGTCATCCTGGAGATTTTGATATCTTTTGTTCACACGTGGAATTAACAAACCTAAATGTCTCTATCCACAGGCACGCCAGAGAGCTGGGGAACCCAACTCCATGGAGTGGCAGTGTAGGACAGCCCTGTGACTTGAGTCTTGCCCCGCGGCCCTGGGGCGGGCCACAACTTTCAGACCAACTGTGATTGGTCCAAGCTCTTTACCAGGGGACATTTAGTGATGAAAGAGGATGCTGCTAAGACATCAGCCTGCAGAGAGAAGGAAGGTGACCAAGCCTCTAGCAGGGCAGAGAAAATCAGGACAGACAGAGAAGTGTGAGGCTGGGGATGAGCTCACTGTCAGGACGGTGAAGAGATAACTAGGTTAAAAAGTTTTCTGTGCAGGCATCAGTAGTATATTACTGCAGTATTCTACTGAAGCAGAATAAGAAGGAAGGAAAAGTGTCATCTTATGGTCTAATCAGAGGCAAATATTAGAAATTTCAGGAGCCAACCCAGAAATCAGAGGGGTACAATGACGACGAAGCTTGAAGACAAGCATGCAGGTAATGGGAACCTTGTAGGAGAGGGCCAGCCATACCTGGGTGAGAAGTATCAAGCGAATGGGAAACCAGTAGCAAATGGGAGAGGTGAGATCTCTGTAAAGCAGGAGGCAAATGGAAAGTGTGGCGTGCCCAGAAAAAGTCTCAACATGTACAGCTGGCAGGAGATCCAGAAACACAATCAGAAGGCTGATCAGTGGCTGGTGATCAATCGCAAGGTCTACGATGTTACTGGCTGGGCCAACAAGCATCCAGGGGGGAGCCGAGTCCTCAACCACTATGCTGGAGAAGATGCCACGGTAAGGAACTCAAAGCTCTGCCTTCTCTCTTCCGACTGGTGGGTGGCTGGGACTTGGCTCTCTTTCCCAAAGCATTTTGAGTACGTGCTCAAACTCCACAATTGCTCATCTCCTCCCAAACCAATTTTTCAGGATTCCTATCCAGCAAGAACCTGAAACCAAATAAGCCTCAAGGACTAACTCCTATTTTGGGATGGGCTCAGATGTTGACAGTGGATACTGTTTGTGTATTTTGGATTTGTTTTCTCTTGGTGTTGTGTTTTGAATTGGAGTCACTGTTTGCTTCCTGGTTTAGTATAGTTGACACACAACATTTCATTAGTTCAAGTGTACAATATAGTGATTCAACAACTCTATACACCAGGATATACTCACCACAAGTGTGGCTACCATCTGTCACTGTCTTT
This sequence comes from Leopardus geoffroyi, assembly GCF_018350155.1. Lineage (NCBI taxonomy): Eukaryota > Metazoa > Chordata > Mammalia > Carnivora > Felidae > Leopardus > Leopardus geoffroyi. Next base: position 102,230,348 of record NC_059329.1, read on the forward strand.
TAAGAAGAAAGTTACAAATGCATCAGTAAAATTTGGGAAAAATCACGTCTGTGCCCATCTAGAAATTTCTCAGACTCTTATAAATGGGGTGTGTAAAAGGAAGACAGCAATTCACATGATAGGCATCAAAATGTTAATAACAATAACACAAACCTACAATTATGGATAGTGCTTTTCTAACCCAAGTCACAGGATCAGCTCAGATGATGTGTTGGCAAAGATGCAGGCCTTCAACCACCTTGGAAATAACTGATAAACTCACTCAGCTTGAGACAGCTGAGCTGATGAATCTTTAATTTTCTGATGATGTTTATCTCTAAGAAGTTAGGGAAAAAACATGATTCCACATCCAATTCTAGCCAACAAGGTGGAATTAATTAATAAAATAAAACCGTCAGGACTTTAGGATAAAATACCCATGCCACCTTGGGATTCATATCTTAAGAATGAAAATCCTGAGCGTGGCCAGCCATGTACCCTAGACTTTATGTAAGTAAATCCAAAAATGTTTGGAGAAAAGATTCTTGCAAAGGAAGATGGTTCAAGAAGAATGGGAGGCTCCAGAGGAGTTCTGACAAATGTAATACCCCATAGCTACTCAGAATTCAGGGAACCTGAGCTTGGCACCTGGATATATGAACGTGGGAAAGTTGTTAAAATGCTCGCAGCCTCTGCTTCATCATTTGTAAAATGGAAATGACCTTACCAATCTAACTGGTTTATGGTAAATGGGACTAATGCTTGTAAAGTGTTTAGCACAATGCCAAACACTTAATAAAGTTTCATTAAATTTTAACTATTATGATTTATCTCATTGGCATCCATAGCCTCAGAGGTGTGATTATTATTTCCTGTTTACCACCAGCTTAGAAATCTTGAGTATATTTGGTGTCATCTGATTGGGAACAGAGGAGCCCATGGTGGAGAAGCATCATTCTCTCTAGTGAAGGAGGGCAGGACATAAAGGACCTACAATCAGAGACTTACTCTACAACCTAAGACGTGTTTGCAGGTTGTGCCCTGAAAGGCAACTGTGGACTAAAGAAAGTATAATCTCTGTGAGCTGACCCTCAACGCATGGCTGCACTGGCCCAGACGAGAGAACCATTCTTTTATTTACATGGAAACTCTCCTCCAAGTTTCCACCCTCCTGATAAAAGGGTAATAATGATAGTCTTTCCCACAAGATCATTAATTTACTCATTCATTTAGTCATCCATTCTAAAACCCTTGTTAAAGGCCAAGCATAATGATTAAGAATACAGGGTTGGGAATGAAAAAGGCCTGGCTTGTATCTGAGCTCAACTACTTACTAAGAATGTCTTGAGGAGGTTGCTGAAGCTCTTGGAGCCCCGGCTCTTTAATCTCGAAAGTGGGAATAACAACACTTTCATCTTAGCCTTGTGAAAGTTAGTAGTACTTATGGTGTTTGGCACAGATTAGATACTGAAAAAATGGCAATGTTTTTGTTTTATTATTGCTTAGTTCTTCTGAGATGGGTTCTAGTTTTCTCCAAAGAAAAGATTCCATAAAACAAAATCAGTATATCTACTCCTGTTATTTCCCATCTGAGTTGTCTGATTTTCTTCAAACTATACGATTTAAAACTAATGGCACAGTGCTAATTATCACAGACTAGGCCCAGTCTTCTAATCTGATGAGAGTTTGCTGGGGAAAAGCCAGAAACAAACTGTAAATCCAAGAAGAATTGATTATATAGTTATCAATATGATAACATGATGGGCTGTTTTGCAATTATTAAATGAGGATGACAACGCATTTGAGGACAAGACATGCAAATGAAACAATATTTGGCCACAAGTTTCATGTAAGGCAACAGTATGTTCCAGGACCATGAAAGGAATAAACGCAATCTTGTGATGCATGTACATGAGCAGCATGTCCAGGACAAAGAAAGCAAGTTAAGTATCTTGTGTGCTGGTCAACCCATTTCTTATCTCCGGTCACCACACTCTAAGTAGGACACTGAGAAACTTGAGTTCTTTCTCGTGAGGATCAAAGGACAATATGAGAGGGAAATGATGAAAAAAACTTAGAGGAAAGGTAGAAAAGTCCATCTAGCTATTTGGAGGACTACCATGTGGAAGACAGGAGAGCTGTGTGCAATTCCAAAAGGATGGCATGGAGCCAATGGAGGTGAGGCTAGGGCAGAAGAAGAGAGGATGTGCACAGAGGTGGAGTGAAAATAGGATTCACGTCAGGAGTAAACACCCAGGCAAAACGGGCATCTCAGCTTAGCCGCTTTCTTTTTAGGACAATATTGGCATGTAGTAAGTGCTCAGTGTCAGTGACTCTCATAGCATGAGGAGGAGAGGACGAAGGGAGAGGAGGGGTAGAGAAAGAGAAAGGGGAAGGAGAGGAAGGGAGTTGAAGTCTGAGCCATGTCTTCCCCTTCTTCCTCTTTTTCCACTACACATAATGACACTTCTCTGGTCAGCATCCCTCCTCACCCCCAATCAGCCCAACAAAACCAACCAGGATTTCTAAGTATTAACGAAGGAAAGTAATAATAAGTAATAATAGTTGTATCTTCTCTAGGTTGTCAACATTTCTTAAATTATCTGGTTCTCACTGGAACAATGATTCAAGTAGAAAATAGGTGGAGAAGTAGAGAGAGAGAGGGGTACTGAGGTGCTAACAGGGGAAGATAGGTCATGAGGACATGCTTTCTTTCAGAAAGGCCAATCTGGCAGCCGAGTGAAAGCTGCACTGAAGAAGAGTCAGCCAAAATTGGAGGAAGCCCAGGGAATATGTTGAAGATCTGAACAAGGCATTGACCACAGGAATGGAAAAGAGGGGGTGGCTGCAAAGGATGTCTAAGAGACATAATTAATAAAATGTGATGAGTGACTGGTTGAGTAATCGTGGAGAAACAGTCTGTCTGACTTGTGCATATGTGACATAGTGAACTAGGTGACTATATCCATGACAGAATAGGGAAGCCAGGAGGATGAGCAGGTTTGGGAGGGAGAGCAGAGAGAGAGAGAACTGGGGCTGGAGCTCAGCAGAAAGTATCACAGAAAAAAATCTCGGTATAGGGAAGAGCTTTCAAATAATGAAAGTTCTCAAACAATGAAACTAGTTGCAGTGGAAAAATAACCCTTTGCTTATTCCTGTGGGTGAAGGGGAATCTGGGTGACTTTAAGTGAACATTCTCCATTCCAAAAAGGCTTTCTCCCAGATAAAGGGCAAAGACGGCATTCTCCTTACAAACTGACCTATTCACAATTCATGTACTACCCAAAATATGAGGGGACTTGTTCTAGCCTTTGCCTTGGAGTGCATGAGACCAGAGACGGGTAAGCATAAGAGAAATTACTCAAAGATGTGGTAATGCATATGTGGTTGGGTGTTGACTACTCTGGTGAGCTTTTGTGAGGTGAGTAAATCAAAATCCATGATCTAATTATCATGTTTTATAACTGTGTGTGTGGGGGGGGAAGGGGGTGGGTGTGGGTGTGTATAAACATTCGCCATTGGTGTTTTATTTCCTGAATTTGGGAAATTTCAACCCACCCCAGACGAACTAAATATAATATAAAAATGCAATCATTTATTGATTTATTTATTTGGTCTGATTTCCAAAGCCTAAGCTCTTAGCCACTAGGCTAGATCCTCAATAAGGTTTAACAGTGACTGAATAAATTAATGGAAGAATTAATAAACCCACTGGGCAGAGTGGGTGTCATTATTATCCATATTTAGAAAAAAACCGAGGTTTGAGAAATAAAGTAATTTGCCCAATATAAACCAGCTTACTCCTACTGCACTGTGCCTTAATGTGAACAGGAAAGGCACACTCCTTGGGTGGTTGTAGCACAAGATTTTCCAAATGGAATGATGGCTGGATTTTAGACCATACACACCCTCCTGGTTGGGTGCCTTTGTGAAGGGCATAACCTCTCAACAGTACTTACGTTGTAAAGGCAGGCTTTTGTAAAGGCAGGGAAAGTCAGAAGGACTTTCCATATTTTTCTCTTCCTGTAGGGATCATGCTTCTACAATAAAGCACATCTCCCCATCTCCCATTCAATAACAGCAGAAAGTTAGCAGGATTTCTAAGCTATTTGTAAAAGCAAAATAGTCACATCTTTCCTGTGTTGATATTTTTGGAAATAATCAGTTTTGGATGAGTGTTGGTACAAACTTATGAATAGATTGAGGAGCAGGATTATGGTTGAGAAGGTAATCAATCAAAAGACTGCCAGATGAAATGGGAGATGCTGGGTAGGGAAGAGAGGCTGGTTGTTAAGACCTATGTCCTCTAAACTCAACACATTTGAATGCTTCCAGCTTTTTCCTTGTTAGAGAAATCCTATACTCATCTCTTCATTCTTCCTTTCCCATATTCATCAGGCATTCACTGATAATATGCCATATTCCAGGCAGAGTGAGAGAGTAGGCATAATTTAATCAATAACACATGGCCTTAGTCTTCAAAAACTCTTAAATACCTAGGAACAAATTTATCCAAGAAGGTTAAAGACCCACATACTAGAAAATATAAGACATAAATGAGAGAAACTGAGGAAGATATAAATAAATGGAAAGATATTCTATGCTTATGGATTGGAAGAATTAATATTGCTAAAATGTCCATACTACCCTAAACAATCTACAGGTTCAATGCAATCCTTGTCAGAATTCCAATGGTATTTTTCATAGAAATAGAATAAACAATCCTAAAATGTGTACAGAACCATAAAAGACCCCAAACAGCCAAAGCAACAATTAGCAATCTTGAGAAAGAACAAACCTGGATTTCAGTACATGCTACAAAGCTACAGATGAATGGATAAAGAAAATGTGATACCTATGCACGCATGCACACACACACACACACACACACACACACACACACACATAAATACACACACACAAACACAGTGGAATACAATTCATCCATAAAAAAGAATGAAGTCTTGCCATTGGCCCCAACATGGATGGAACCATAAAGCATTATGCTAAGTGAAATATGTTAGAGAAAGACAAATGCCATATGATGTTATTTATAGGTGGAACCTAAAAAAGAAAACAAAAAACCAAGCTCATGGATACAGAAAATAGATTGGTGGCTACCAGAGGCAGGAGGTTTCTCCTGTGAAGAAGCTCAAAAGTACAAGCTTCGAGTTATACTAAAAAAAATCACGGGGATATAATGTACAGCATGATGACTATAGTTAGTAATACTGTATTGCATATTTGAAAATTGCTGAGAGATTAAATTTTAAAAGTTATCACAAGTGAAAAAAAATTGGGGATTATGTAAGGTGACAGATGTTAACCAGACTCATTGTGGTGATTATTTTGCAATGCACATGAATATCAAATCATTCTGTTGTACACCTGAAGCCAAGGTAATGTTATATGTCAATTATACTAAATTTTAAAAAGAAACACAAAAAGACCACCTGAGAAGGGGCAAGTACACAGCTTCATTAAAATATAATTTGAAAAGTTATAGAAGCTAGAGGAGCCCAGAGAAATCATAAATAACTTTACTGAGTTAGGGGAGACAATTTGTAATCTGAATCTTGAAGGATGAAAAGGAATTTTTATAGAAAGAAAATGGAGGAAGTCAGTCAAGACAAAGGAAACAGTATGTTCAAAGTTTCAGAACAATAGACAGGCATGGAATATTTATTGAATGGAGAGAGGTCAGGTCTGGTAAACAAGATGGTTCATGAAAGGTAATGGTGAAAGGTGAGCCTGGAGAGGTAGGTTGGAGCCAGAGGCAATGTGAGGGGATTAAAACCTAATGTGGGAAGATATTACTATCCGCCCAGCAGATACATGCTGATTTTAGCATCATCCCAATCTGGCATCACTTCTCTCTTAAGAGGCCTTTCAGAAAAGTAATTATACATGTTATGACTGGAATAAACCTTTACAGCTTCATGGCTGTAAAATCACATAGCCTTTAGTTCAAATCCCAGCTTACTATCTACCTAATTATTGTGGCATTTTGGACAAGATGTTCTCTCCTCTGAGACTTGGTATCTTTATCTTTACAGAAGAAGCAATGGAATCTCATAGATCCAAGGTGATGGTTATGAATTGGCCCATAGAGTCTCTTGTACACAGGATATACACAACAGATGTTAGAACTATACCCTCTTCCTTTCAGTTTACCCACTCTCCTTCCTTCAGCAGGAATATACTTGCCCAAGAGTGCTGATAACATAGCCTGTTTTTACAAGTCTTTCAAAAAAAAAAAAAAAAGGATTTCACAACTTCCACAATATCCAGACTCTATTAGGAAATGCTTTTACATCAAATATCTAAGACTACCCAAACTCCTTTGTTATGCTGCTCATCAGTACAATGAAAAGAGGTCCACATAGCAGGGCAATGCCTACTATGCTGGAAAATTCTGTTGGTCTTTAGTCTACGTGATTACAGCATTGCCTGCAAATCTTGCTGGGAATCAGAAAAAAACGATGAACCCAGAAGAACATTATCGTCAGCATACTGTTCCAGGACTCCGTATGACTGCTCAGAGTAAAACAAAATTTCAATGGCTTACCTTTCTTCTACACTCTTAACTTGATCCATGAGAATGTTTTCCATCCTAATCTGCTTTTAAACAAGTAGAATATGATTTGCCATTATGGATCATTCTGAAATACTTTAATTCCTTTCTTAATCACAGAAAGGCTCTCTTCCTGGTTTGGGAAACTAAGTTTTAGACCCACAGAATGTGATAGTTAAGAAAAACTTTTGAAATTATATAGTGCAGAACTTCCCAGGGTGGGTCAGAGGAAGTATGCAGAAACAGAATGAGCAGTAGAGACTGGACTGGTTCTAGCAAATACAAAATCCTTTTTCCATCATTGAATCTAGAGACCCTTAGGAGAAGTAAGTCTAAAGAGTTGATACTGCACCCTTTTAATTAATGTTATTCATTATATAAACACCTTCTTATAAAGTAGGCTTCTATGTAGTTCTTAGATGTATCCAAGGTTGCTTTATACTTTGAAGATGGAAGGTTCGTTATATTCACTAAAACAATTTATAGAGTTCATACCACATTAGGCTTTGGAGTATAGGAACAAAATCTCTGAGTTGTTATATTGAAGAGAATGTAGGTAGTAAGTTATTAGCACTTGAAGTATATATACAAGAAAGATGGCTAATATGTTGATTTGCTTAATCCCTACAATCACTTTATGAATTGGTTGGCTATTGCCATCACCCTTATGTTAGAGAAAATAGAAGCACAGACAAGTTCAAGAAACTTGTCCACAATTACACAGCTAGTAAGAGGAAACCAGAATTTAGGTACAGAAAGACCACTCCATGGTCCACTGTCTTAGTCAGTACTATGGAACAACAGCACTTTAGAGTCATGTGTGTGGCTTCCACATATTCAAGTTATGATCTTAGTTATATTTCCTCATTTTTGATCACTCCTGTTCTCAAAGCTGCAATAGAAGAAAGTCTAATATCTACCTCTTGGAGAATTCTCCTTCCCCAAAATCTGTTTAATTCTTTGGGAAGGAAGAGAATATCTCTTACTTTCAAATACAAGCAGGATATAGGAACCACCACTGTTTGTCACAGCCTGTTTGAGGTCCTACTTAACATGGACCTGAGATGGGGAAAAAGAGTTGGTCACCTCTATGTGCCTGGCTGTCACAACCCTTGCAGAGATTGGCCTAGCACTTTTTAGAAAGAATGATGAGACCCCTCCAGTGAACAACTTGTGAAGAGTGTGTACTTTAGACAACTCAGACCTCAAGGGCTGTGCTCCCTTTCTCTCCTGTGAATTAATCCTACACTATCAATGTCAACTTTAACCAGTTTTTTTTTAAAGAACTTAATTCAAATGTTTCATTCCTCTTGGCTTTGGCCAGGAACCAAGAGGGATATTTGATGGGAGATGTGCTTTTCACAGCTAGTCATGGTTGTTGCGTGCTTCTATGTGAGCAACTTTTACCACCCTGATGTTGGGCTTTGAAGATTCATCATGGCTCACTAACTCAAGCAAACTAATTCTTCTGGTGCTCAGTAAAGTAAACAGTGATCTCTCCCAATGCTCAGGAATATCCTGGCTGTGTTGGGCTTGCCTAATGAAGCACTGCCTCAGGTAGGTGGATCTCCAGCATGAAGCTTTCATAGAGTATCTCCAAGGGTAATTTTGATTGTTCAACTTGAAGCATCAACCTGGGGTTAGAAGAAATCCCCTGTAATAGAGTCTGCTGATTCCCAAGATGGGCACAGGATGAGGTAAGGAAGGGGACTATTCTGTAGATAAGCATGTGTCTCCTAAGCCTCTATCAATTCTCTGTGATTTACAGGATGTCTTCAGAGCCATGCACCTGGACCTTGACATTGTAAAATTGTACCTTAAGCCACTGCTCATTGGAGAGCTTGCCCCAGAAGAGCCCAGCCAGGAGAGACACAAAAGTGTGAGTGGGGTCTCAGGACCCTTGAACATATGGAGGGATGGGGACAAAGGCCAGTTGAGCGATTCCTGACATATCCAAGAATTGATCCTTTTTTGTGAGAAACTGACCATTATGCCTAGGTGAGCCTGTAATAGCATAAATGAGTAGTTTCTACATATTACAAAACAATGTCATCCTCCTAAGACATTCGGAACTCTTAAACCTCTGTGTAAGAAAGGAATGAATTGTTTGGTCCTACAGTACCCCAGAAGTTCTGTGTCTCTAAGTACCTCCTTTATGTCAGGCAACTACCAGATACAACTTTTGTCCAGTGACTGCTAACAATTGCTTGATGTCTGTGCCTATATTCACTGCTAAAGTAAGTTTGATGAAAGCAGTAGATATGTATGTATATTTTGCTTATCTCTGTGTCCTCAAGAACCTACCTGCACAGGATCAGACATGTAGTAGGGACTCCATAAATAGCTACCAAATGAAAGTTGTGAATATATCCTAACAGCAGCCCTTTTTACATTTGGTGAAATTATAGTCCAGGGAAAATAAGTTACTTTCTGAAAGTCCCATAGTTGGTGTATCAAGGAACCAGGATTCCAAGTCACTTCTTTCTGACCCCAAGGAAGGGTGCCACTCTTTCTTTCTCTACTACTTTGGCCACCTGAAATACCGTCTTCCAAAGGACAGGGTCTTTATAAGATTAGACATTCACTAGGATGATTTTACATAAGGCTTAAAAGGATTTTGACTAGTATTGAGCATTTCTTTTTTTTTTTTTTTTTTTTTTTTTTTTGCAGTCTGTTTTGTTAAAGCTGCTTACATTCTGTGTAATTCTTCTGAAATAATTTGTACCCAATATTGACCCATATATCACTGTGAGGAGAATAGAATTAGCATTATACTTCTGCTTCAGGAAATGAGGAAACAAACTCACTGAGGAACAGGCAGATTCTGAAGACGCATAACTCATTTTGTGTAGACCTCAGACAAACACTTAGGCTCACCCCTCAGGCCCGCATGCATCCCACACAGCTGTGTGTCAGGAAACCCAGCCCTGTATTTGGCAGCGAGGGCTCTGAGGCTGCACAACTTAGATTCACAGCCCAACTCTGCCACAGGTTGTATGGGTTCAGGCCACTTCCCAAACCTCTCCATGGCTCAATTTCTCTCTCTGTAAAAGAGCGACAACAGTTGCACCAACTTCCTAGAAGATATTGGGGAATTATGGAAAGAGTTAAAAGCGCTTCAAGAGCTTAGAACAGTGTCTGGAATGTAGTAAATGCTCAATAAATTTTAGATACTATCATCATGAACTCACTCGTGGCACCAGCAATTGACAAACCTCCATATATGTCCCCATCATTTAGGGCAGGAGACTCTAGGGTAAACAAAAGAAATTGATGCAAAGCTTAATTGTTTCTGCTAAAAATTTCTTGAAGGAAAAGAAAATCCACTAATGGTTGATAACTATAAGACAACCATTCATTATCTAAAAGAGTATTGGTTTCTGGGGGGTAAAGGTCTGCCGAAATTTTTCTTTAGTGCATCTATGTAGATACGATGTATGTGTGCAAAATAATACGTATATACTCAGATATATGTCTATAGACAATTAATATGAGCACAACACTTGTGTCAGAAAGCATAAGTTGAATTCCTGCCTCTATCACCTACTTGCTGATGATTTCAGACCAGTGCTCATCTGGGCTTGCTGACCCCTTACTCTGTACACTAGATGAGTTGGAAAATATGACCAGGTTGGCAAGCACTCTAGAGATGCCTCTTAAAGTTATCCACGGTCACCAAAATTCCAAAGTTGATGGAAGCTTGAGAGATGAACCCAGGAAACAGATCTTTTAAAAGTTGAATCAGTGAATTTTTTTTTTTTGCTTCTAGAATTATGTTCATATAATTTGCTTCTAGAATTATGTTCATAGCTATATATATATATATATATATATATATATATATATATATGTATGTACATGTATGTATATGTATATATATAAATTCTCTCCTTTCATGTATCTGAACAACCCTGCTCTCTTTCTTATGCTCTGGTCATTATGTCACCTGTCCTGGTTTCAAACCCATTCATTAGTCATTAAGCAAAGAGATATTTCTTTCCGGCCCTTGCACTGACTCTACAGTCTGACTGGCAAGCTTATAAACCAATACTAGCCTTGCTCATGCACCCACATGCACATATGCATGTTACATAAACACAGAACCAGGAAACCCCCACCCCCCACAACACATATCAGCAGACACACACTAATGCCACCAGAGATCCTGCCCTGTCTCTAGGGATCCATCAATCAGCTCACAAGAAAGTCATCCTTTGAGCTAATCCAAGTGAACAGCATTTTTTTGGTCCATTTTTATTTTATTTTTTTAAATATAATTTATTGTCAAGTTGGCTTCCATACAACACCCAGTGCTCATCCCAACAAGTGCCCTCCTCAATGCCCCTGCATTTTTCTGTGTTCATCATTTTAATGAAAGGGTCCTTTGCACATACTGAACTGCTGATGATGTAGAAAATTCTGTGTAAATTGTACCACTAACTACAGTAACACAGATCCATATAGACAACACAGTTCTCCAAAGCATTATTGGAGATCAATCAATCAATACCCGAAGCAATACTGATGGTTTGAAAGGCAACAGTTAGACACAATAAGCATCTTCACAGCCCCCCTGCCAAAAAAAACCCCACAAATTCTAAGCTCCAAAATAGTTTGAGGACAGTTTACAAACTACTACTCTTCTTTCTATTCTCCAGGGAAAAAAAAATGTTATCATAACTTTTCAAAAAAGTTTTGTTTGTTCATAGTTTTATGTTTTTAATTTTGCCCAATTAAATTTATTAATATAATTACATTTGTATTCATAAAATTAAGGTACTAATAAGGTAATATAATGGATTATTGTGTTCATCTGTGTTCCCTGAGGGAACTAATTCCTTCCTTGAACATTTATTTCTCAGTCCCAGTTGGTGGAAGATTTCCGAGAATTGCGGAGAACATTAGAGGCCATGAACATGTTCAAGGCCAACCCAGAGTTCTTCTTCCTTCACTTCGTCCAGGTCTTGATTTTAGAAACTCTGGCTTGGCTAATAGTGTGGCATTTTGGCAGTGGCTGGCCTGTGACAATATTCATCTCCTGCCTTCTCACAATTTCCCAGGTAAGCACATACCCTAAAACCAAGCAGTGGCTTTAGGGGATGATTCAGAATTGTTTCCTTCTCCCTTTAGACCTGCACCAGCTGCTGTCTGACACCTCCTAGCAAGCTGCTCATCAGTGTCTGACACCAGCAAGTTCCACACCTTGCCAGACCCCAGTCTCTTGTCTGTAAAATAAGGATAATTTTTATGGAAATATTCTCTACTAACCAAGTTAACGTGAAAACACCTAGCACAGTGACTGACACATAGGAAGTATTTAATTTATGACAGATGCTAGTCTTTGCCCAATTGTACCCATACCAGTTCAGTAACTGAAGTCATTTCCCAGCCATGTAACACTCACCTTTATCTTTTATTCATCTTTCAATCAACAAAGAGAGAGAGAGAGTCAAACCAAGAAACAAACTCTTAACTATAAAGAATGAACTGATGGCTACCAGAGGGGAGGGGGCGGGGGGATGGGTGAAATACGTGAGTGCACAAGGAGTGCACTTGTCATGATGAGCACCAGGGGTTGTATGGAAATGTTGAATCGCTATATTGTACACCTGGAGCTAATATTACATTGCATGTTAGCTAACTAGAAATTAAATAACACTTAAAGAATGTGTGGATTCCACCATAAATGCCAATCAACTACTGGGACATAGCAGAACATCTGATCAATCTTTGTTGAATGATGTGTGAATCTCTAAACATGGCTTTCTGTGAGTGCAACACTGCATTGCGGACATGAAGGAAAATGCACCTGGTTCCTGCTCTTGGGTAAAGAGTCTTTCAGTGGGAGAGATTCACGTTCAAACTTGTAAACATACAACATGACAGAATGACATTAATGCCAAGGACAGGAACAAACGTGCTGTTGAAGCAGAAAGAGGCATTTAATTCTCATTGGAATAAGTGCAGAAGGTTTTATGGAAAATTAAAGTCAATGTTAATTCCAGGATGTATGTTAATTTTTTTTTTGTAAAGTCAACTTGCTTTATTCCTTGAAAAGCAATTCTTTTGGAAACTGGAAAGGAAACATTTGTTTGGTACTTAGCATAAGCCAAGCACTTTGTAGGTATTTAAGTTGCCCAACAGTCCATGAGTAAAATGTTATTATCCCTACTTAGCAGGTGAAGAGCTGAGGTTTGGAGCTACTGAGTAATTTGCCAAGATCTGTGCAACACATACATGGTGAAGAATGATTTAGAATCCAAATCTTCCTGACTCCAAAGGCCATACCCTTTCTACTCTTCACTGGAAGATTTTGACAGTGACAAGGAAAATGTTCTATACTCACAGAACCCCATGCACAAAGGCACACTAGTGGGAAAGAACACAATGTGTAAGAAATAGAAAGTGAACTTGGCTTGGAGCCAGATAAGATCCCCCACCATTCTTCTCCTATGGGCTTTGAATCTATAAGTGAGCTCATTTATTAATTTCCTCTTGACTCCTCAACTTCTTTAACAACAATTTCATCTCTTCTAGTGTCAGAGTTCATATCTGCAACATGACTTGGGACACCTTTCCATATTTACGAAGTCCAAGTGGAACCACCTGATGCAAAAACTTATGATGAGTCATTGCAAGGTACAGGATGTTCATGGAGCATGATGGGATTCTCATGCTCCTAAGACAATGGTTACCACGTTTGTTTGTGCAGTCATATTAGTAAAAAATGTTTGTGCACAAATAGATTCACAAATATGCTAACAATGTAGATATTACATACATACTAATATGTAATATGACATTGTAATATATATGCTAAAATTAAGACTTTAATTTTTTATAAGGAAAGGTTTATTTTTATTTAGGAAGTTCCAACAGTTTTTCATACCTTAAAAAACTCGTTAGCCTGGGGTGCCTGGGTGGCACGGTCGGTTGAGCATCGGACTTCAGCTCAGGTAACGATCTCACGGTCCGTGAGTTCGAGCCCCATGTCGGGCTCTGGGCTGATGGCTCAGAGCCTGGAGCCTGCTTCCGATTTTGTGTCTCCCTCTCTCTCTGCCCCTCCCCCGTTCATGCTCTGTCTCTCTCTGTCTCAAAAATAAATAAAACGTTAAAAAAAAACTCTTTAGCCAATCCTTGGCATCCCATTAAAAAACCACCACACAGGAGGATTGTGCCTTTATAAATGAAGAGGTGCTCTGTAAAATCATGAATGGGAATGTTCTTAGAAGAAGTCTAAACATTTACTGCTGGGAAGCAACAGGAATTCAGCAAGCCTGATTAGTCTTGGAAGGATAAGGCTATGATGAAATAAAGGGAACGATGCAGAAGAGATAAAAGTGAAGAAAAAGAGAAAGAGTGGACAAGAAAGGTCAGATGGCACTGTTCAAGAGTCAAGGACTGTAAATCCCAAACTGGTGGAAAATGCAGTGGTGATGATGGCGGTTGGTCTTGCCTCCCCCTGCCCAAACTCCAGGAGGGCAGGTGCTTTGTTCTATGAGCCACTGCAGTGCAACACCTAGCAGAGTACCTGGCACACAGTAGGTCTTCAATAGCATTTGTTGAGTGGATGGATGGATAGATGGATGGATGAACCAAGGTAACAGTACAGGACTGCCAAGACCGGGTTTTAGCTCTGACTTCACAAGGCTTCCTGTTTGATCTTGACTGAGTCATATTCTATCTCTGACTCTCAGTGTTCTCATCTTTAATATTAGGAGTTAAACAGGATGTCTGTTTTTCTATGACATTCTAGGATTTAGTGACTATGTACTCTGGCCCGGATGGGGGAAAATGCCTCTGAGCCTTCCATTAAGCCAAATCTTGCATTCAAGGCAGCTCATTTTAGGAAAAACTCCTAAGCACTGACTCAGAGCCTACTTGTTTTGCCTTAACACAGTGGTTTTATATTGAACTGAAAGATACTTAAAATAAGTCTTATCAACCCTCTTTCCAGTTGGGCAAACTAAGCTTAAGTAGATTAAGTAACACAGAGTTGGATCTGGATTCATATTAGAATTAAGTCTGTTCCTCAAAATGGTTAGAATGATTAAAATTGTCATTTTATGTGATAAGTTTCATTTAACTCGAAAATTTCTATAGGTACACAGTTCTGCCCTCTTTCTACTCATGCTTGATTGACAAAGTGTTTCTGTATCCAGTCAGAAATGTTTACCACAGAATAAAAGCAAAAACAGTTTCTTATGTCCTGGTGAGAATTAAGGTAATTCCTTTTGAGGAAGTCAGAGGAAAAGAAAGACTCCTGTGTGTCTTGGAGGTAATTGACAGTTGACTTGATGCCAGTATAAGTAATATTTCAAGCTCCACCCTTGCTGGTCCTTTTAAAAAAAAAATCACTGCTTTCCCACTTGTCCAAATTGGTACACAGCTCTCTCTATATAAATTATGTTGCCAGAAACAATTTTGCACTAGTTGAAATGAATATAACCTTGATGAGTCATGAACGGAGTAAATAAATAGGAAATGCTCTAAAAGCAAATTGAGTATACTCTACCTTTTTGCAGATAAAACCAGTGATTTGTGAGCAAAATGAGTGTAGGCTTCAAACTACCTGTAGGAAGGAAAGGTGGACAGGAAGGAGGCAGCGAAGAAAATTGTAATATAAACAGCAACAACGTCACCTTCTACATACGTCACAATTTTAAATTTCAAAACTTGACTTACTATCATTTTACCCTTGCCCTGAGGGGTTTTGGGGCGGAGGTTTTTTTTTTGGAATTTTCACTCACTAGCTGTGCTAGTAATTGTGTATTCCTGATCTTTGCAGTGTTTGTGCAATAAAAGAGTGCTTCTGAAAGTATACCATGAAATTTCTGCGCATATTTTGGACTCTTGTGCAATGTTCAAATCAAAATGGGCTCCCTGTAGCATATTTTTCAATGCATTTTTCATGCACAGTTTGAAAACTATAAGAATCAAGAATCAAGGATTATACTAGGGACAAAGAGACAGAGTATTTGATATTAAGACCTGCCTTAAAAATCTGGCCTATCCTCTTTCCAGGACTACATCCTAAAATAATTTTGGGGGAGGGGTGTGAAGCATGTTATTTCCTTTAATATTTTTCTCATCCATTCCACAGATGAGGAAATTGCCCAAGACCATGCATACCCAGTAGCAGGGCTTTGAATTCAAGCCAAAAAAAAAAAAAAAAAAATGGCTTCAGGCCAAAGTTTGGATTTCTTAGAATGCACCAAGAAAGGACCTAACTTGGGAATGAGGAATGACCTAGGGTGGTTTCTGTATGGAATTGGGTGCAGGGGCAGCCTATCTGCACGTAGCTGATAATCTTCACTTCCAGCTGGATCACTCTATCCCTTGCCTCCAGTAATTGTGGCTTCCAGACCGAGGGGTAAGGGTAGAGCCAGCTGCTTTAGATCACAATTACTCCCATCACTGTTCTAAATTCCAGGACCTTGAGCTGTCAAGATCTTCTCCCTGACCTATCATGAATCAAAACTTGTCTCTCCTATTACCAACTTCCACAGATAGTCATTGCTTGCAAGAGTACAGTTAAAATGTTGGCTCTCAAAGGATTTAATTAACAATTATTGCAGTGTCCTTGTTTGTCTATTGCTCCCATAGGTTGTATGTTTCATAAGTATGGGAACCCCATTTTATCATGTCTAACTCTATATTCCAAATGCTTGTTTCAGTGTCTGACGCATGGGATGTACTTTAAAATAAATAATGAAAAGAGCAAATGCATAACTGTAAAAGTGAGTGGGTGGTATGCAGTCAGATGCAAGAAGAGCAGAGTGCAATGAGGACCCCATGGGGGAATAAAAATTGATGAGTACGAGTTCAGTTTGACATATCATGAGACATGCAAAGGAAATGTTTGGAAAGTGATTTTCCTTTCACGCATGAGGTTTAGCAGATAGATGTGGGATGGAGGAAGAGAGATTCCACTACAAGGATGGTAGGGAGTGTTAGAGGTGAAAAGAGACTATTGCTCCTGAGAGATGGGGTCACCAGGGGTTTGCTAAGAGAGGACTCTACAACAAGGACTATGGAAGGCAGTGCTAACACTTGCAGATTTTCAAACATGCCCATCCCCCTCAACCATGGATGTAATGTCCAGATCCGCATAGTCCAACAGAAATATAATGCAAGCCACATTAAAATGACATAAATCATTTTAAATTATCTAACAACAACATTTCAAAAGTTAACTTTATCACCATATATATATATATATATACGTTCAAAATTATTATCATTTCTACATGTAATCAATATAAAAAATGTTAATACGATATTTTACTCTCCTTTTTTCATCCCGAGTCTCAAAATCCAATATTACACACATACTGCTCATCTTAATTTGACTAGTTACACTTCAAGTGCTCAATAACCAGCATGTAGCTCGTAGCTATCATATTGGACTGTGAAAATGTAAAACATGTTTAGGCCAGTTATTGAGAGATGTCAAACATGCAATAAAAAACAAATACTCTTTATTCTTATGTAATAATTTATGCAATAGGGGAAAGGAGAGGAAATTGAACTTCTCAATATGCCAACATTTTACATACATCATCTCTTGTCTCCCCCAAACAACCCATGGAAGTAAATGTCATTATATCATATTTACTGCAGATGGAATACAGGCTCAAAGAGGGTGAAATTTACCCAAACCACAAAGCAGTATTTATACATCCAGGATATGAAACCATATTGATGTACTTCCAAATCCTTCCTCTATTAAAACTTTCACACTGTCATTGAGAGAAAGAAAATCACAAACAACCTAATTAGAGATGATTTGAGCACAGAGCCAATTGAATTATTTTTATTCTCATTTATCTTTATATGAGATCATGGAAGCCTGAACATGCCGTAATGTGAGCCAAGCCCCCTACAAGATAATTTCAGATCCATGATTCATTTAAATATTCATGAAAGCAGGATTCCTAGGACCATTTTACCCCAAGAGCTAATTGAAGTTTTAGAGATGAGTTTTCTTTATTTGTAAAATAAGAATTTTCTCTGTCCTACTTATCTTCAGAATTTTTAAAATGAGGATTCCCCCCCCAAAAAAAGGATGGAAAACATTTCATCTGAACAGGTTTTTGTGAATTTTATGAATTTTCCTGAATCCCATGATTATTTGATTGTAGGCTTTGAAAGGCTCTGTCCAATGGGCCATTCTGTGACCCAGCAGTCAGGGAACAAGTTCCAGAAGCTCAGATATCTTACTTTGACTTTGGAGATGCATGCAGAAAACTCTGAGAGTGAAGGACATCCCAGGAGAGAAATCTTGCAGCTAATGAACCCTCTCTTCTCCTCAGGGCCTGTCAACATCCTGGTGGAATCACCGACACTTCCAACATCATGTAAAAACAAACATCCACCCCAAAGACCCAGATATTGATATGGGTGCACTTTTCCTGCTTGGAGAATTGCAACCTGTCAAGGTATGTTTAGAACTCCTGAGCACTTAAGAAATGTTCCCAAAAGTGATTCCTGGAAATGTCTATGGTCTTGTCCCAGAAAGATGGAGCTGGGGGTTCCCACTTCAAGCACCTTCTCAGAGCATGTCTCCTTCTTTGAGTCCAGGATATACACATGAAATAACTGAATTTGAAGCTGTACAAACAGAAGGAAATGTGGAGCATGTGATTCTATGGTCTTAAATGACACACTGCCAACCTCCTATGGAAGGAAATATGGTAACTTGTATCACCCTGCTTGAGCAATCCTGGAGACAAACAGATCCCTGCCCAGTGGTCACCACTACAACAGAGTCAACATAAGTTGCTGTTAAGTAGTGAAACCAGATAACTGAAGCTGTCAATGACTCTCCAAAATTTAACGAAGATATGGAGACATTCATTCTCTCAGGGAAAAACATGTCAGTATATTCAATAAGCACTAAATCACAAGTATCTGAATAACTAGTTATCTCAACTAATTCTAGCTCAGTGAGAAGAGGCTGTACTAGTGTTTTTTAGTTTGTGTTCATTTGGTTCATTTATATATGAGCCACAGCTCAAGTGCTTTGTATGATACTTAGACATCTCACCTCTCATTTGGACTTGTTAAACAATAGAGAAAGGAGAGAAAAAATCAACTCTGGAATTTGTCAGTTGATTTTTTTAACCTCAACTTAAAATCATCATGTAGAGGACTATTACCAAATGTTTTGGGAGAAAGTCTTACTTCAAAGAAGGAGGTACAAGGGTAACTACAGAAAGGTCTCCCCCCTCTGGAGAAATGGTAGATCCTGAGAGTCAGGTGCTTAGAAAGAGGCTGCTATTTCCTAAAACAACTAAGGAGTTTTATTGAGAATGTAGTTCTGTCAGTTGCTGCCTGCACTTTGGGCTACATAAACCAAAAATTGTGCAACTTTTTAAAAATAAGTTTTCCCAGCTTCGGAAGACTGTACCTTCTCCTCCAGCTGAATTAGGAAACAAATCTCTTGACTAGACTTAAAAAAAAATCTCTGGCTGTGATCACAAATCAGTTGCTTTTGACAATGGCTCCACAAATAAGTTGGACTTCTCTGATGTTTGTGGACTCCTACGCTCATCAACAAAAGTGTGATACTTTGATTTCTCTAATCATCCCCACAGAGCAAGAAGGATTTGTCTTAACTGAATTTTATGAAGCAGGCTGCCCCTCCCCAGAAGTACCTCCTTAAGGCTATGTTCAGTATACATGCTGTCTCTTCACAAATGATGGAGGTCACCTCCTAAGTTTTATAGCTGCTCTTGGGACATGTCCCTAGACCTTAGGGTTCCGTGTAATAGAGTTTCAGAGCTACTGTCTGAGACATTGCTTGAAATTATTTAAACTCTAAAATTCAGTTGTTTACATTTTTAAAAAATAGTTCTGGTGAGCCCTGAACTTTTCCTTCCATCTCACTTTACTGCCAAATTTTCTACCATTTTGTTCAAACATTCTACTTTCCAGGTCCTGTGATCATGTTCTGGAAGACTTACAGCCCTCCTTTGGAATGAGACTCAAAAGCAGTCCTCCACCTAGGTGTGCCAGCTCCCAGGAATTTCCACCTGCTCTTTTCCCCATGTTTCCCACTACTTAAAAATCTGGAGGTTTGAGAGGAATTGCAAATAGCTCTTATTACATCATCAACATGCTACTTCTTTTTATCTATGACACTAAAAGAAGGAAAGATCAGCCCTACTATCCAAATATGAAAAGAAGTCTATATGCAGGAAGGGAGATATCAACAAAATGGAGGAGAGCAGAAATCAAACAATGCCCATAGTGTTGTGTCCAAGTGGACATACAGTAAAAATATAGAGCAGACATAAATCTTCATTTTCATTCATGCAACTAAACATTTATTGTATGTTTACTAGGAGATATAACCATTACCTCTATGCCCCTCCTCAGAGTATTTGCTGTCCTTATGCACTGAGCACAGACTAAATTAACTAAGGAGATTCCTAGAAAATTAATCAAATTCCCAGCATTAAGATTTTATGTAATATCATTACGCCTTAGAAATAGTCCATCACAGTGTGAGATCCATAATGAGAACACAAAGGAGGAAAGATGGGACAGACAAGAAGGACCATGTCTATATCTTTCATCATATTACCATTTGATAAATATCTGTTGAAAGAATGAATGGACGTGGAGACCAAACTTCAAGCAGAATTCTAAACACCATAGTTAAGAGAAGCTAGAAAAACTCATCAGAAATATTCCCTTTTGATCACCACTCCACTCCATAGAAGGACAAAAAATTTTCAAAATGGCTTCCATGGGAATTTTTTATTTTTTTTTCAATATATGAAATTTATTGTCAAATTGGTTTCCATACAACACCCAGTGCTCATCCCAAAAGGTGCCCTCCTCAATACCCATCACCCACCCTCCCCTCCCTCCCACCCCCCATCAACCCTCAGTTTATTCTCAGTTTTTAAGAGTCTCTTATGATTTGGCTCTCTCTCACTCTAACCTCTTTTTTTTTTCCTTCCCCTCCTCCATGGGTTTCTGTTAAGTTTCTCAGGATCCACATAAGAGTGAAAACATATGGTATCTGTCTTTCTCTGTATGGCTTATTTCACTTAGCATCACACTCTCCAGTTCCATCCACGTTGCTACAAAGGGCCATATTTCATTCTTTCTCATTGCCATGTAGTACTCCATTGTGTATATAAACCACAATTTCTTTATCCATTCATCAGTTGATGGACATTTAGGCTCTTTCCATAATTTGGCTATTGTTGAGAGTGCTGCTATAAACATTGGGGTACAAGTGCCCCTATGCATCAGTACTCCTGTATCCCTTGGGTAAATTCCTAGCGGTGCTATTGCTGGGTCATAGGGTAGGTCTATTTTTAATTTTCTGAGGAACCTCCACACTGCTTTCCAGAGTGGTTGCACCAATTTGCATTCCCACCAACAGTGCAAGAGGGTTCCCGTTTCTCCACATCCTCTCCAGCATCTATAGTCTCCTGATTTGTTCATTTTGGCCACTCTGACTGGCGTGAGGTGATATCTGAGTGTGGTTTTGATTTGTATTTCCCTGATAAGGAGCGACGTTGAGCATCTTTCAATGTGCCTGTTGGCTATCCGGATGTCTTCTTTAGAGAAGTGTCTATTCATGTTTTCTGCCCATTTCTTCACTGGGTTATTTGTTTTTCGGGTGTGGAGTTTGGTGAGCTCTTTATAGATTTTGGATACTAGCCCTTTGTCCGATATGTCATTTGCAAATATCTTTTCCCATTCCGTTGGTTGCCTTTTAGTTTTGTTGGTTGTTTCCTTTGCTGTGCAGAAGCTTTTTATCTTCATAAGGTCCCAGTAATTCATTTTTGCTTTTAATTCCCTTGCCTTTGGGGATGTGTCGAGTAAGAGATTGCTACGGCTGAGGTCAGAGAGGTCTTTTCCTGCTTTCTCCTCTAAGGTTTTGATGGTTTCCTGTCTCACATTCAGGTCCTTTATCCATTTTGAGTTTATTTTTGTGAATGGTGTGAGAAAGTGGTCTAGTTTCAACCTTCTGCATGTTGCTGTCCAGTTCTCCCAGCACGATTTGTTAAAGAGACTGTCTTTTTTCTATTGGATGTTCTTTCTTGCTTTGTCAAAGATTAGTTGGCCATATGTTTGTGGGTCTAGTTCTGGGGTTTCTATTCTATTCCATTGGTCTATGTGTCTGTTTTTGTGCCAATACCATGCAGTCTTGATGATGACAGCTTTGTAGTAGAGGCTAAAGTCTGGGATTGTGATGCCTCCTGCTTTGGTCTTCTTCAAAATTACTTTGGCTATTCGGGGCCTTTTGTGGTTCCATATGAATTTTAGAATTGCTTGTTCTAGTTTCGAGAAGAATGCTGGTGCAATTTTGATTGGGATTGCATTGAATGTGTAGATAGCTTTGGGTAGTATTGACATTTTCACAATATTTATTCTTCCAATCCATGAGCAGGGAATGTCTTTCCATTTCTTTAAATCTTCTTCAATTTCCTTCATAAGCTTTCTATAGTTTTCAGCATACAGATCTTTTACATCTTTGGTTAGATTTATTCCTAGGTATTTTATGCTTCTTGGTGCAATTGTGAATGGGATCAGTTTCTTTATTTGTCTTTCTGTTGCTTCATTGTTAGTGTATAAGAATGCAACTGATTTCTGTACATTGATTTTGTATCCTGTAACTTTGCTGAATTCGTGTATCAGTTCTAGCAGACTTTTGGTGGAGTCTATCAGATTTTCCATGTATAATATGACATCTGCAAAAAGCGAAAGCTTTACTTCATCTTTGCCAATTTTGATGCCTTTGATTTCCTTTTGTTGTCTGATTGCTGATGCTAGAACTTCCAACACTATGTTAAACAACAGCGGTGAGAGTGGGCATCCCTCCATGGGAATTTTTTAAAAATCGCAATCCCCGTAGTCAAATGTAAGAATTACCCACATTTAATTAAAGCAAAATGATGCTGCAATATTTCCTCTTATTCCAGTTCTGGTTCTTCTAGTGCCTCAGGTGTGACAGCCAAAAAATTCTGACCATATGGCTCTTTCCATAGAGATTTTAAACACACACACACACACACACACACACAGAGCAATGTTCTTGAGCATTAATGACCACAAGTATTGTCTCTTATTTTAGTTTTATGCTCTCTCCTTTCAGTTTGGCAAGATGAAAATCAAGTACATCGACTATGAAAAGCAGCACCTGTATTTCTACATGGGTGAGTCTCATTGGAGCCACTTTCCTTATCATCCCATGTCCCTGAAGCAAGCTGTTGTCAAGCCAGACGGCACAACAGCAATGCTCTCACAGAGAGACCAGCCCATGTCTTATTGTGACTTGGAAAAGCGTCATGTCATATTTCAGACTTCCTGGGGACAAACATCTGAAAAGGAAAAATTGGAAAGCAAATAGGCAGTTTAATTTTAATGTGCATCTCATGAGATGCTTCAGGAGGGATGGAAGTCAATCAAGGAGCCTTGCATCTGAGACTATCATAGAAAAACTAAACACCTGTCCAGAATAAAAGAATAGTGGTATTTGGATAAGGAGGAAAGAGAAATAGGAAAAGAATGTCAAAGCATTGACATTATGAAGCCATAAGATGTAGATACTTAGGAATAAAAGGCACCTGAAAGCTACTGTGTGAGAGAAAGATGGTCGCTCCAATAGCCCACATAAAGTTGCAGAAGATATTTTAGTGGACAGAGACATATATGTATGTGTGTATGTATGTACATATTTTGGTTTTTTAGGTAATTAAAACTGACCAAGCAGAAAAATTTATTGATACCCTAGTACAGTCTAAATTTAACATGATAATTTTTTTTACAGAAAGCCAATATTTGAACAATCAACGGTAAAGATGGTTTTTGTTTAGTTTTTTTAATATGAAATTTATTGTCCAATTCGTTTCTATACAACACCCAGTGCTCATCCCAACCAGTGCCCTCCTCAGTGCTCATCACCCACTTTCCCCTCCCTCCCACCCCCCATCAACCCTCAGTTTATTCTCAGTTTTTAAGAGTCTCTTATGTTTTGCCTCCCTCCCTCTCTATTTTTTTTCCCCTTCCCCTCCCCATGGTCTTCTTCTATTAAGTTTCTCAGGATCCACATAAGAGTGAAAACATATGGTATCTGTCTTTCTCTGTATGACTTATTTCACTTAGCATAACACTCTCCAGTTCCATCCACGTTGCTACAAAAGGCCAGATTTCATTCTTTCTTATTGCCACGTAGTATTCCATTGTATATATAAACCACAATTTCTTTATCCATTCGTCAGTTGATGGACATTTAGGCTCTTTCCACAATTTGGCTATTGTTGAAAGTGCTATAAACATTGGGGTACAAGTGCCCCTATGCATCAGCACTCCTGTATCCCTTGGGTAACTTCCTAGCAGTGCTATTGCTCAGTCATAGTGTAGATCTATTTTTAATTTTTTCAGGAATCTCCACACTGTTTTCCAGAGCAGTTGCACCAGTTTGCAATCCCACCAACAGTGAGAGGGTTCCCGTTTCTCCACATCCTCTCCAGCGTCTATAGTCTCCTGATTTGTTCATTTTAGCTACTCTGACTGGGGTGAGGTGATATCTGAGTGTGGTTTTGATTTGTATTTCCCTGATGAGGAGTGACGTTGAACATCTTTTCATGTGTAAAGATGTTTTAAAACACAAAGGAAACCTTCCATCAATCAAAATGTATTTTGTAAGATAAAGGGTTTTTAATTTCTAAACTGCTGTCATTTATACCAAAAAGCTTTCAAGAAGAGCATAACTGTTAAGACCTAGAACACTGTTCAGTTTCTACCTGGAGAGTACAGTGGTATTTCTAGTCAACTTCTGAATTTCAGTAAACCTGCAAATGTTTATACTCCCACTTTATAAACACAAGTCACTGGAAATCTTTAATGATAGTTGCACCCAATGTAGTGAAAATCATATGTATGTACGAATATATATAAATAGATCTGAATGTGGGTTCAAGCTGAAAGAAAATAGGGTAGCTACATAATTCTGACATTGATAAATAGCAATCTATCAATGGGTGGCTTAGTCAGTTAAGAATCCGACTTCAGCTCAGGTCATGATCTCACAGTTTGTGAGTTTGAGCCCCACATCCGGCTCTGTGCTGACAGCTCTGAGCCTGGAGCCTGCTTCTGTGTCTCCCTCTCTCTCTGTCCCTCCCCTGCTTGTGCTCTCTCTCTGTCTCTCTCTCTCTCTCTCTCACTCTCTCTCAAAAGTAAATAAATAAATTTAAAAAAAAGATTTAAAAAATATCATAAGCAAAAATGCTTTCCTCTTAACCAAAATCAAATTCACGACAGCTCAAAAAAAATGTTTTCATGGAACTCCAAAATATGCCCACCTAAAACGTATGATTACAGTTTGAGACATAAGACAAAATCAGAAGTTCCCAAACATTTCCTATAGATCAGTAGTTCCCAACCAGAAACAATACTGCCCTGTTGGGACAACACAGTGGAAGGGAAAGATGATACTGGCACCCAGGGAGCCAGTGGTTCTGTTAAACACCCTACAATGCACAAGACAGCTCCTAACAACAAGAAATTATCTGGCCCTGCACTTTCAACAATAGCCAAATTACAGAAAGAGCCCACATGTCCATCAACTGATGAATGGATAAAGAAGATGCGGTTTATATACACAATGGAGTACTACTTGGCAATGAGAAAGAATGAAATCTGGCCTTTTGTAGCAACGTGGATGGAACTGGAGAGTGTTATGCTAAGTGAAATAAGCCATACAGAGAAAGACAGATACCATATGTTTTCACTGTTATGTAGATCCTGAGAAACTTAACAGAAGACCATGGGGGAGGGGAAGGGGAAAAATTAGTTACAAACAGAGAGGGAAGGAGGCAAACCATAAGAGACAGGGAACAAACTGAGGGTTGATGGGGGGTGGGGGAGAGGGGAAATGGGTGATGGGCGCTGAGGAGGGCACTTGTTGGGAAGAGCACTGGGTGTTGTATGGAAACCATCTTGACAATAAATTGTATTTTAAAAATTACACTCCATTCACAAAGTAAAAATTACATTCCATTACACAAAGTAAATTAATTAATTAATTAACTTAATTAAATAAATATATTTAAAAAAAAGAAATTAGCCCCAAATGCCAACAGTTATGGGGTTGCAGTTTATCTGATTTGCTCAAATGTTGGGCACCAGTAGTCATTTGTAACATGCTTGACCAGGATGGCCTGTGGGCTTATTTTTGAGGTAAGGGGGTGAATTCCCACTGCTGTCCTTTCCACTGCTGGAATTCTGCAACCTCATTCTATGAAAGTCACCCTCTCTTTTTCTGCATGACCAAAAAGAGGAATGAAGACATCAGTGCCCCATTTTGAAAGGTAGCTGATCTCCAGGTTAACCAGCAGTGTGTTCACATAATAAAAGCTGTTGGAATTGCTTTTCTGACTTTCTACCCTGTCTGTAGTGCTGCAATATGCCCTTAGCTAATGAGGAATGAACGAATGCTGTGGATTCACTACACGAAGCCCACTTCACAAAACTCTCTGCCTTTTGGAGCTGTTTCATTATGTCTTTTTCCTTCAAATGCCAACTTAGCATCTCCGGTACAAGTAAATCATGCTCAAACTGTCAAAGAGAAACAGAACTGGAAATTTTTTAAAAGTGACAAGACAGATTATATTCAGGTTTCCATAGTAAGGGAAAAGGTTTCAGTATAAACTCAGCTCAATTCTGCTGAACCAAAAGGTGGGAGACCTTTTAAACACTGGGTGTGTTAAAGAAATTTCCAAGAGACCTTGGTGGGAGGGAGAGTTGGTCAGTGTGATGAAGCCATCTGTGTCTGCTGCCTGGTGCTTATGAAAGTTAGGTTCCCACCCCCCATATGGAGAGACTGAGACAGGCCCCATCCTGGATGATTTCATTCAAAGGAATGACTCCCAGGGGTGCCCAGGTGGCTCAGTCGGTTAAACGGCCAACTTTGGTCAGGTCATGATCTCGCAGTTTGTGAGTTTGTGATCACATCGGGCTCTGTGCTGACAGCTTAAAGCCTGGAGCCTGCTTTGGATTTGTGTCTCCCTCTCTCTCTGCCCCTCCCTCGTTCCCACTCTGTCCCTCTTTCTCTCAAAAATAAATAAGCATGAAAAAAAAATGAAAGGAATGACTCCCAGATCCTTTAGAAAGACATTTCTGGGTTGTCGAAGATCCGTCTCAAAGACAGAGAAAGAACTTTACAATTGTAAGTTTTCTAACAGAAATAGTCTAAGAAAAGGGAGATCTGAGGTCTCTAGTCAGTTTTGGCTTGAACAAACAGTAAATTCATTTGGCAACGTTGAACTTTCTCAGGCAAAACTGCCAGGAGGCCGGGGTTATTCCAGAGGCATGGACTTAAGCTGTTAGAAACTATGCTCATGTTTGTTCAAGCATCTTAGTGTGAGGGATAAACAAAATCATTTGTGCTAAGAATATGTAGAGTTTGAGAGTCCGGAGGCCAATGTTGGACATATTAGAGAAACAGGATGCAACTAAAGTCTGGTCAAGGACAGAGTTGTCAAAACTCAGAAGGACTCCAACACACTCCTTTGTGCTCTAGGCAACCTCCCTGGTCCTGGAGAAGAAGCAGGTAAATAACCATCTGGTCAGTAAGTGAGTACAGCTCCTGTGTTTCTTCCACCTTGACATATTGTGACAGGGCCCAATCCTAAGGATTGTGATGGACTGACAGATTCCATGGACCTTGAGAAAGCTTGAAAATTCACAGCAGAAGCTCTTCTGGGTTGCCTCCATAAGAATGACACAAATCTTCAAAGCTTCCACTTCCTTAGTGCCCTGAGAGCTTGAACCAAAACCTGGTTCAACCTCAGAGACCCAAAGAGCCCCGTGGAATCCAGGATGTGGTTGTGGATCTCCACTTTGTATCCCTTCTCAGGGGCAACATTCCAGGAGTAGCATGTTAAGGAGATAGACTCCTGCTTGTTTGCATTGGGATCACATTCTACTCATTTACTGTCCATCTTTTTTGTGTTCTTTTTCAGTTGGGCTCCCCCTCCTCATGCCTGTATATTTCAATCTGGAATCCATGAAAGTGATGTGCCTCCAAAGATATTGGGAGGTGAGTAACTTGATTTATCATCTGAAGCTAGATCTCGTAGAAAAGGGGGCATGAAAATGCTTGGCCCCTTCCAGATGCAGCTTCCTTGAATAATAAGGCATAAGATTTAGCCAATTCATGAAAGGGCCCTAGACCAGTGAAGGGGAAATGAAATTGTGTCCAGGGCATTTAACTGTCAATCACTTTTCTCTGCAGGACATTGCCTGGGTCAGCAGCTTTTACATCCGCCATTTCATCACATTTGGCCCTTTCTATGGAATCTTTGGAACCATATTACTCATATATTTGGTCAAGTAAGAAACAAGAATATTTCTTTTATTCCTGTAACCTAGATGATCCTCTTACCTCCCTTATCTGAGATATTTTTGATTAGCAGAAGATTGGGATACCATGCCCTACTCTGTAACTGAGACATTTCACAAAAATACTTTTTTTTTAAAGTTGAAATTTTTAAAGTTGAAATAGTTCAATAAGAAGAGTTCTTTGGAAAAAAGAACTTGCCCCGTCTTGTCCTTTTATTCCCATATACTTAATTCCAAGTTGCAGAATTCCATCTGATCCCCAATTCTTTAGATTATAATCTGACTGGATACCATAATCTTTGCCAAAAATAATGGAAAGACAAGAAGTTTTAATGTTATTTTATGGCTACAGATATTCTCCAAACCAAAATGCCCTCAACTAAATAGCTGTCTTCAACTTCCAATTTATTCCTCTCCCATTCTTTCACATTATGATTCTAAACCCTACATAATAGCAAGGATATTGACAGCTACTATGCAACATGCACGTTTATAAAGGATTTACCTGCATTATCTTACTTTGTTTACCTTACATTATTTATTACTTAATCCTTGCACCTCCCTGTAATGTAGGTAGCATCATCTTCATTAATCTCAGAGAGATTAAGTCATTTATCAAAGTTATAGAGCAAGTAAGGGCCAATGGCAGTGCCACACTAGAACTTGAGCCAAGTTCTATCTGATGGCAAAGCTGAGGCTATCACTTTGCATATGCTCTAGGTATATTTTGATCCTTGCACAAATGCTGCAACAAACATGGGGGTCACTGCTTCCAAAAGGCTGCAAGATTGGTTATGTGACCAAAAGTCTACTGTGTCATCTCTACATATAAAGGGCCTCCAAAGAGGAAAACAAATGACCACCATTTTATCGGAATCTTTGATTCCCTTCCATTTCCTCTGTTGCTCAGCCAGATCTTCCAGCAGTTGTGTCAGCCCAGTGTTGGGAACTGAAACACCCCAAGAAGTCATCACTTTCTCCTTTTATTCTCTGAAAGGTTTCTTGAAAGTCCCTGGATAACATATGTTACCCAGATGAGCCACATACCAATGAGAATGAGCAAAGAGGAGAACCGGGACTGGCTCAGTGCTCAGGTAATGGTGGAGTTTCTGGGGGAAGATCCTGCAGACTATACTGATTTAGAGTCTGGCTACCTCAGATAATAATAATTTATACTTACATAATGCTTGCTAGCAGGCAGGCACTGCCCCCTGCTTTGCATGTAACTACATAACACAGGTGCTATGATTATTACCATTTTACAGATGATAAAATTAAGGCATGAAGAAGTTGAGTAACTTGTATGACATCACAGTTAATAAGTGGTATAAATCAGGTTTTAAACCTAGGCAGTCTGATTTTAGAGCCTTTGCTCTAAAGGGTCAGTAAAGGGACTCCTGGGTGGCTCAGTCAGTTGAACACATGATTCTTGGTTTCGACTCAGTTCAAGATCTCATGGTTCATGAGATCAAGCCCCCATTGGACTTAAGGCTCTCTCTCTCCCTCTCTCTATGCCCCTCCCCTGCTCACTCTCTCTCTCTTTCCCCCTCCCAAAATTAATAAATAAATATTTTTTTATATTTAAGAATCAGTAAACTATAGTCCAAGAGCCAAATCCCGCCCACTGCTTGTTCTTGTAAATTAAATTTTATTGGAAACAGTCATGCTTTTATATTTACATATTATCTATGATTGCTTTCATGCTACAAAAGTAAAACTGAGTAACTATCAGAGAGAATCACATTATAAGAAATGTTTGCTGACCTGTCCCCTACAGAACACAACCTTTCAAGTGAATCTGAGCTCCTAGAATTACATTTAAGTTTACACCTAGAAGAACCCTGAAATTCACCCCATTTCATTGTATAGCTAGAAAGCCCCAGACAGAAGATATGGTATGTTCTCTGAACATGCTATTAAGGATTAGCAGAGTTATGATCAGTACAGAATACCCCTGCTTCCTAAGCCTTCCAGTGGCCATGCCATGATTAACTGGAAAATCCAGTCATTATACCACTTCTTTTTCCAAACTCATTCCCAAATTCAGTGGACCTTCCATTAGTGCATAGAGTATTAGTTCTCAAACTTTTTGGTCACAAACCACCTTATGCTCTTAAGAGTTATCGAGAACCTCAAAGAGCTTTTGTCTATGTAAGTTATATCCATTTATATTTACTATATTTGAAATTAAAACTGAGAATTTTAAAACACCTATTTATTAACTCTAAAATAACAAGAATAAAACCAATACATGTTAAACATCAGACTGATGATGCAATCCCATGTTTAGAAGCCTCTGGAAAAAAATCCAGTGTACAAGCATGAGAGATTGGAAATTAAAAAGGCAAATGCTCGGGGCGCCTGGGTGGCGCAGTCGGTTAAGCGTCCGACTTCAGCCAGGTCACGATCTCGCGGTCAGTGAGTTCGAGCCCCGCGTCAGGCTCTGGGCTGATGGCTCAGAACCTGGAGCCTGTTTCCGATTCTGTGTCTCCCTCTCTCTCTGCCCCTCCCCCATTCATGCTCTGTCTCTCTCTGTCCCAAAAATAAATAAACGTTGAAAAAAATTAATTAAAAAGGCAAATTCTGTCTTAGAAATAGTTTTGACTTTCAGATCCCCTGAAAGGATCTTAGAGAACCCTAAGGTGCTCCAAAATACACTTTGAGAAACATTGACATAAAACAACCACGAAAATAACATTCAAAATGGCAACAACCCCAAATGGAATTAAACATTAAAAAGGCATTGAATAGATTGCTGAGGAAGATGGTGGCGTAGGAGGACACTGGGCTCACCGCGTCCTGCTGATCACTTAGATTCCATCCACATCTGCTTAATTTACCCCGATAACCACCAGAAGACTAGCAGAACGGACTCTCCAGAGCCAAGCGTAGACGAGAGGCCCACAGAGGAGGGTAAGAAGGGCGGAGAGATGGTGAGCGCTACGCGGACTGGCAGGAGGGAGCCAGGGTGGGGGGCAGCCCACCAACTAAGCAGAGCCCCCGAGTATGGCTTGCAAAAGCAGAGGGGCTGGACAGAGTGTGTTCAGACAGCCAGTGGGACTTAACATCTGGAATGTTATAAGTTAACAGCTCTGCTCAGAGAGCGGAAAGCGGGAGAGAGAGTTGTTGAGCTCCGGAGGACAGAGCTCAGCTTGGTGGGGAACAAAGGCGCTGGGAAGTGCTGTCTCCCTCACCCATCCCCCAGCCAAAATCCCAAAGGGAACCAGTTCCCCTCACGGAAATTGCTTGCACCGCGCAAACATCCAACGCTGTGCTTCTCCAGATCCATCCCTCCAACAGGTCTGCCTCCCTCCTGGTGCCACAGAGCCCCTCCCACAGTGGACCACCAAAGGCAAAGCGAGCTGAGTCTGCCCCTCCCACCCCTGTGCACCTTGCAGATCCACCCCAGCTAATACGCCAGGTCCCATCGAAGCAGTACCACAAGCCTGACAGTGTGCAAGTAGCCCAGACAGAGGCCACACCACTCCATAGTGAGTCCTGCCCCTGGGAGAGGGGAAGATAAGGTACACACCAGTCTGACTGTGGCTCCAGCGGTGGGCTGGGGGCAGACATCAGGTCTGACTGCAGCCCTGCCCACCAACGCAAGTTACTCCAGACAGAACAGAGGAAGAGCTCTGCAGTTCCCTGCCACTCCAGGGACTATCCAAAATTATGAAATGGAAGAATTCTCCTCAAAAGAAACTCCAGGAAGGAGTGACAGCTAACGAACTGATCAAAAACAATTTCAGCAATATAGCAGAAAATGAATTTAAAATAATAGTCATAAAATTAATCGCTGGGCCTGAAAAAAGTATAGAGGACAGCAGAGAATCTATTACTACAGAGATCAAGGGACTAAGAAACAGTCAGAAGGAGCTAAAAAATGCGATAAATGAGCTGCAAAATAAAATAGAGGCGACCACAGATCAGATTGAAGAGGCAGAGGAGAGAATAGGTGAATTAGAAGATAAAATTACAGAAAAAGAAGAGGCTGAGAAAAAGAAAGAGAAAAAAATCCAGGAGTATGAGGGGAGACTTAGAGAACTAAGTGATGTAATTAAATGAAATAATGTACGCATAATTGGGATTCCAGAGGAGGAGAGAGAGGGAAAGGTGCTGAAGGTGTACTGGAAGAAATCATAGCTGAGAACTTCCCTGATCTGAGGAAGGAAAAAGGCATTGAAATCCAAGAGGCACAGAGAACTTCCTGCAGACGTAACTTGAATCAATCTTCTGCACGACATATCATAGTGAAACTGACAAAATACAAGGATAAAGAGAGAATTCTGAAAGCAGCTAGGGATAAACAGGCTCTAACATATAAAGGGAGACCAATAAGACTCGTGACGGATCTGTCCACTGAGACTTGGCAGGCCAGAAAGGAATGGCAGGAAATCTTCAATGTGATGAACAGAAAAAATATGCAGCCGAGAATCCTTTATCCAGCAAATCTGTCATTTAGAACAGAAGGAGAGAAAAAGGTCTTCCCAAACAAACAAAAACTGAAGGAATTCATCACCACTAAACCAGCCCTACAAGAGATCCTAAGGGGGACCCTGTGAGACAAAGTACCAAAGACATCATTGCAAGCATGAAACCTACAGACATCACAATGACTCTAAACCCATATCTTTCAATAATAACACTGAATGTAAATGGACTAAATGCTCCAACCAAAAGACATAGGGTATCAAAGTGGATAAAAAAACAAGACCCATCTATTTGCTGTCTACAAGAGACTCATTTTAGACCTGAGGACACCTTCAGATTGAAAGTGAGGGGATGGAGAACTATCTATCATGCTACTGGAAGTCAAAAGAAAGCTGGAGTAGCCATACTTATATCAGACAAACTAGACTTCAAATTAAAGGCTATAACAGGAGATGAAGAAGGGCATTATATAATAATTACAGGGTCTATCCACCAGGAAGAGCTGACAATTATAAATGTCTATGCGCCAAATATGGGAGCCCCCAAATATATAAAACAATTATTCACAAACATAAGCAACCTTATTGATAAGAATGTGGTAATTTCAGGGGACTTTAATACTCCACTTACAACATTGGATAGATCATCTAGACACAGGATCAATAAAGAAACGAGGACCTTGAATGATACACTGGATCAGACAGACTTGATAGATATATTTAGAACTCTGCATCCCAAAGCAACAGAATATACTTTCTTCTCGAGTGCACATGGAACATTCTCCAAGATAGATCACATACTGGGTCACAAAACAGCCCTTCATAAGTATACAAGAATTGAGATCATACCATGCATACTTTCAGACCACAATGCAATGAAGCTTGAAATCAACCACAAGAAAAAGTCTGGAAAACCTCCAAAAGCATGGAGGTTAAAGAACACCCTACTAAAGAATGAATGGGTCAACCAGGCAATTAGAGAAGAAATTTAAAAATATATGGAAACAAACGAAAATGAAAATACAACAATCCAAATGCTTTGGGATGCAGCGAAGGCAGTCCTGAGAGGAAAATACATTGCAATCCAGGCCTATCTCAAGAAACAAGAAAAATCCCAAATACAAAATCTAACAGCACACCTAAAGGAAATAGAAGCAGAACAGCAAAGACACCCCAAATCCAGAAGAAGAAGAGAAATAATAAAGATCAGAGCAGAAATAAACAATATAGAATCTAAAAAAAACTGTAGAGCAGATCATTGAAACCAAGAGTTGGTTTTTTGAAAAAATAAACAAAATTGATAAACCTCTAGCCAGGCTTCTCAAAAAGAAAAGGGAGATGACCCAAATAGATAAAATCATGAATGAAAATGGAATTATTACAACCAATCCCTCAGAAATACAAGCAACTATCAGGGAATACTATGAAAAATTATATGCCAACAAACTGGACGACCTGGAAGAAATAGACAAATTCCTAAACACCCACACACTTCCAAACTCAAACAGGAAGAAATAGAAAGCTTGAGCAGACCCATAACCAGCGAAGAAATTGAATCGGTTATCAAAAATCTCCCAACAAATAAGAGTCCAGGACCAGATGGCTTCCCTGGGGAATTCTGCCAGACATTTTTTTTTTTTTTTTAATTTTTTTTTTTTTTTCTCCAACGTTTTTATTTATTTTTTTGGGACAGAGAGAGACAGAGCATGAACGGGGGAGGGGCAGAGAGAGAGGGAGACACAGAATCGGAAACAGGCTCCAGGCTCTGAGCCATCAGCCCAGAGCCCCACGCGGGGCTCGAACTCACGGACCGCGAGATCGTGACCTGTCTGCCAGACATTTAAAGCAGAGATAATACCTATCCTTCTCAAGCTATTCCAAATAATAGAAAGGGAAGGAAAACTTCCAGACTCATTCTATGAAGTCAGCATTACTTTGATTCCTTAACCAGACAGAGACCCAGTGAAAAAAGAGACATCTGAATGGCCAACAGGCATATGAAAAGACGCTCAATGCCATGCCTCATCAGGGAAATACAAATCAAAACCACACTCAGATATCACCTCATGCCAGTCAGAGTGGCTAAAATGAACAAAACAGGAGACTATAGATGCTGGAGAGGATGTGGAGAAACGGGAACCCTCTTGCACTGTTGGTGGGAATGCAAACTGGTGCAGCCACTCTGGAAAACAGTGTGGAGGTTCCTCAAAAAATTAAAAATAGGGGCGCCTGGGTGGCGCAGTCGGTTAAGCGTCCGACTTCAGCCAGGTCACGATCTCGCGGTCCGTGAGTTCGAGCCCCACGTTGGGCTCTGGGCTGATGGCTCAGAGCCTGGAGCCTGTTTCCGATTCTGTGTCTCCCTCTCTCGCTGCCCCTCCCCCATTCATGCTCTGTCTCTCTCTGTCCCAAAAATAAATAAACGTTGAAAAAAAAATTTAAAAAAAATAAAAAATAAAAAAAACAATTAAAAATAGACCTACCCTGTGACCCAGCAGTAGCACTGCTAGGAATTTACCCAAGGGATACGGGAGTACTGATGCATAGGGGCACTTGTACCCCAATGTTTATAGCAGCACTCTCAACAAGAGCCAAATTGTGGAAAGAGCCTAAATGTCCATCAACTTACAAATGGATAAAGAAATTGTGGTTTATATACACAATGGAATACTACGTGGCAATGAGAAAGAATGAAATATGGCCTTTTGCAGCAACTTGGACGGAACTGGAGAGTGTTATGCTAAGTGAAATAAGTCATACAGAGAAGGACAGATTCCATGTTTTCACTCCTATGTGGGTCCTGAGAAACTTAACAGAAGACCATGGGGGAGAGGAAGAAAAAAAAATGGTTAGAGGCAGGGAGCCAAAACATAAGAGACTCCTAAAAACTGAGAACAAACTGAGGGTTTATGGGTGGTGGGGGGGGGGGTGATGGGTATTGAGGAGGGCACCTGTTGGGATGAGCACTGGATGTTGTATGGAAACCAATTTGACAATAAATTTCATAA
Source organism: Leopardus geoffroyi (assembly GCF_018350155.1). Lineage (NCBI taxonomy): Eukaryota > Metazoa > Chordata > Mammalia > Carnivora > Felidae > Leopardus > Leopardus geoffroyi. The sequence goes on from NC_059329.1 coordinate 102,265,708, forward strand.
TAATAAAAAAAAAGGCACTGAATAAAATGATATTCATAAGGGTTCTTAATTTTGAAAGTCTGGAGAAGCCCATGAACTCCTTCTCAGGATAATGGTTTTAAGTTCATAAAATAAAATACCTTAGATTGTAAAGGAAACTGCTTAAACTGAAATGCACTTCTATGCTCAGAATCTGTGGCTGGAACAATTGAATGCCTCACTTCCCATTTAGAAGTCCTTCATATGTACTCTATGGAAATGGTATTCTAACCCCAACAATCTCTACCAAAATCCTATAATCCCACTTCCCATCTGCCAGAGCCCTCATTTATGACACTTTAGCCTTCTGTATCCAAGGGCTTATGGTGACTTAGCCCCTTCAAATCCTACATACTTCTTTATATCTGTTGCTTTGTATAAACTTCTAGCAAAATATCTTAGCACCTTTTTAAATTATAATTTCCTTGAGACATGGCACTGTGTATCTTTTATATCCCTCTTAGTTTCTTACACAAAATAGGAACTTGTTGAACAATTAGCTTATTAAGGGAATATACATCTTTTTTTTTTTTTTGAAAGAGAGAGAGGTCACAAGTGAGGGAGGGGCAGAAAGAGACAGAATCCCAGGAGGGGCAGAGGGAGAGAGAGAGAGGGAGAGAAAGAGAAGGAGAGAGAGGGGGAGAGAAAGAGAGAGAGAAGCGGGGGCCACTCAAGCGGAACTCATGCTCACCCGAAGTGGGGCTCAAGCTCACACAATGCGGGATTCCAACTCATGAACTGTGAGGGCATGATCTGAGCCAAAGCCAGATGCTTAACGACTGAACCACCTGGGCACCTGGGGAATAAATAAACATCTCCTTTGACACTTGGGCTTACTGACATCTAATGTAACCTTTTTCTTTGCAGGTCTTGACCACCTGTAATGTTGAACAGTCCATTTTCAATGACTGGTTCACTGGGCACCTGAACTTTCAGATCGAGCACCAGTAAGTGATGGAAACAGTTCATGATAAAAGGCAAAGGCTGTAACTTATAACAGTCCCCCACCCCCCTCCCCATACAGTCCAGAGCAAGCCTTAGACTCGGGATTTCTGATGGAAAAAATGAATCAGAATTCTCTCAATTCTATTAACATCAATGGTAAGGAAAGGAAGAAAGAAAGGAGGTGTAACAATTGTGAGTAAATGGAGGAAGATCTTGAAAAAATACCAAAGACTCAGTTTCTGGATTCCTAATGACTTAGGAATTCGTGATTGTTTTTTTTTTTTTTACATGTGGTTTGTTGGCAAAACCCAAGAAAAATCATGATATTTGTGTACCCGAGTTGTGTTAAAACTTAATTAAGATTTAATTTGAATATTAATCTGTATCTACATCTTTGGAGCTGAGGTTTAAAATAATCAACAATGAAATCCAGTTCCTACTGCAATTTCCAAGTGATATCTGGAAATACTTTTCCAATAGGCAGTTAGATAGGCACCAAAGAAAGAGGAAATGATAATACTTTGAAAGTCAATCTCTCCAGAATATTCAAGGAAGAGACTTTCCACATTCATTTCATCTAAGCCAAATCTATGATAGGCAGAGAAGGAAAAAGATCTTATACCTACTCATGGGATTTTCTTATCCTTTCTCTTGTTAGTCCTTTAAAATCTCCACAAAACAAGAAAGATTATTATTCATATTTCATCAAAGAGAAGGTTAAAACCCAAGAAGTTCATCTGGCTAATTAGCGAAAGCCTTGGATAAAACCCATCCCTCTTCTTACTTTTCTCCTAGAACTTTTCCCCATATGCCTTGATGAAAACTTACTAATATTCACCTATTCATTGTGCAGGAGATATATGTATATACAGAAAGAGACAGAGACAGAATTGGGGCTGGGGAAGTTATCTCCAGCTCTCCAGGTAATTCAAAATGGTAGAAAACCCCATACTTTCATTTCACCTGTCTCAGAATAAATATATTTTATAGAGCTAAGTCTCTTTGGTCTTCCCAAACATTAGCCACCCACAGGGCATGCAGAGGGTTAAGAGATAAGATTAGAATGCTTTGGCAAGAGTTTTTGAGCTTTCTAGAGAAGTATTGTACAATGTCTACATTGCTAATAGAGTTTTATCTAGTAATAGGGGAACAAAAACTTCTTTTGGTCTAAGTTTTATATCTCCTGTTTCTGTTTCCCTAGTCTGTTTCCCACAATGCCACGCCATAATTATCACAAGGTGGCACCCCTGGTGAGGTCACTGTGTGCGAAGCATGGATTACAGTATGTGAATAAGCCCATGTTGGAAGCATTTGGAGATATTGTCAGGTAATTACAGAGTCTCTCAGCTCACAGCTCTCATTTCCCTCTCACTGCTAGTCCCCAGACTATTCACTGGCTTGTGAATCACTTACCCAACAACTCTTTGTTAAGGGGCATCTGTATGTCCAGCATGGACATGAGACCCTTCAGGAAACATCAACAATGCAATGATAATAAATAATTCTTACCATTTACCTACTGCCTTCGAGATACTTCTTAGTGAAAATGTCTCACTACCCTACTAAATCTCAAGCTTCTTAAAACCAGGACTGTGTGTTGTCTCTGAATCCCCCACAGAACCTTGACATGGTTTAGAATTTATGTGTGGGGAGGGACTTTCAAATCATCTGGCCCAGAGTTGCAAACTTAGATGCCTACAGGGTCCAGGGACATAAGTGTGTGGGTTGGGGGGTAGGGGAACCGACCAAGAGCAGAGAAGCCTGCAGGAACTGAAAATCTGTGCTCATCGTGGTGCATTCACAGCCCCCTAGAGAACATTAACAGCCCATGATCTGGGTTTAATAAGTTTCTCTCTCTTTTAGAATTAGGGAAAAAATACCAGTGTCTTGAATGATGCCAACAAGATCAGATCTGGCCTGATCTGCCCCTGGATGGTTCTCCAGCTTCAGACTCTCCACCGCTCCCATCTTCCTTTTCTGTCCTCCAGAGACCTAACCTCTCTTCAGTTGCTACAGAACTTCTTGCCCCTTGCCATGTTCTGTCCTTTGCCCCTTGGCTTTTGCCTAGAATGTTCTTCCAGTCTGTCCCCTCCCCTTACATCACCTTGTCAATTTCCATCCCCTCCCCAAGACTCATAAATGCCTTTTCCTCATCTTGGTCTTCCCTTGACCCCAGGACTCAATCTGTCACCTGCTCTTGCAGCACCTACTTCTCTTCACTTTACCTTTATCACAATCATGATTAAATAACATGGTGGGTAATAAATTATTTAATAAATGTCTCCCCAGAGGGGAAAATGGGTGATGGGCATTGAGGAGGGCACTTGTTGGGATGAACCCTGGGTGTTAAATGTAAGCAATGAACCACAGGAAACTACCCCAAAAACCAAGAGCACATTTTACAGATTGTATGATAACAAACTTGACAATAAATTATAATAAAATATACATATACATATACAGAGACATATATATCTAGATATACATATACACGTGTGTATATGTATATCTAGATATATATGTCTCCCAAACCAAACCAGGAACTCCATGTAGGTCGGTCTCATGTCTCTCCTACTCACTGCTGTATCCCCAGAGCCTAGAAAAACATCTTTCACATTATAAAGCATGATGGTGGGTAGAAAACAGGATGAGTTGGTAGAGAGGTATATGCGTTATCTTATAGAGAGACTCAGAGAAGTTTTTTTTTAATGCTAGAGAAGAGGATAGTTAATAGTTTGGGACACAAAAGAGAATAAAATGAAGGAAAAACTCAACCTCCCCCCTAAAGAAAAGGTGAATTCATCTGCTAAAAATCAATGCAGTATATTTGACTCCCTCCACTGGACAACAGAAAAGACGTCTTTCAGATATAGCTGAAAATGAAAACATTGCCTTGAACCAAGCAAAAGTGCACATGTTCCATGGAGCAGCTCCTCTTACGTTAAAGTCTCACCTACTGATGATTTTGTTCACCTCTCCCACAGGGCCTTGAAGAAATCTGCAGCCCTCTGGATGGATGCTTACTATGAAACATGAAGCAGAGCATCAACCTTGACACACATGTAGCTGTGTCTCTGAAGGGGGTTAATCAATGTGCAAGAGTTCTTTCCTGCTTACCTGCTGGTGCCATAGGTATACCTGCGGTGCCAGGAGTGTGAATCCCAAGGGCACATGATAACCCCTTCCCTGAAGGTTTTCTCTTCAATTGCAAAGCAATGGAAACACAAGATGGTTAGGGTACCAAAAGGGAAATGGGAGCCAATTTTCTTTATTTCTTCTATAGAATCTTGAACTTAGTCCTACTAATAGACCTAATCAGATCATCTCCATCACTGGGGCATATGCAAGGGAACCAGGCAAAAGTCTTACTGAGAAACTGGGTATAAGAAGAAGTGGGACAAAAGAGAGACCTCTGATGGACACTGGGGAAAACAGCACGGTTGCCCTTAGAAGAGAATGGTGTATTTAAGAAATTTCTGCTGACCATACAAATTTTTGCTTATTCCTTACTTAAATGTGTGAGCCTCTTTTTTCTCTAAAAATTAAACATAATTAACATTAAAGTCTCCTTAAATGTTTCAATCTTCACTTTGGATTTTTCTTATTGTAATGGCATATGTGTAATTATGGTGTGTATGTATTTTTCTTCCAACTTATAAAATCTCTTAAGGAGCTCCCTACATCCAGGCCCAATATCCACTGACACAGGAGGTTAAGCTTCCGTATTTTAGCATTACTGGCCTTCTGCTAAGGCATAAACCGGTCCTGAGTATAAGACTGATTTGCCTAATTCCTACCCACAAGAGCGGAAATACTGTGCCTTGCTATTGAGTAACTCTGATGAAGGAAAGAGATTTGTTTTCTGTAATGTAGGCCCCAGGCTGTGTCAAGGCATTTTCCAAGCTTAGCACCGAGTTATGCATTTCTTAAGATAAGAGAGTTTCAATGCTAGAAGGATGAGTGGACACTCTCAAGACCATACTGATGTCTGGCTTTGGTGCTTTTGTTCATCTGTTCATGGGGTCATGTTGGAGCTCACCCTAGCTGTGAGGAGGGAAAGCAAACAGTATAAACTCCCATCTGCAGCTCCAGGCAAGTCAGTATTAGGGATTTATCCGTTGTCTGAAATGCTACCAGGAAGCATTTCATCCCCTTACTCCAAACCCTGCAAAATACTCTTTTTCTTTGTTCTTAATTAAATCCCCAGGTTCAGGAGCACAGATCCTGTGGCAGAAGTGAGTGTTATGACTTGAAAGAAGCCACTGGTGCTGAAGCAGAGGGAGCAGGGGCCAGAGAGGTACAAGATGGGGCAATGAAGGACAGTATGTGAAGTGACTCACAGGTCCAGGGGAGTTAACCATGTATGTCAAAGCCAGGAAAGCAAGAACTGGTTGGGGGAGGGAGGGGGAGGAGGAGCATTGAAATGGTAATAATATTGAACAGGGAAGTTAAGCAGAGGATAGAAAGGAAGAAAGGCTTTATTGGTTTTATGATTCTTTGTAATATAAGCCCTAATGGATATGGCCATAACCCATATTCCACCTACTGGTGGATCTATAAGTGATTTCTCCTGCCGGAAATCAGGGCTCCAAGTGGGTGTGGGGGACAGTGGTTGTTTTCTCTGCCTCGTCTGGTCCAACCCCCAGAGGTGCTCAAGTCCTGTTTCTCCTCCTGGTCACTAGAAATAGCAAGTCAACTTCTCCCTGGACAGACTCAGTAACTCAAAGGCATCCCTCTCTGTGTTGAGACCAGACCACTTGGCAGTTGCCTGAATGGAGTTGGTTACTGTGGGACTGAACACGTCTGGGAGATTTTGACACATTTTGTAGGGAAAACATGTGAAATTAGTTCAAGCAAGTTGCTAGGTAAGAATAAAAATTTATGCTGGGTAAACTTTAACCTGCTTAGGGGGTCCCAAGTCAGTATAGTAGTCATTTTCATGAACTATCTCAACTGATTTCTCTCCCTCACCCTGTGCTGACAGGTATTTGCACTTGGTGAGGAATGTGACTACACTTTATTACCTGTTCAACAAGCCTCTTGGAGGAGAACCAAGGCCTGTCACATTCACAGCTTCCCACAACACTGAGCACTGAGGGAGAATCTAGATGGTCAGTCCTCAGGGTATTTCATTTCTGTCCTCTCTGCTCTATAGCCGCTTGAATGAAGCCGGGCCAGACTTCTGCGTCTTTAAACTAAATGACTCCTGAGAATTGAATTACAGCCTTACCTGAAACCGTTCAATGGGTTTTCATGGCTCTTGGAATAAAGAGCCAACCCTCAGATGGCCAACAGACTTTGCCTGCATTGGCCCCTCCCCATACACCCTCCCCTACCTTGTACCAGACTGGCCCTTGTTCCCTCTGCTTCGGCCCCAGTGGCTTCTTCCAGTCATGATACCTGCTCTGCTACAGGGTCTTTGCCTCTAAGCCCAGTGTCTGAACCCCTCTGTCACCCTCCCTGCCCTCACTTCTTCTCTCCTGGTTACCTGCCACTCACCTGCTGATCTCAGGGCAGCCTCCACACTAAAGACCTATTGTAAGTCAAGGCCTATTGTTATACACTCTGTAACAATTACTACAGGTAAAAGTGTACATTCGTTTGTGTGATTCATTAATTTGTTTGTCTTCTACCCCAGCCTGCAATATCCATGAGAGTAGGAACTGCCTGATCTATTGGAGGCAGACAACAAAGATGTGTGGAAGGGAGGGAGGGAAGAAGACAGGGAGGGAGGGGAAGGAAACAAGTATATGAAGGTAATTCTTTCTAATTTGAGAGAAAGGAAAATTTTGTCATATATATGAAAATAATTTCTATATTCTAACTCTGAATTATCAAAATTATTTTCAAAACATAAGAACATCTACCAAGCAGTAAGTACTGAGCTACCCCCTTCATAGGCATTAGTCTTTTTAATCCTCATAATAACCCCTTGGGACAAGACCTATAATTAATATCACTTTACAGATGAAAAACTTGGGGCTTAGGCAGGACAAACAACTTGCCTGATGTCACAGATAGGAAATGCTGGAGTAGTTTCAGACCCAGCAATGTCTGACTCCATAGTCAACGCTCATTAATTTCCATGCCAAGGAATTCAAAGTAAGAGGGAATTAAGTGATATTAATAGACACGGGCAGTTGGCATTTCTGGAATAACTTCAATCACTTGCCAGGAGCTGATGGAATAGGCATTAAGGTAGTTATCTTTTTTTTTATAAATACACCCAGTATTTATTTTTTTAAGTTTATTTATTTTTGAAAGAGAGAGAGAGGGTGCAAGTGGTGGAGGGGCAGAGAGAGAGAGGGAGGGAGGGAGGGAGACACAGAATCCAAAGCAGGCTCCAGGCTCTGAGCTGTCAGCACAGCCTGATGCGGGGCTCAAACTCAGGAAATGCAAGATCATGACCTGAGCCGAAGTCAGACACTCAACCAATGGAGCCACCCAGGCTCCCCAACGTAGTTATCTTTTCACCAGCAGGGACAGGTGCCTAAGGGAAGGGAAGGCTGGAGAAGCATACGACAGGAACAGCACTAACTCGGAAAGGATTCCTCTTGACTCACTTCTACTCACCAGTCCTAAAAGAGTATCCTGCTCATAAAAAATTTCACTCGGGAGTGGTCAAGCTGAGTTGTAAGCTTTCAGAAATGAGAGACACTGCATCAGCTGTAGAGGAACAGGATGAAGAATGGATTTGAGATTTTGTGGTGATTTAACATGAATTCAGCCAAGGGAAAATTCATCTTCCCTGTGGCTGTCTTCATATGGTCTTCCCTGAAACCCTATTTCCTCAAAAGCACCATTCTTCTTGGTAAAATGAGGCAGTGAGAACTTGCACGCACTGTCAGTTGGGCATTAAGTAAGGGTGACTGGAAAAGAAGTCAGAACCCAGACCCTAATTTCAGCTCCTTAACACCCTACAGTGAAATTGGCCAGGTCATTTATACCCTCCTACCTCAATCTGTGTAACAGGTGTGCCTAGTATTAGCTGGCCCGTCCATATCATAGCGTGACTGGGACAAAGGAGTAAGGCGAACGGAATAGTTTCATAAGCTGAGAACACCCATTCTGATGCTTATTATTGCTATTATGTTATAATGAGGTTCCTCCAATCCCAGACCCACCAGAAGCAAGAGGGCCATAGAGTCAGTCACACAGAAACACAAGATGGACAGACACTTAATCATTTTTATAATGACAGTGGCACCTTTCACCAAGTGAGAAGCTTATGAGTCACAAGCGAGAAAATGATTTCTCCCGTTGCAGCAAGTAACACCCTTGAGGCACCTTCCACATCTGGCTGTATTAAATCCCCTGGAACCAGCAGAAATCTCCAGATCTCTTGCTCCAGAAGGGCAAGTAGAGAACCAGAGGTTCTACTTATACCAATTTATGGTTAATCGTGTGAGAGCACAATCCTCACGGTTGAAAATCATACCAAACATAAGTATACTGTTTGTTGCTTAATCAGGATGTTATTTAGGAATCTCTTGACTATTTCCATGCTAATCATCAACCTCAAAGATACAGAAAGCATAAAAGATTGAACTTAAACTTTTTTTTTTAATTTACATCCAATTTAGTTAGCATATAGTGCAATAATGATTTCAAGAGAAGAATCCAGTGATGCTTCCCCTACTTACAACACCTAGGGCTCATCCCAACAAGTGTCCTCCTTAGTCCCCCTTGCCATATAGCCCATCCCCCCACCTTAAACCCCTCCAGCAAGCCTCAGTTTGTTCTCTGTATTTAAGAGTCTTTTATGTTTTGTCACCCTGTTTTTATGTTATTCTTGCTTCCCTTCCCTTATGTTGACCTGCTTTGAATCTTAAATTCCACACGAGTGAACTCATATGATATTTGTCTTTTTCTAATTTCACTTAGCATAATACACTCTAGTTCCATTCATGTTGTTGCAAATGGCAAGATTTCATTCTTTTTGATTGCCAAGTAATATTCCATTGTATATGTATATCACCTCTTCTTTATCCATTCATCAGTCAATAGACATTTGGGCTCCTTCCATACTTTGGCTATTGTTGATAGTGCTGCTATAAGCATTGGGGTACATGTGCCCCTTAGAAACAGCACACCTGTATCCTTTGGATAAATACTTAGTAGTGCAATTGCTGGGTTGTAAGGTAGTTACAGGAGAATTAATTTATAACCTTGAAGTAGGAAAAGTCTTCTTTTGTTTAATGTTTATTTATTTTTGAGAGAGAGAGAGAGACAGAGTGCAAGCAGGGGAGGGGTAGCAAGAGAGGGAAACACAAAGTAGGCTCCAGGCTCTCTGATCTGTCAGCACACAGCTGACGCAGGGCTCAAACTCAAGAACTGTGAGATGACCTGAACTGAAGTCAGACACTTAACCGATTGAGCCATGCGGGTGCCCCTCTATTTTTAATTTTTTGAGGAAGCTCCATACTGTTTTCCAGAGTGGCTGCACCAGTTTGCATTCCCACGAGCAGCGCAAAAGTGTTCCACTTTCTCAGCATCCTTGCCAACATCTGTTGTTCCCTGAGTTGTTAACGTTAGCCATTCTGACAGGTGTGAGGTGGTATCTCATTGTGGTTTTGATCTGGTTCTGATGATGAGTGATGTTGAACATTTTTTTCATGTGTCTGTTAGTTTTCTGGATGTCTTCTTTGGACAAGTGTATATTCATGTCTTTTGCCCATGTCTTCACTAGATTATTTGTTCTGGGGGGGGGGTGTTGAGTTTGATAAGTTCTTTATAGTTTTTGGATACTAAACCTTTATCTGATATGTCATTTGAAAACATCTTCTCCCATTCCGTCAGTCGCCTTTTGGTTTTGTTGATTATTTCCTTCACTGTGCAAAAGCTCTTTATTTTAATGAGGTCGCAGTAGTTCATTTTTGCTTTTATTCCCTTGCCTCTGGAGATGTGTTAAGAAGTTGCTGCAGCCAAGGTCAAAGAGTTTTTTTTCTGCTTTCTCATCAATGATTTTGATGGATTCCTGTCTTACATTTAGGTCTTTCATCCATTTTGAGGGGTTTTTTTTGTGTGTATGGTATAAGAAAGTCATCTAGGTTAATTCTTCTGCATGTTGCTGTCCAGTTTTTCAAACACCATTTGCTGAAGAGACTGTCTTTATTCCATTGGATATTCTTTCTTGCTTTGTCAAAGATGAGTGGGCCATACATTTGTGGTCTATTTTGGGGTTCTCTATTCTCTTCCATTGACCTACTTGTCTGTTGTTGTGCCAGTACCATACTGTCCTGATTATTACAGGTTTGTAATACATCCTGAAGTCTGGAATTGTGATGCCTCCAGCTCTGGTTTTCTTTTTTAGGATTGCTTTGGCTATTCAGGGTCTTTTCTGGTTCCATAAAAATTTTAGGACTGTTTCTTCAAGCTCTGTGAGGAATGCTGGTGATATTTTGATAAGGATTGCAATGAATATGTAGAGTTGGTTTAGGTAGTATCGATATTTTAACAATATTTCTTCTTCCAATCCGTGAGCATGGAATATTTTTCCATTTTTTGTGTCTTATTTCATTTTTTTCATAAGCTTTCTATAGTTTTCAGTGTATAGATTTTTGACCTCGTTAGTTAGATTTATTCCTAGGTATTTTATGGGTTTTGGTGCAACTGCAAGTGGGATTGATTCCTTGATTTCTCTTTCTGTTGCTTCGTTATTGGTGTATAGAAAAGCAACCAATTTCTGTGCATTGATTTTGTATCCTGTGACTTTGCTGAATCCATGGATCAGTTCTAGCTGGTTTTTTTGGTGGAATCTTTGGGTTTTCCACATAGAGTATCATGTTCTCTGCAAGGAGTTAAAGATTGCCTTCCTCCTTGCTGATTTGGATGCCTTTTATTTCTTTGTGTTGTCTGATTGCTGAGGCTTGGACTTCCAAACACTATGTTGAATAACAGTGGTGAGAGTAGACATCCTTGTTGTGTTCCTGACCTTAGGGGGAAAGATCTCAGATTTTCCCCATTGAGGATGATATTACCAGAGGGTCTTCATATATGCCTTTTATGATCTTGAGGTATGGTCTTTCTTTCTTTAAGGTTTTTATTTTAAAAAGGATGCTGGGGGCGCCTGGGTGGCGCAGTCGGTTAAGCGTCCGACTTCAGCCAGGTCACGATCTCGCGGTCCGTGAGTTCCAGCCCCGCGTCGGGCTCTGGGCTGATGGCTCAGAGCCTGGAGCCTGTTTCCGATTCTGTGTCTCCCTCTCTCTCTGCCCCTCCCCCGTTCATGCTCTGTCTCTCTCTGTCCCAAAAATAAATAAACGTTGAAAAAAAAAAAAAAGATGCTGTACTTGGTCAAATGCTTTCTCTGCATCTATTGAGGATCATGTTCTTATTCTTTCATGTATTAATGTGCTGTATCACATTGATTTGCAGATATTGAACCAGCCTTGCATCCAGATTTAAATTCCACTTGATCATGGTGAATAGTTTTTTTAATATATTGTTGGGTCTGGTTGGCAAATATCTTGTTGAGGATTTTTGCATACATGTTCATCATGGAAATTGGTCTGTAGTTCTTTTTAGTGGGGTCTTTGTCTGGTTTTGGAATCAAAGTAATGCTGGCCTCATAGAATGAGTTTGGAAGTTTTCTTTCCATTTCTATTTTTTGGAACAGCTTTTGGAACAGCTTTAACTCTTCTATAAATGTTTGGTAGAATTGCCCTGGAAAGCCATCTAGCCCTGGACTCTTGTGTTTTGGGAGATTTTTGATTACTAATTCAATTTCTTTACTGGTTATGGGTCTGTTTAAATTTTCTATTTCTTCCTATTTCAGTTTTGGTAGTTTGTATGTTTCTAGAAATTTGTCCATTTCTTCCAGACTGCCCAATTTATTGGCATATAATTGCTCATAATATTCTTTTATTGTTTGTATTTCTGCAGTGTTGGTTGTGATCTATTTGTGATTTTATTTATTTGGGTCCTTTCCTTTTTCTTTTTGATCAAACTAGCTAGTGGTTTATCAATTTTGTTAATTCTTTCAAAGAACCAGCTCCCGGTTTCACTGATCTGCTCTATCGTTTATTTGCTTGTTTGTTTTCGATATCATTGATTTCTACTCCAATATTTATTTTTTCCTGTCTTCTGCTGGTTTTGGGTTTTATTTGCTGTTCTTTTTTCAGCTATTTAGATGTAAGTTTATGTTGTGTATCTGAGACCTTTCTTCTTTCTTTAGGCCTGAATTGCTACATATTTCCCTCTTGTGACTGCCTTTGCTGCATCACAGAGATTTGAGACTGTTATCATTTTCATTGGCTTCCATATACTTTTTAATTTCCCCTTTAATTTCTTGATTAACCCATTCATTATTTAGTAGGATGTTCTTTAATCTCCAAAAATTTGTGGTCTTTCCAAATTTTTTCTTGTGGTTGATTTCGAATTTCATAGCATTGTGGTCTGAAAATATGCACAGTATGATCTCAAACTTTTGTACTGTCAAAGGCTGATTTATGTCCAGTATGTGATCTATTCTGGAGAATGTTCCATGGGCACTTGAGAAGAATATGAATTCTTCTGCTTTAAGATGAAATGTTCTGAATATATCTGTTAAGTCCGTCTGGTCCAGGTGTCATTCAAAACCATTTTTTCCTTATTGATTTTCTGCTTAGATTATCTGTCCACTGTTGTAAGTGGGGTGTTAAAGTCCCCTACTATTATGGTATTATTATCAATGAGTTTCTGTATGTTTGTGATTAGCTTATTTTTATATTTGGGTGTTTCCACTCAAATTGGGGGCATAAATGTTTACAATTGTTAGGTGTTGGTGGCTAGACCCCTTAATTATGATATAATGCCCTTCTTCATCTCTTGTTACAGTCCTTATTTTAAAATCTAGTTTGTCTGACTATAAGTATGGCTACTCTGACTTTCTTTTGGCGACCATTAGCATGATAAATGGTTCTCCATCCCCTTACTTTCAACCTGAAGGTGGCTTTAGGTCTAAAATGGGTCTCTTATGTATCTTATTTTCTTATCCATTTTCATACCCTATGTCTTTTTATTGGAGCATTTAGTCCATTGACATTTATAGTGAGTACTGAAGACTATGAATTTATTGCTATTGTGTTGCCTGTAGAGTTGCAGTTTCTGGTGGTGTTCTCTTGTCCTCTCTCGTCTTTGTTGTTTTTGGTCTATTTTGTTTTGTTTCATCTTTTCTTCCTTCCTTCTTCCTCAGTCTCCCCTGCCCTTAAAATTTCTTGAGGGCTGGTTTAGTGGTCATGAACTCCTTTAGTTTTTGTTTGTCTGGGAAACTCTTCATCTCTCCTACTTTGAATGACAACCTTGCTGGATAAAAAATTCTTGGCTGCATATTTTTCTGATTCAGCATGTCGAATATATCCTGCCACTCCTTTCTGGCCTGTCAAGTTTCTGTGGATAGGTCTGCTGTAAACCTGTTCTGTCTTCCCTTGTAGGTTAAGGACATTTTTTTTCCCTTGATGCTTTCATAATTCTTTCCTTGTCTGTGTTTTTTGTGAATTTGACTATCATATGCCTTGGTGATGGTTAGTTTTGGTTGAATCTAATGGGGGCTCTTTGTACTTCTTGGATTCTGATGTCTGTGTCTTTCTCCAGATGAGGAAAGTTTTCCACTATGATTTGCTCATATAAACCTTCTTCCCTTTTTTCTCTCTTTTCATCTCCTGGAACTCTTATGATTCAGATGTTACCTTTTTAATAAGTCACTGAGTTCTCTAATTCTTGTATCATGCTCTTTTGCCTTAGTTTTCCTCTTTTTTTCTGCTTCATTATTCTCCACTATTTTGTCTTCTATAGCACTGATCCCCCACTCTGCTTTGTCCATCCTTGCCACCGTGGCATCCATTCAAGATTGCATCTCAGGTATAGCATTTTTAATTTTGTCCTGACTAGATTTTACTTATTTTATCTCCACAGAAAGGGACTCTATACCTTTTTTCAACCCCAACTAGTATTCTTATAATTGTGGTTCTAAATTCTAGTCCAAACATCTTGCTTATATCTGTGTTGATTAAGCCTCTGGCAGTCATTTCTTCGTGTTCTATCTTTTGGGGTGAATTCCTTCATTTGTCATTTTGGAGGAAGAAAAAGAATTAACAAAAGAAAATTAAAAACTAAACTTAAAAATTAAAAACTACACAAAAAAATCAAATAAAGGAAGCTATATCCTAAGTGCATTTTGGTTTGGTTGTTGAAAGAAACTTGATACAACAGAGGAAAAGGGAAACAAAAGAAAAAAGAAAAAAGTAAGAAAAAGTTTTAAAAATTAAAAAAAATGTATACAATAAAATAGAATAAAATGAAATGAAGAAACTGAAATAGAATTTTTAAAAAAATAAAAAAAGAATAAAAAACATAGTAAAAAGAATTTTTATAAACTATTTTTTTAAAAAAGGAAAACAGGGGTGCCTGGGTGGCGCAGTCGGTTAAGCGTCCGACTTCAGCCAGGTCACGATCTCGCGGTCAGTGAGTTCGAGCCCCGCGTCAGGCTCTGGGCTGATGGCTCAGAGCCTGGAGCCTGTTTCCGATTCTGTGTCTCCCTCTCTCTCTCTGCCCCTCCCCCGTTCATGCTCTGTCTCTCTCTGTCCAAAAAATAAATAAACGTTGAAAAAAAAATTTTTTTTTAAAAAAAAAGGAAAATAAAAATAATTCTTTTTCTTTCTGTATCCAAGAAAAAGAAAAGAGAAAAAGAGGAAAAAAACTTAAACAATAGTAAAAAAAAAAAAGAAAAAGAAAAAGAAATAGAGAAAAATGAATAGATGAACCAGCAAACAGAATGAAAATGGAATGAAGTTACATCCAGTTTCCCCTAGAAGTCAAACTATGAAGCGTTCTATAGTCCGTACACTAAGCAGGTGGAGAGATTTGTGGTCCTCCTCTAAGGCATGTGCTTGGAGGGCCCAGTTGGGTGGGGCTTGGTGTAATGGCTCCATTCTCCACTAGGTGGTACTGACTAGCCTACTGGGGTGGATCAGTGTGTTGCACATGCACAGGAGAGGTGAAAATGGCTCACACAGCATCCTGGTTTCTGGCACAGGAACTCTGCACTCTCACCAACTCCCAATCAAGCACCCTTCCTTTGTCTCAGGCTTCTGTCCATTCACTGCTTCTACATTGTCTGTGTCCATGCCATAAGCCTGCCAGGCAGTACCTTCCTCCCAAATTTTATCTCAGATGGGGCTATGTTTCCACACCCCTCACTTCTGAGAACCCTGTGGCTTGGACCCACTCCAACTCTCTCGGGGAGGGTCTCACTGAGCAATAACTGGGTGCCCACTTGCCCCAACAAACATTCATGTGATTGCGCTGTGGTAGAGGTTCAGAGATCATGGCCAGGTGCTGGCTTACCCCAGAAAAAGTTTGCAATCACACTGCAGCAAAGGTTCAGAGATTATGGAAAATCACAACACAGATCTGGGGCCAGGTTTCGCCACACTTTGGTGGCTCTGTTCCAATACCAGCAAACATGGCTGTTCTCTGGGGTCCACTGGGACTTGTACCTATGGGGAGGCTATCTGGCCTATACCAAATGCTTTCCAGGTGGGGGAACTGCTTCTCCCGTGTGTCCCAGGACCCCTCAGACCTCTCTGCCTGCTCCTAGGGATTCCCTCTTCCTCCCCACCAGAGCACTGCAAGGTATTGATCACCAGAATTTCCTACTCTGTACTCTCCTGTTTATAGAGTCCAAATGGTATTGAAAGCTTCTCCTTGATCCCTGTCAATGGTTTTGGGGAGATTTTGTTCAGTTCCTTGTGTTTCCACTCTTTCTCTTCAGCTACTTTTAGGGGAGTGCTTCTCCTGCACTCTTCCTATGTGACATACTATCCCCCGCCCCATCCTCTCTCCCCCAAAACAGCTTCCTACCCTCTGCAGCTTCTTTCTCCCCACTTCACCTCTCTGCACTGTGTACCTGATGAGTTCTGTGGTTCAAGTTATGCAGATTGTCGTGTTAAACCTCAGATCAATTTCCTAGGTGTGCAAAATGGTTTGGTGCTGATCTAACTGCATTTCAGGGAGTAGAGAAGCTGAGAACTTCCATGCTGCTGCGCCATCTTAGCCCCATCCTGAACTTAAACCCTCTTGATGGCAAGACTATATTTAGGTACTTTTTCTTTCCCAGCAGCATTTATGGAAATTGCAGATAGCATGTTGAGAGAATCTTACAGTGAACATCTGAGTAAGCTTCACCTAAATTCAACATTAGTATTTTAGAAAACATGTCTCATTTCATGCTTATCCATCTACCTATCTGTCCATTAATCTTCCTGATTTTTGTATTGCTTCAAAGTAAATTTCCAAGGGCTTACTTTTACTTTTTTTATTTAATTTCTTGAAAGAGAGAGAGAAAACACGGAGAGAGGCAGAAGGACAGAGATAGAATCTTAAGCAGGCTCCACACCCAGCACAAAGCCTAACATGAGGCTCGATCCCAGGACACTGACATCATGACCTGGGCTGAAATCAAGAGTCAGATGTTCAGTCAACCGAGCTACCCAGGTGCCCCTGCAGAAGCCTGCATTTAAAAATAAGCTTCAGATTATGCAACCACAAAAGCATATTTCTCTTCCTCAATAAAGAATTGGTGTAAATTTTGGAGAAGTTTCATCTTTAAAGGTATTTTAGAGGAATTTGCTATAAGGGAATATAACATAGTTAGCTTTCTGCAAAATTTTTAACTCAAAGTTAATATTCTATTCAAAGAATAGAGTTAGAGGTGTGTGAACTGCAAACTAGTGTCCCAGCTTTTTCTCTCACTTACACTTCATTTCTTCATGAGTCTAGTTTGCCTTGTCTTTTCTACAACATCCAAAAATAATTTCCTGTTGTTTGCACAAGTATGGTATTCTCTGGGACATTTTCCCAGACTTCACTCACCAGGTTAAGTCTCCCTTGCTTGATAAGCTCCTATGCCTGTGCACCTCACTGATACAACTTATTCCTTCCTGTTCACCCACTACACTGAAAACTCCATGGCAGCTGTCACTCATCATTTTATTACCAACCCACCCATTGTTTGGCATTGAGTGGGTGCTCAGTAAATATTTTAATGAATAATTAGTTAGTTAGAGCTATGGTAGATAAGCCTGGGAAGTTAAATTGAGTTCTCACTGAAAAAAAGTCTAAAATGTCAGGCTGGAAAATATATGCTTGGTTTAGTAGACTATGTGGGTCCACAGGGAATCTTTGAGCTGGAGAGTAGTATAATTGGAACTGAGCTCTGGAAGGACCCTTCTGGAACCACACAAAGGGAAGATTGGAAGATGAGTGGCACAGAGGAGGGGAGACCAGCAAGGTGACTAATTCAACAGCCTCAGTGGGAGATATTGAGAACCTGAATTCAGCTGGTGGTGTAAAAAATGAAATGGAAAGGAATAAATAAGATACATTGTAAAGTCTGGGTCCATGAAACATAGCCTATAATTAAGCATTAAGGTCATGTAAAGATGATCCAAAGTTTGCATTGTAGGTGACATTAGCCAAGGGGCGAAAAGTCGAAGATGGAGCAAAAGTGAAGTGTTGATTTTAAATATCTTGAGTTAATGATATTGGAGGAAAATCTAAGTGTGAATGGCTAGCAGGTAATTGTAGAAAAATGCCCTTTTAGACCTTGGAAGAGGCATAAGAGCAAAAGATACCAGCTTGGACAAAGTCTCAGAGAGATCATCAAGAAAAAGAGCAGAGGGGTAGACTTGATTTGACAGAGAAACTTATTGATGTTTTCAGTTAAGTTGGAGGAAGAAAAATGGGCCTGCAAATAAATAAATAAATAAATAAATAAATAAATAAATAAATAAAAGATGTACATTGAGTCCTTGCAGAAAATACAAGGGAATGTCAGAGGCAGAGGGTGGGAAAGAAGAAAGGTTAGGGGAGCAGCTAGAAAACAAGTCTAATACCCAGAGAAGGCATCAGAGGGGAAGCCCATTTCATTTCATGGAACTTTGTTTTGTTTGCAAAGTTGAGTTCGGCTCATCTCAAGAAACCAAATATCCGGGGCTCCTGGGTTGCACAGTCGGTTAAGCGTCTGACTTCAGCCAGGTCACGATCTCGCGGTCCATGAGTTCGAGCCCCGCGTCAGGCTCTGGGCTGATGGCTCAGAGCCTGGAGCCTGTTTCCGATTCTGTGTCTCCCTCTCTCTCTGCCCCTCCCCCGTTCATGCTCTGTCTCTCTCTGTCCCAAAAATAAATAAAGGTTGAAAAAAAAAATTTAAAAAAAAAAAAAAAAAAAGAAACCAAATATCCAAGCTGAAGAATGGGCCCTGAACATGTTCAACGGTATTCTAAAGGGAAGATTTTGCTGTTTCAGGTTTGTCAACATTTATAAAAATTAGACATAAGGATTTTATATTTGCATGAAACCCAAAGATTTTTCTGTAATGGCACAGACACAAAATTAAAATGTTCATCTAAAACACAAAGGTAAGTGGATAGGATGCACATTGCCCAAGAGAACCCACCTGGGAACGCTGTACCCTGGGCCCCATGCATCTGAACTGAGAGATGAGGGGATCAACATTTCAACAAATCAGGATGCCCATCACATGAGCTGGAAAGTTATGGTCTACACCACCTCAAGCGGCATTTCTGGATTTCATTGCTAGTCCTACAGACAGAAATAGGAAACAGCCCCTTTATCATTTATTAAAACATTGAGGACACTGCCATGTCAGTTGGTAAACAGCCACTACTCTCTACCTAACTCCTACCAACCCCCTCTCCTTGATGCCCCACCCCTTCTCCCAGGACACACACACCCCCATTTGGCCCAAAATGGAGGTGGGTGAGTGGGTGGATGGGTAGTAATTTTCCGGACCTTTTAAGCCCTCTCCAATGTCCTGAAAAATTTATTTGCAAAAGAGAAATTTCTTATCCAAAATAAAATGTAAACTCTAGGCTTCAGTTGATGAGCTTGACCATTTCAATGTGATCAACAAAATCTCCCAATCAAGAACAACCAAAGCCACAAAATGTTGCTGCCTAGTGACAAAAACAGTAAATGATCTTTCTGCTCAAGGCCAGCATTGCAAACATTCTTAGTAATCACTGCCCAGAATCCAACTGTCATACCGGTGTTTCCTGTTCAGTTATGAGGACAAAAAATACCTAAGTACCTGGAATTATTAAAGCCTATAATTTGGAACTCTGCTCAAGCAACTGGAAAAAGTTGCACAAGAGCAATTTGGGTCCCTTTCTCATGGGGACAAATACAAACACTGACTTACATTTAAAAATTAGGGTTCTGACATATGATTTATTGGGGGCATGATCAGGTAGATCTGAGGAAGGAGTGAGGCTTCCCTAAGCCATAGTGGGGGACTTCTGGCCAGAGGGGTACAGTCACCAGAGTCCCAAACTAGGGTTCTCTTAAAAGTTACGCAGCTACTGGGGCGCCTGGGTGGCTCAGTCGGTTAAGCGTCCGACTTCAGCTCAGGTCACGATCTTGCGGTCCGCGAGTTCGAGCCCCTCATCGGGCTCTGGGCTAATGGCTCAGAGACTGGAGCCTGCTTCCGATTCTGTGTCTCCCTCTCTCTCTGCCCCTCCCCCGTTCATGCTCTGTCTCTCTCTGTCTCAAAAATAAATAAACGTTAAAAAAAAAATTTTTTTTAAAAAGTTACACAGCTACTAACTAACCATGTGATTATGAGATTGCCCCTTCCTAGAGATTATATGATTTATTCATAAATGACTAATGTATTTGTAGTTTTAAAAATACAACGTATGTTAAAATGATCACAACCAGGACTGGCACCGGTCAGCTCTCAGGAGTCACTGCATTAGCTTCCTGACTGTTCTCCTTGCTTCCTCTTCTTTTTCTCCCATTAGCACCTTTGAACTTGATGTCCTACCTACCAGGAATCTCCCAGATGTTTGCATTAAAGGTACCTATTCATCATTCTGGTCACCTTCTATCCACTCCAATTTAGGCACAGAATCCATATGCCTTTCCACCCCCCCCCCACCACCACCACCATTGCCTAGATTCCCTAACCAGTAACTGTTTTCTTTCCTTCATAATCTTTACACCCTCTGAAATTATCTTATTTACTGGTCATCTCATCTCACTGGAAAATAAGTTTTAATACAGAAGGCTGGAAGAGTGCTTCCCAAAGCAACGAGTGAATTTATGTCTTTGTCATTTATAAAGTGGAAGGAGAATTGGAAAATGACACCGGGTCCTTGAGAGCAGATTTTTGACAGACTTGTCCACTGTTCTATCTCGCGCCCAGAGCTGGTGCTGGATAAATACTTTTCTTGAAGGACTGCTTTTTTCCTCTTGAAGCCACCCACCACATCACACAGTGGTCCTGCAGAGGGTGCGTGGTCGGGGTCTGGCTGGAATTTCCGAGGTCAAAGGCTCCAGCAGTATCCAGTGGAGTAATATTTGGAGAAGGATGTCTGATGCCCACTTCAGAGATAACTGAATCCAATCCAACACACAACTGTGGAGAGCCAGTACTGTAGTTACCAGGTGCTGCGGTCACATGGAATATGGGCATGCCATTGTTCTGCCCCCAAGGAGTTGACAATTTCATAAAGAAGACAAGACTAATATCAATTTAAAGGAAAGATAAAATTAAGACAGTCCAGAGCTGTTAGAAATAGTCGGGGCGAGGTGGGTAGTGGGGTGCCACTGGGAACCTATGCAGGAGCTGCCCCTGTCAGGATGCAAGGGGAAGAGTCAAGGGGGATAATGGGGAAGCGGGGAGATGTGGGGAAGGGGGACAGAGGACAAGAGCAGTGAGGAAAGTGGCTGGTGGGGTCTTTGAGTGGGGGAAGTGGCAGAATGGGCCTGGGGTGAGAGATGTGGGAGAAGAGCAGGGAGGCTGGCAGTGGGGGGAGGGGAGATGGAGTATCTGTGAGGAGGCAGACGGGTATGGGGGGAGGGCAGTGGGGCAAGGGACTGCCAGGCTCCAGAAAGCCCCGTGGGAGGTGCCTCAATAGAGAAAAGGAGTTGGAAAAGCTGGAGGCAAATGATTCAGGGGCAGCAGAATCGGCTTCCCTCCTGATTCTCATCTAGGATGCACGACCTTCCATTTGAGTTCACATTTGTCCCCCTCGGAGTGCTTATGTGGACGTGGCTGAGTTCTTGCTGGACAATGGCATCCCCGCCAACCCTGCTACCAGGCCCAGAACCTTCTGTGTCTGTGGATGAGCTGGAAGGAAAGGAGTCCCCACCATCCTCCGCACATGCACTTTGCCCCACATTATTGGGAGGCTCAGGCAATAATAATTATTACAATACCAGCTAACATTTATTTAGCACTTACTCTGTGTCAGTCATTTACACATACCCTCACCAATAAATTGATACTATTATCTTCATTTTATAGGAGGGGAAACGAAATCACAAAGAAGTTAAGCAACTTGCCCAAGGTCACACGGTTGGGGGTAGTGGAGGCAGAACTTGAACCCAGGAGTCTATCTTCGTAGCCAAGTGCGGCTTAGGCCCTGGCCCAAAGAAGGCATCCCCACTGCTCTGCCAGGACAAACGTCTTTGGGATTCCTCCTTCATCCTCATGTTCTTTTCTGTTTTACCTCTGGGAGGTGGTGTTTGTTCGTTTTCATGGTCCTTGGCTAAGAACCCACCAAAGGAGGCGTGGCCCCTGTTTTAGGGGGTTCTGCACCAACCTTTCTGCAGGCTCGGCCTATAGGCGGATGGCTCCTGAGAAGAATCCCAGGAGCTGGTATAGAAACCAGGGAACCTTCACCCAAGGGATTCTCATGCTCTACTTTTTATTCATTTACTTTTTATTTGAAAATTTTTCAAATGCAGAAGGGACTACCGTGATTACATTCAGCCTCCGTAATTCATTTTTTTATTTCTATTTTTAAAAGTTTTTAATGTTTATTTATATTTGAGAAAGAGAGAGAGAGAGAAAGTGAGCAGCATGGGTGGGGCAGAGAGAGACAGAGAATCTGAAGCAGGTGTGAGGGCTGAGCTGTCAGCACAGAGCCCGACCCATGAGATCATGACCTGAGCCAAAGTGGGATGCCCAAGAGACTGAGCCACCCAAGCGCCCCCTGCCTCCATACTTCTTAACTCATAACCAATCTTCTTTTCTGTGACCTCTTCCATTTCCCTCCCTCACCTGATTATTTTCAATCACTTCCTAGGTACTATATCATTTCATCCATAAATATTTCAATATGTATGTAAAACATAAAGTTTCTTTCTAAAAACATAACTGTCAATTTCATATCTGAAATCGACAAATCCATCAGCATTCAATTTGTAAAAAAAAAAATTTTTAACAGTAACAATAATTAATACTCTAAGAAGAATTAATCCTCTAAGAAGTCAGTGTGGTCTTCCGGAATAAAAAATTACTGGCAACAATGCCTACTGAGCTTTGGCCTCTGTGCCTTGCTTGGACTTCTCCTGTGCTGAATTAAACTAGGGAGGGAGATGGAAAGGTAGCTAGATTTCATCTGGCTCTGATATTCCAGTAGTTTTCATAA
Organism: Leopardus geoffroyi; assembly: GCF_018350155.1. NCBI lineage: Eukaryota > Metazoa > Chordata > Mammalia > Carnivora > Felidae > Leopardus > Leopardus geoffroyi. Next base: position 102,288,105 of record NC_059329.1, read on the forward strand.
CCAGAGGGATCATCATGTACCGCTAGGTCCCCACATGCCCTCAACATTTTTATTAATAATTTTCAACAGTATTTCCTACCTCTCTCTCCCCTACCAGAATGTAAACTTCCTGACAAGTAAGAAGTTACCAAGGGTTTCAAACTTCTCTTTTATTCATTGTGACATCCTCAGTGCTGAGAACTATGTGAGAATCAAGTCAGAGACTCAATAAATATCTGTTCAATGATTGAAAATTGAGCTCTTCCACCTTTTGTAACAAAACCCCTTAGTCATATAGAAATCGTGAGGCATCAATCATTTTGGAAATGTTTCAATTCAATAAAGTTGGTATCACTATAAACTCACCTTTCCCTGTTTGTAGAACTACTTAGATGGCCATGATGGTATTATTCGCCTAGGAAGTGTCCTTATCAAAAGGTGTTTTAGGGGATGCCTGGGTGGCTCAGTTGGTTAAGCCTCTGGCATCCACTCAGGTCACGATCTCGCAGTGCATGGGTTCGAGCCCTGTGTCAGGCTCTGTGCTGATAGCTCAGAACCTGGAGCCTGCTTCAGATTCCGTGTCTCCCTCTCTCTCTGCCACTCCCCCACTTGTGCTCTGTCTCTCCCACAAATACATAAAAGAATTTTTTTAAAAAAAGGTGTTTTGGGAATTGAGAATCAAAGCATAGTATCAGCTGACACAAAGGTGACTAAAATGAGTCAAAGCCAGGTGTCCCTCCAGGTAAGTCTCGCACCCTTTGTATAGCAGGATGGGGTGGTAATAAACAAGTAGGTGTTTCAAATGGAAAGGATCAGTGTGTCTTATGCTGCCTTAATAACAGAGTAGACTGTCAGAAAGGAAGAGATTTGGAAGCCAGCTACTTCTCTCTCAAAGCTCTCGGGCTCAGGGTGGAGTACCTGCTCCTGTCTGCAGGAGGCCAGGAAGGACTCAGCTGGCCTCACCTGCATGTACTCCAGCTGGCCTCCCCTCGGGTAGTTAAAGCAGCTCAGGGGTCAGCCTATAGGAGAGCTCTGCTTATTTGGTCTCTGTTTTCTTTTGCACCAACCTGCTGAACCACCCTGTGCACCTGCTGAGGATTGTTCCAGGGGATCATTTACTCTGTGACTCAGCTACGGACAGGTTCTAAGAAGGGGCTGAAGGAATCTGCCTCTGGATCCGTGTCTGCCTCTGGATCCCTGTTAGCCTTTCACCATTTTCAGATGGGACAAAGTCCCTCACAAAGCCTTTTGAAATCCATTTCATGTGTCAGTTATACTGAGGGTTGTTTTTGTGGGGTTTTGGCAATGTCTTATCTGCTTCAACTGCATTTTCCTTTAAACCTACTCCTTCTCCCTTCTCTTTCCCAGTTAGATGGCCCCACCATTCACACAATGGATCAGAACAACAATCTAGGAGTCAAGCTTGATTTCTATCTTTCTCTCACTCCCTACATTCAAACCAAAAGCAATTTCCTGTTAACTTTACCTCCTCAAAACAGTGCAATTAAGTATCATTGTCTCCCTATCCCTTATACTACCCTAGTTCAACCCACTATTACCTTTCAAATGAAAGACTATAAGAGCCTCATATATGGTCTTCCAACTTCCATTCTTGCCCTTTATAATCTAAGTCCAATCAACAACAAGAATAATCTCTCCAATGCAATGATATGTCTATGTCACTTCTCCCACTGACCCTATGATAACTCCTTATCATACTAACATTCAAACTCCTGAGGGCTCTCTGTGATAAGGCATCTGCCCGGGTCCCTGGCCCCAGGTGTAACGTGTCCCCCTTCAGTCCCTCCAGCCCGCTTTCTTGTCCTTGGAGCACACACACAGGCCAAGCTCATTCCAGTTCCACTGTGGGGACTGTGCACCATCTTTCCCCACAGGTGGCTCTGCTTTCTCACTAAGCCATCTCTAGAAGGAGGCCTCTCCTGACTGAGAGTCTACCTCCTATCAAGCACCATGACTTCATAGCACTTTATTTTCCTTACAGCATGTCTCCTTGTCGGAAATTATCTTGCTTATTAAAGGGTTTCTCTGTGTTTACTCTGCTCTCCACACACTGGGGTGCAACCTCCATGACAGTTGTATCCATATGCTGCTATTTCCTATGTGTCCCCCAGTCCCTGGAGCAGGGCCTACCATATGGTAGGTGTAATAATATCCATTGTACTGAAATAGAACAGTTCACATACAATCACTGAATTTATGTTTTTCCTCAAGAAGACAGGATTTCGCCATTTGGGTTCTTTTGAAACTTCGGTTCTGGCTCAGACTCGGTGACTGAGGTCTTAAAAATTGTGGGTTCAGGGGCGCCTGGGTGGCGCAGTCGGTTAAGCGTCCGACTTCAGCCAGGTCACGATCTCGCGGTCCGTGAGTTCGAGCCCCGCGTCGGGCTCTGGGCTGATGGCTCAGAGCCTGGAGCCTGTTTCCGATTCTGTGTCTCCCTCTCTCTCTGCCCCTCCCCCGTTCATGCTCTGTCTCTCTCTGTCCCAAAAATAAATAAACGTTGAAAAAAAAATTAAAAAAAAAAATTGTGGGTTCAAACTGACCTATTTGAATTCCATATTCACATTGTACTACCCTTGTGGTCATGGCTGACTCACTTCACATCTCTGAGATGCAGTTCCTTTGTCTATAAAATGCAGATAATAACAGTTCTTAAGCTATAAGGTTGTGTGCAGATTCAACAAGACAATGCATGTAAAACCTCTGAGCCCAAAGCCTCAAAGTGGCAAACACTAAATACACATTACTACTACTATCAGTGTTGGTTTTCAGCTTTCAGTAGTCACCAACATAAAGTAGAAGGGGTAGATTTCTCCATCAGAGATTATGCCTCTTTCATTCGCATCCATTCATTTATTTATTCCCTGGGTTATCCTTCTAGTACAGTCAGCATTTGGTCAATCAAAGTACGACTAGAACACAGTCTGCCACTCGGTGGGTAATCATACAACAGATTCAAATTTGTTGAGCGCTTCAATAAACATGGAAATAACTGAATGCATGATACTGTCCTTAAACCCATGAAACTTAAAGTCCAAAGTCCCCAAGAGGTTTAGTAACTTGCTCATATTCACCCAGTGAGTAATCGATACAGCCAGGATTTGGACCCAGGTCAACTGACTCAGAGTTCATGTTGTAAACCCCTCTGCTATCCAGCCTAATATCTCACACATCCTCCTGGAAAGAAGACCCAAGAGAGACAGCTACTTAATACCACATTATAACCATTGGAAGAACACCAAATACAAGAAGAGGAATTTATAACAAACTTTTGTGGTTCAGCCACAGTCCTGGCTACGACATCTGTGTCTGGGGGAGAAGGATTTCGACTCTGCAGAATGACTCATTGGGCATTTGCATTCAAAATAGAGTCCTCAAGAGCTCTCCAAAGAGATGGTCTAGAACTATAGGGTAGCACCTGTGAACTTTTCTTCTAATGATGCCATGGGGCTAATAAAATGAGGCATGGAGATGATCAAGTTAAAAGGGCATGTGAATGTCTTCACTGATGCTTCAGACAGAGCTTCAGTTGAGGATCTTGACTGTCTGTATAAGACCCCGGAGAGCTACTGAGGTAAATAACAATGATGACAGCCACAGCAATGAGAGGAAGGGGCACTCCAATTGGGAGGAGCCTTCTAGCAATGATAATCCTGATAACCCCCTTCAATGCAAAGCCCTTTGCTGATCAAAAGATATATGCATGAGCATTCCCTTCCTTGCTCTTCCAAAACTACGGAGGCAGCCACATCTGGCATCATTAATCCTATTTGACAGATGGAGAAACTGAGGTTTAGAGTAAGAGAAAGATCCAGAATGCAAAACCAGTTTTCCAGATCCAAGATCAGCCCCAGGTTGGAACAGATGATCCCCAAACTCATAGAATTAAACAAGATGTAAATTCCCTAAAGGATAGGAACTTGAAAAAAAGAAAATTGTTAATGGTCTCAACGGAGAAGTTCAGTTCTATACACTCAACTCAGTCCCCAGTGTCTGAGATTCTCATAGGAATACATAGATCTTAATCCCACAGCCCTCAAAAATAATTCCGCCATTTGTAGCAAAAGCAAAAACACCACCTTGCACAGCAAGTGTTTTTCTAAGGACACACACACCTGCTGTAGTGTCTGGAAGGAAAATCCAAGCCTAGAAATCGAAAAATACACCAGGAATTTTATCTCTGCTTCTTTGCAGACTCCAGAAAATCCTCCCCCATAAAATCAAAAGTTGAAACAGAGTAGCAGGATCTACTGATGGGGTGAGTTGGGAGCATTTTCAACATTCAGATCATAAAACACTTGAATACTGTCAGTGCTCAGTAAAAGTTTTATAACTAAACTAATCCATCTTGGTTACCAGTTAACACTTTGGAAATGGGAGAAATCATTACTTTATTTAAAAATATCTCTGAGTACAACAGTAGTTGCCAGGGACCAGATGGTAGGGGAAATGAGGAGATGTTAGTCAAAGGGTATGAACTTCCAGTTATAAAAGGAATAAGTTCCTGGGATGTGATGTACCTCACAGCTACTATATATAATTAACAATACTGTACTGTTAAAGTTGCTGTAAGAGTAGATTTTAAATATTCTCAATGTAACAACAACATGATAATTAGGTGAAGGATATGTTAACTAACCTTATGGCCGTGAACATTTTGCAATATACATGTGTATCAAATAAACACATTCACACCTTAAACTTACACAATGTTATATGTCATTTGTGTGTCAATAAAATTGGGGTGGGGGAGAGAATATCTACGAAAGAGGTACAGAAAAAGTCCACTGTAACTTAATGTAGAAATTACTCCTAATTAGAGTAATTTCTCCTTAATTGCATATAATGTGACTTCCTATTGCCTCTACTGTAGCTTGTGGGGCAACATCACCATGCATTTGTTCAAATACTTCCTCTGCTTGGAGTTGCCTTCCCTGGCCATACAGATCTCCACCTTATACCATCCCAAACACATTTCTAGAACCAATTTTAAAACCACTTATTTTAGGGATGGTTTCTATATCCTCTAATAAAATGAGATTATTTGCCAAACCAAAGTCAAACAGCATGCAGTTTGTATCTCCTTTTGGACACTATTAATTCTCATTTTTGTCACAGAGAACCAACATGAAAATTAAACTTGGCAACTGTAGATGTAACTTACTCACCACTTTAGACCCTAAGTCTCCGACCATTTCTTTCAACAACTGAGATGCTCAATTTTTTCCTTTGGACTGAATTGACCTCTTTTAACCCTTAAAACAATAATACCCTTGTTTTCCCAATGTCTTGTAAAGAGGTGTGGCTTTTATTTAAAAAAAACAAAATACTGGCAGCATTTTGACTTGCTTAGAGATAGTATGTCTGTAACCTGTACTTAAAACTCAATTAAAGGGGTATAAAATACATTAAAAAATATTTAATAATTACAAAAAGGCATATAGAATATACGACAAATATGTGTAATCACCAGATAGCTATGGATATAAAGTATCCAATACTTTATATTTATATTTATTTATAAATAAATATTTATATTTATATAAATATAAATAAATATATTTATATAAATATATATTTATATAAATATATTTATTTATATTTATATTTATATTTATATTTAAATTTATTGGGGTTTCCAATACTATGGAAGCCCCAGTATTATATCATATTATAATTAGTCAAGAAGCTATTTCCCTCAACATTATGATTTTAAAATTTGGGTAAAGAAATGTAGGCCTAGTGAATTAATTTTCAGTGATGGAAATATTCTATTATTTTTTGTGCCATTATTTATTTTATCATTAGTTGTCTGTTTTTTTAACACTTTTTCTATTATATCACATGGCCTGATCTACCTTTTTAAAATCCAATTTGACAATCATTGCATTTTATTTTTTTTTCAACGTTTATTTATTTTTTTTGGGACAGAGAGAGACAGAGCATGAACGGGGGAGGGGCAGAGAGAGAGGGAGACACAGAAGCGGAAACAGGCTCCAGGCTCCGAGCCATCAGCCCAGAGCCCGACGTGGGGCTCGAACTCACGGACCGCGAGATCGTGACCTGGCTGAAGTCGGACGCTTAACCGACTGAGCCACCCAGGCGCCCCAATCATTGCATTTTAATGATGCATTTATTCCATTTATATTTATTATCCTAATTCATTAGATTATTTATGCCTTCTCAGGTGATTTCTGTTTGTCATGATTTTTTTCTAGTATTTTTATCTCCTTTCTTATGTTTATTTAGATTGGTTGATTTTTAAATTCCTGCCAATCCCCCAAATTTTAAAAGAAAACCCAACTTTTATCTTTTACAATGTTTGAAAACATATATCTTTAAGTTCAAGTCAAAAGTACAAAAATTTTAGAGCACCTTAAGTCTAATTAACCCTCCAACCTAATACCTCAGTGTTAGCTGATATTTTCAGTTTCTTGACCACTTCCCAATGGAAAATATTATTAATATTTTATACTTCCTCTGTTTATTCCAATTTTCTCACCTATTTACTAATTTCTAAGTTCACTATGTCTTCTTGTTTCTGAGGCTTTTTTAAGGATCACATTAGTCTCTTCTGAACAACAGCCTTTAGAAGCATATATAGTGCTCAACTACTGATGGTAAACCCTCCATGTGTTTTTTGCATGAAAATATTTTATCCATTCTTTTCATTAACTTCTTCATTTAAATGTAAAACCTTCATAAAAGTTAAAATGATGGTGCAGTGAGCACTGTGATACACTGCACCTAGATTAACCAACGCTTTTTCTTTTCCTTTTGCTGGATCTCTACACAAATGGACAGATAAGAGATATTCAGCATGTACCTCCTGCAAACAAAGACAATCTCTGTGACAACCACCTGTTCCACTAAAGAACCTTGATACTGATGAAATTATATTATCGCATATATACTTACTATTCTAATTTCCCACTTGTCTCCATAATACCTTAAGTAGATGTTGTATTTTCAGATTCAGGGACCAATGAAGGATTATGTATTAAATTTAGTTTCAATGTCTTTCTAGCCTTATTAAATCTGGAATAGTTCCCTGGTTTTTTTTTTTTGTTTGTCTTTTATGAAATTGACATTTTTGAAGTGACTAAGCCAGTTGATTATAGAATTTCCCAACATCTGGACTTTTTCAAGTTGCTTCATAATGATTAGGTTCAATAAATCTTTGCCATTAAAACAACATAGGTGATGTTGTTGCTATTCCTTCTATTTGTACACATATATATGCATGTATGTATATATAAAATGAGGGGACTATATGGCATGTAAATATGGGAATTGCATGCTAAGGAGAGTTGTAGAAAGACACTCTGAAGTCTTCAAACATATGTGGGCCATGAACAGAAAATTTCTTTCATTAATGCTACCAATTGATCTCAGAAAATTTCTTTCATTAATGCTACCAATTGATCTCAGAAAATTTCTTTCATTAATGCTACCAATTTCAGGAGCTTGACCAGGATTGGAATGATGAATGTCTAAGGAAAACTACAGATGTTGAAAAGCTGCAAATCATATTTGAATATTGCTCTCAGCAAATATGGATACCTGCTTAATATGATGGAAACATGTGTTAACCTATGCTTCTTAGAATCACACATATTAGAAGTCAATCATCTTCTATGAGATCTCCTTCAGTTTGAAAATGAATCCATGACTCACATGTCATTTTTTATGTGGTGATTACTTATCAAGGAAATAGAAAAAATATGGAAAGCAATAAATCCTTTTGTGAGTGTTTTCCATAAGGATCTAATTCAAAAAAAAAAAAAAGATGACTGAAGTATAAGATCCTTTTCCTTCAAGAAATCACAAACATTTTCTTTCTTTTCTTGGTCCTCTTCTTGGTCCTTTCTAGACTTCCATAATCATGACAAAAGAAAATATCACTGAAGTGACTGAATTTTTTCTTCTGGGGTTTGGTGCCCAAAACAAGTTTCGAGACCTCCTCTTCATTGTATTTCTGGTCATCTATGTGACTTCCATGGTGGGTAATATTGGAATGATCCTACTCATCAAGACAGATTCCAGACTTCAAACACCCATGTACTTTTTCCTACAACATTTGGCTTTTGTTGATATCTGTTATACCTCCGCTATCACTCCCAAGATGCTGCAAAACTTCATATTAGAAAACAAATCTATATCCTTTGAGGGCTGTATAATGCAATTATTGGTTTATGCAACATTTGCAACCAGTGACTGTTACCTTCTGGCTGCTATGGCAGTGGATCGTTATGTAGCCATCTGTAACCCACTTCACTACCCCATAATCATGTCCCGAAGAGTCTGCATCCAACTGGTAGCTGGTTCATATGTCATGGGTTCAATAAATGCTTCCGTGCACACAGGTTTTACATTTTCACTGTACTTCTGCAAATCCAATACCATCAATCATTTTTTCTGTGATGTTCCCCCAATTCTTGCCCTTTCATGCTCCAACATTGACATCAACATCATGCTCCTTGTTGTCTTTGTGGGATTTAACTTGATATTCACTGTGTTGGTTGTCATCTTTTCCTACATGTATATCATGGCCGCCATCCTGAAGATACCTTCTGTTTCAGGGAGGAAAAAAGCTTTCTCCACATGTGCCTCCCACCTGACAGCAGTCACTGTTTTCTATGCAACCCTGTCATACATGTACTTACAGCCCCAAGCTAGTAATTCCCAGGAGAATATGAAAGTAGCCTCTGTATTTTATGGCATTGTGATTCCTCTTTTGAACCCCATGATCTATAGTTTGAGAAATAAGGAGGTGAAAGAGGCTATAAAAGTGATGAGGAAAAAGTTCTTCTAGGTTGGACCCAAGTCATTAAAATTCAGCACTTCAAAGCATCAAGTAAGGATGTTTGACCACTATTGAATGTTTCTGAAGTTGGAAACACGTTCACGTCTTAAATCAATGTTACCTCTTTTGGTAAGTTCTTAAAATGTGAGAAATATAGCAACACCTCATGAGACTAATAGTCCCCTGATTATAACTCAAGAAATATGTTTCATACTATCCATATTTTATTGAGACTATTTAAAATATTAAAATTATGTACAGACTTCACAAAGTATTTAGTGAATACTTCATATATGTTCTTAAAGACTAGAAAATAGACTTCATATATGTTCTTAAAGACTAGAAAACCTCAACTTTGCATATAATCAATATTAAAATTGAGGTTCATTAATTTCCATTCACTTAAACAACTTCCTTAAATTGTCTACAAAGAGACAGTATTTTCTGTTCTAATTACTGCATACACCAAAATGTAAAATAAATGCACTGCTTTGAAAAGTACTTTATGACTCTGGCTATACTTCCCACTTAATATTCTTTTATTAGTTACATTCTCTAGTAACTAATTTCTGTGTGATGTTGTTAGTTACCCTCTTTATTCTGAATTGATTTCTTTCTTGTATAAGGTAAGGAAACTTCTGGAAACACTTCCTATATCCCTCCCCAATAAAAATAGAAAATCTAGAATGTAGAAGGATATAAAAACCTAAATAATTCATTTATGAAAGGCATACCAGTCATTTTAGTCTAGGCAAGTAACTTTAAACTATAGTAAACAATAGAAGTTGAAGGGAGGCCAAGAGCCCTTTGAATCAGAAAGACAAACTGTTAACAAGAGAGCTTTAATAGGTATACTGAAGTTAAGTGGTGGAAACCCCCACATGACTCTAGAGAGGCCATGCTAGCTAGCTACATGACAAAGCAAGTTTCACATGAAAATAACACCAAACAGACTAGTGATCTGGCCAGAAAATGTTAAGTAACAGCAGAAAGACAACTGGGCAAGAGAAGATATATTTTTCAAATATGATATCCTGCTTCAATTTTGAAAGAAGAGAAAAAATTAACATGGAGATAACGTGGGATGACCAGAATCTTCCCAGCAAAGACTCCACCTTTATAAAGGATGACACCTTCCATAAAGGGAAGGTCCAAGAACCTTCAAAGACCAGGATTAGGGACAATTGCTAGAGAGTCATCGGCAAAGTAGACAAAGGATGTCCTGAGACTCTAGAGGGGAAAGTCAGAGACTAATGTAAAATATGGTGACTATTTTTAAAATACCGTATCATATATTTGAAATCTGTTGAGAGAGTAGAAATAAGGAAAATGATAATCATGCAAAGTGATGGTTTGTTAACCAGTTTGTGGTGATCGTTTCATGATGGATACTCCTGTCAAAATATCAAGTTGTGTGTCTCAAGTACATACAAACTTTGTCAATTCTACCTCAGTAAAGATGTAGGGGAAACATGATAAAACAAAGGAAAATTTAGTACATGTTGAGAAATCTAAGTGGCCAAATTGGAAACAGGGTACAAAATGGAGAGTCACATATTACTCTGCATTTAATACCAAGGTGAAAGAAATCCCAAAAGGAAATAAATTCCGTGACAAATATACACAAGAAGTGAAATCCCTGAAATTTATACGAAGGAGGAAATGGTTGATCTGGGCTCTCACCAGGGAATAAATAGTGATTGTTAGCAATTATCCAAAAGAGAAAGTTCCTTACTGACATCTAGAGTACTAATAGTCGGATGTTGTACAATCATAAATTCTTTCATAAATTACCAGGTGAACATTATTGTTTCATAAATCATCAGCCCCCCATGGTTTATAAGGGCTTTGGGGGTCCAGCAATTGCCTCTAAAACATTATGATAGGGGCTCAATTCTTCGACCAAAATTTGAAGTTGATAATTAGCAAGATGGCTAACTTACCATGTTTTCACTCATATGTGGATCTTGAGAAACTGAACAGAAGACCATGGGGGAAGGGAAGGGGGGGAAAAAAAGATACAAAAAGAGAGGGAGAAAGGCAAGCCACAAGAGACTATTAAATACAAAGAACAAACTAAGGGTGGATGGTAGGGTGGGGAAGAAAGAAAATGAGTGATAGGCACTGACGTGGGCACTTGTTGGGATGAGCACTGGGTGTTGCATGTAAGCCAATTTGACAATAAATTATATTCATAAAAAAATAAAATATTAGTCTAGACCAAAATGGAAGAAAATATAGCATCACACACAAAAGTTTGTAACAAGAATGACACGGGGAAGAGAATACCTACAGAAGCTTAAAGACAAAGAATCTACCCACCATCCCTCATGAGTATTCACTAGCTGCTCCCAAATGTAGCTGGTTGTCCGTCCATTCTCCTCTTATTCCTTCCTAAAAGAATTCCTATTTTATGTGGAAGGTGATGCAGCCAGGTAAAAAATATATTGCACTTCTCAGCTTTTTTTGTAGTTGCGATGGCGTGTATCTTAGGCCTTTGGTAAAGGTAACGTATGCCAGTGGCGCAGAGTGAAGAATTAACCTTAACCTAAAGAACTATCTTATCTTTGTCTGCAGCTACTGGCATGATCTATAGGCCCCTGAAATGTCCTTCCTAATAAGAGTGTTTTTGGCCACTGGACAGTCTAACATTGTGATTTATGATGGAAGCTTTGAGACATGCCATATCATTTTCAAACTCCAGGGCAACTTGGGACTAAATATACTATCCCTAACCTCCAGGAGAGGTTGAGAATGAAAGTTCAGCCACATGAGCATTATGTCATACATAGTGCCACAAAGAAACTGGATACTAAAGGATACTAAGGGTGAGCCTCACAGGTCAGCAATACTCCATATGTGTGGCCACACGTTGACATACAGAACGGTAATACATCCCTGTGTAATATACAAAATACATGGACATTTTGTGTTTGGATCCTCACAAACCTTGCCTTATGTATTTCTTCCTTTAACTACTTTCAATGTGTATCTTTTTATTATGATAAAACTAAAATTTGTATGTATTGTGTTTTCCTGATGTTTTCGTCAGTTTGGGCTCTATTTAAATTTCCATAGGTTGAGTATCTTCTAAACAACAGAAACTTACTTCTCACAGTTCTGAGAGTTAGAAGTCTGAGATCAGGCTGCCAACATGGTCAGGGTCTGGTGAGAGCTGCCTTCTGGGCTTCAGACTGCCAACCTCTGCTCTGTTCTCAGTGGTAGAAAAAGAGCTAGAGAACTTTCTGGGGTCTCTTCTATAAAAGCATGAACTCTACTCATCAGGGCTGCACTCTCAGCTGTGGGTGCAGGGCTAAGCAAATCACAAAAGTGCAAGTCAAAACTTTCAGTGCTGTGACCCAAAGCCCTTACCACCATATACCAGCACCTTGGGTTACGATTTCAGCAGAAGGATTTGGAGGGGCACAAATATTCAGTCCATATCACTTGAGTTCAATGAGTCATTCCAGTGAATTATCAAACCTGAGGGTGATTGTGGAAAGATCCCCACATTTGTTACCAACCACAAATGGGTGTAGCTCCAGGGAGCCCTGGATTTTTGGCATCTGAAGTGACATCAGTCCTATGGGAACTGTTCCCTCAGACTGTGTTTGCTAAGCTTTTTGAAAAGGGTGATCCCAAGCAGCAGAGAGCAGGAAGAATGAGCTATAGAAAGACAGAAGCAAGGAAAGGGTGAATAACTTAGCTGGCATACACCCTAGGAACTGGAACTCAGTCTCAGTCTCAGTCTCTGAAGGACCAGACAAGTATTCAATCCTTCTCCCCCACTGCCTGAAGGTCAAGATATTCTTGAGGCAGAGAAGCACCTATATAGGTACCAGTCACTGATAGCACAGACAATGGTGTCCACCACAGATGCATGAAATCGAGTAGCTGAGGAGAGAGACACAAGACACTGAGACCTCTGCTACCTATATAATACATTTCCAGCCAGTGAGATGTGAGTGGAAGTCTGCTGGATTTGGAGAAAGCTTTCATTTTCCTAATGAAGTATATATATATATATATATATATATATATATATATATATATATACACACACACACATATCATTGTCACCCTGCCTTCCTGGATCATTTTTTCTGCTTTGAAAAAGGAATATGATGTCTAGCACTATAGGAGACAGGTTAGACTGTGGGGCAACCTGCATATGGGAAAGGCTAAGTCAATCACAAAGTGCAAGTTAAAACTTCCAAACTATTGTTATAAAAGAAAAATAAGTCCCTGTTTTTTTTGAGCCAAAGTAAATTGGGTTTTTTCTACCAGGAGTAGGACACATTCCTAACTGAGACACTGCTCATGCAATAAGTAATGTTGAATGTTGATTCACCAGCCTTTTGAATGTAACACTCCTTCTCAGGTATGCTTGTTAATCAAAAGCTACAGACTCACTGAATCTAGCCTTCTATTCTCACTGATTAAAGTTTTCACCCTAGCAACTTTCGAGCCCAAAACTTCTCAAAATAGCTTATTCCACAGACTGTTATCTGAAACATTCTGATGGCATAAAGTGCGATTAGGAAAAAAAAGAGTATATTTATCCAGGGCTTATTTTTTAAATATATACTTTTTAGAAAAACAAAAGAAAGAAGACACAAAGAGTGTTTTTCTTCAAGTAAACAATGATCAAGGTGCTAATATAAAATATGTTCAGTTTCCCCTCTCCCCCACCCCCCCCATCAACCCTCAGTTTGTCCTCTATATTTAAGAGTCTATTATGGTTTGCACCCCTCCCTCTCTAACTATTTTTCCCCTTCCCTTCCCCCATCGTCTTCTGTTACATTTATCAAGTTCCACATGAGTGAAAAGATATGATATCTGTCTTTCTATGTAAGCAATGAACCATACATGGGAATCTACCTCCAAAACCAAGAGCATGCTATACACACTGTATGTTAGCCAAGTTGACAATAAATTATATTTAAAAAATAATAAAAAAAATAAAAATCTCAATACATAAAAAAATTTTTTTAAATATGTTCAAATAGTAGTAACTGTATTCGCCACATTAGGGACATAGGTTCCTAAATTTAGACTAGCTTTGATTCCTTTTTTTCAGAAAACCATGTTTTTTTTACTGATTATGATGACAAGGTCAACTTTCTGGACCTGAACACAGATTATTAGACATATTAAAAACTGTTCAACATAATTTATCACAAGAAAATATTTTTGAAGAGTTGTTTTATAAAAGGCAACACACACACACACACACACACACGAGTCCCTAATGACAGGAACATGAATTAAATTTACCCTTTGTAGAAAGCTTGAATGTTATTCATCAGAAAATAACTACTCAACATTGTTTATTCCAACTCCAGCTCAGCTCCTGGAATCTCAGATTCCTGAGGGAACCAGTATTGATTCCCTTAGGCCCCTGCTCTAAACTCCCCAATTAGAAGGAAGCACAGAAAGACCATGGTGGTAATCAGCCCACACCGCTGCAGAAAGAGAATCTGGAGGCAACTCTGGCGTAAGTAAAACAAAGCAAATCCCATTTTTCAAATCAGCCACGTTTTCATCCCAGCGTGTGCTGGAAATGGTGGAGCAAAAGGGTCAGAACCAAAGTTCCAGTATGCTTCACCCAAAACCAGGAATAAGCCTTTCATCCCTGGTGATACAACAGCAATGGAGGGAGGGAACTGAACTTGGCCGGGTACAAATGAACAAAAGATTGAAAGGGTGATTGAATGAACGAATGAATGAATGAAAAGTATGTTTTTTGTATACTATTGCATGTGTTTTTGTTTGTTTTTTTTTGTTTCGTTTTTCGTTTTTGTTTTTTTTTTTTTTTTTTTTTTTTTTTTTTTTGCATGTGTTTTTATGACCAATTCCGAGTAGCCATTCAATGCCTGGTCCTGTGCTGGGAATTTTACGTCAATCACCTCACTTTGTCACATCATTACAAAGCAGCCTTTACTTCTTTCTCTTCCTCTTCCTTTTGAAAACAATTAAAACTATTTCAAAAAGAAATGGTGATGAAATTTATAAATTTAAAGACTCTCTCCCCACTCCCATGCCCAAGGATAACCACTAAACATTTGATGTGATTCCTTCTTGAGCTTTTTCATGGATAAATAAAGAAAATGAGAAAAAGAGAGAGTGGATGTGAATAAAAGTGTTATTTTTAAAGGGCCCACACGTTATGTATTATTCTGCAGCTTTCTTTGCTCATTTGACAGTAAGACAGGAACACCTTTCCATAAGAGCATATATTTATCCCATACATTTTGGCCAGTGTGTTGATCCCATAATAAGTTTCTCTTCTGATTTATTTAACTCTATTTCCAAATTTTTGCTTTTATAAGCAGTGTTACAATAAACATCATGACCTTCTAAGTAATTCTGTGATCCCATTTTAAAGACACTAGACCTGAGGTCAAGGGGAGTTACCCTCTTTGAATCTATGAGGTAGTATGATCAAAATTCCAACCCAGGTCAGCCTATTCACTTTCCCTTCCACCTCACGGTGCTGCATATAAAGGAAGCTTCAGAAGCACCAGAGTTCAGTATAGGGTAGTCACGCTTGGGGGGTTGTCTCTTCTACTGGTTGTCCATAGTTCTTGAAAAAACGTCCCCCAATATCTCATGCATTTTATTTAAATTCAAGATGATTACATTGAAATGGTAAATGTCAGGATTCTATCAAGATTTTAAGCCGAGTAGACTCATGAGAATTCTAGCTTCCTCTGACCAGTGCCTTCACCCACTGGATAGAAGTCTCCTTGAAAGGGCTCTATTTCAACCCTTAGCCCTCACTAAATGTTGAAGAACACTGTTTCTTTTTCCATCACTACAGAATTAAGCCACTCTATTCTTCAAGATATCTGAAAAAAAACAGACTTCCCAAGAAACATTAACAACAGGTGCAGTTTGCTAAACTCTCCACCACTAAATGCACTTTCTTAGCTAAAACTGATCATCTCATCTATGGAGCTACAGCTCTGCCTGGCTTTAATAACATGAGTACAGGAGATTTCTACTGATATAGTGGGGACATGGCTTTTCCTTTGTGAGGGATTTCTGTTATTACATAATATTTAAGGTGCATGAAAATATATTTAAGATAATGTAACAACTATTCGTGGAGCCACCATCTGACTTCTGCGACTTGCTTTTTGTTGCTCAGCATTCCATTTGAGAAATTTATCCACATGGATTTTCTGGCTCCAGCTTACTGAATTTTCACTACTTTATTTAATAGTATATTTTTCTGTGATCAACAATGCTTTTTGTGTGTGTATAAATATATTTATATGGGTACACTTACACGTGCATGTCTTCATGTGTATATATATCCTTGCTTATGTGGTCAAGAATTTCTCTAGAATATGTACCTATAATGGAAATTCAGGAAGGCATATATTTAATTTTACTAATATTTCCAAATTTGCCCCCAACATGATTATGCTAATTTACCTTCTACCAGAAATATGTGATTCCACATCTTCACCAAAACTTTGCATTTTAAACTGAAGAATACAAAATTATTTTTCAATGCAGCATTAATATATAATTATCAAATAACTAGTGAGTTTTGTTTATTTTCACATTTCTATTGACCATTTAGGTTTTCTTTTCTATAATATCCTGATTATATATTTTGTAAATTTTTCCCTTGGGATAATTTATAGAAATTCTTTACATATACTGGATGCTAATTACCTGACATTTATAAATGTTGCAAAAAAAAATTACCTAAGTAAATTTCTAGTCAGTATTTAGCCTCTTATCTTTTACAATGTTGGTATTTTTAATTTAAAAATGGTTGGATTTTCAATGTTTTATTTTTTGTGCATTCATGTCCTATTTAAGTATTTTTCTGTATATCTAAGTCATGGGTGTTTTGTTATGTTTTACTCTCAAAGCTTCACAATTCAAATCTTTAATCCATTTGGAAATTATTTTCATAAAATGTAAAGTAGGAATACAAGATTATTTTTCACGTGTATAAACATTTATAGCACCAATGCATTGGACCATTTTTCACTGACGTACATGCTCCTGGCTTCATACATCAAGCTTCCAGAGGCCCATGGGCCTGTCTTTTATTTCTTTTTATGGATTCCATTGATCCATTTGTCCACCCTCACACCATTCCACATGATAATGTCTTTACTACTATCACTTTTTAAGAAGTTCTGATTCTGATAGAGTAAGTTCTCATCTTGTTCTCCTTTAAAATTGTCTTTGCTATTTTTAGATATTTTCTCTCCCACATAAATTTTAGAATAAGTTTGTCAAGATGTATGTAAAATTCTTCCAAATTTGCTTAGAATTACATTGAATTTGTAGATTAATATGGGGGGATGTAATGTTTATAATATTGAGTTCCTCTCCATGATCCTGGTCTGTTTGGGTCTTCTTTAAGCCTTTAAATAAAGTTGTATTATCTCAATAAGGGTCATGAACATTCCTTCTTAGATTTATGCCTAGACACTTTATTTTTGATGTTATTATAAAATAAATTTTTTAATAACACTTTTGATTCCTGGTGAACAGAAATGCAATTGATTTGTTTATATTAAACTATTATTAAATAACTTTACTAGGCTCACTAAGAATTTATCTGCCAATTCTCTAGGATTTTTTATAGAGACAATTACATTATCTAAAGCTAGTAACATTTGTGGTTTTTCCTCATAATCATTTTACCTTTCATGTCTTCTGCATTTTGTTCTGGCTTCTGAAAAAATACTGAACAGATTCAGTCATAACAAGCATCCTTGTCTTATTTTTTATAGGCACTGTGTCTCATGATTTAATAGTAATTATGTTTAGTCCAGCAATGTGGTAAGTAACTTTTACCAGGTTATAACAGTCTCTACCTGTTTTCATTTTTGTTCTATTGAATCATGAAAAATTATTGAATTTTACCAAACAATTGTTCTGTATCTATTGAGAAGATCATATGGCTTTTTAAAGAATATATCGATATGGCAAATTATATCAATAAAATTTCCAATGTTAAAAAATGCTTTCATTCCTGGGATAAATACAAATAAGTCTTGATTACTGATGGTAAGTACCTTTTCGCTGCTTCTGATGTTTCTTTCCTGCAAGAAAACTCAGTCTGTATAATCGCAGACTCTCTATCCCCATCTTATCCACTAAGTTCCTAAAAAGATGGCATGACAAGTCTGATTAGTAAAACTGAGAACAATCTGGCATGTTTTGCCCTGCCTTAATTCTTAGCACCAGTCAACCTACTAAAGCCCATGCTCCCCTGAACTCCCAGAGGCACTTTCCCACCATGTGCAAGAGGCATGTTCCTATCACTGTCATTAAGACTGGGTGGGAAAAATATCAACTTATGGTGTTCATTGGCAGCAAATAATTTGACTAATAAACTTACAATTTGGGGCATGCCTGGCTGGATCAGTTGGGGGAATATGCAACTGTTGATCTTGGGGTTGTGGGTATGAGCCCCATGTTGGATGTAGAGATTACTTAAAAATAAAATCTTTTCAAAAATAAATAAATAAATAAGCCTAAAATTTTCCCCCAGGTGTCCAAAGGTGATATTATGGTCCCCATACAGACATTATCTTTTATTTATCAACTTGTTCAAATCCAAAAAGGAAGAGAATAGATATTTACGAGAGCCTCTTTGATATCCTAGAAACTGTTTGTTTAATACATGAATGGATTTGGTCAATGAATGTGTATTTAAGTTGTTTGCATCTAAATTCACAAATGAGGTTGGGTCTAATTTTCTTTTCTCATATTTTACTTATTTTGGTTCCAAAGCAATATTGACATGAATTGGAAAATGTTCTTTATTGTGATTTTCAGGAAGAGCTTATATAATATTAGAATTCATTGTTCCATAAATGCATGATAGAACTTTCCTATAACACAATGGGGACAAGTGTTTGTTTGAGTAAACTTTAAAATATCAAGTAAAGTCATTTAATGGTTTTAAAATATTTAAATATATTTAAATATTTCACACACACACACACACACACACACACACACACAATCACTCCAACTGTTATCACTACCCATTTAATCTACATTTTTCCTAAAAAGTTTTTTTAAACAAAATAAATTTTCCAAATTATATGTATGGAATAAAACACAGTTCAACAAACATCATGTAGCAGCAAACAAGTATAAAATGGATAATAAGTTTTATTACTATGTTTAACTTTCCTGGGTAAATGAATCAAGGCAGGAATGGAGTTTATTCCATTTTTTCCCCAAAAGAACAAACAATAGGGGAAAAAATAAGGAATTGTTATTTTAAATGTAAAGATTTCTGGTCTACGGAGAATACTACAGACAAAGATAACAGACAACAGAATGTAAGAAAATTTTTGTCAAGTCAATAACAGAGTGCTCAAACTATATAAAGGAAGAGCATCCATCCATAAATTGACCCACAGAGATATCGATAAAAAATATGATTCCAAAATTCTACAAAAATATACTATACAAAGATCAAATTAATTTCTGGTTAGAAAATAAAACAAATTAAAATGGAGATGTCACTTTACAAGTATTTTCTGGTATAAAAACTATTAAGAAAATACCAATGTTCCCAAAAAAGTGAGGATATGGGAACCCCCATGAACAATTAGCAGGAATGCACACTGGTGCCTCCATTATGCAATGTGATCTGGAAAACTTGGTCAAAATAAATACATGCATACTCTAAGAGTCAACATTTTTTGTTCCTAGAAAAATTTAGTTATTTGTAGTGGACATACAGTGGAAATAAAAAACACTGAGTTATTTGTGGTGGAAACAAGTTGTAGGTGGCCGACTACCCATTGTTAGGAAAGCACATAGGTAAATTATGATAGATGGACACCATAGAGTAATGTTACTCAATGTGTGGTCCCTGGACCAGCACCCCAGGTCCTGGACTCTCTGTTTCCACTCAATGGTGTGATAAGAATTGAAAGTGAGATTAAGCATCTAAAACTATTACAGAATTTTGACAATGCTGATAATTTTTTATTGCTATATGCAACAATATTGATCCATGACATATAACAAACTTTAGAAAGAAAATGGTCCTTTACCATAGATAACTTGATAAACACTTCCATAAAAGACTCTACTTGGGCATGAGTCCATGATAATGGAGGGAGCAGAATTAGTAAGGAGACAGAAAGAGTAAGGTGAGAATACAGAAAAAAATTAAAGCAAGATCATATAGAAATTTATGGGTAAATCAAGATTTTCATACATAATAATTTATGTAAAATGGGATTTATGAATTAAAATGTATACAGCATAAAAGAAAGCTTAATTTTTAAAAGTATGTTTTCATATGTCCCCTAATTAATAGATTTAAGAAATATATTTAACAAAAGCTTAAATTCTTTGTATAATTAAAGAGTCAGTTTTCACTCTCATAACAAAGAAACCGATCCATGGCAATTTTCCCAAAACATAGATCTAAATTATCTAAAGTCAGATGTCAAGGTATAGACTTTAAATGTGAGTCAATTGTCTCATAGAAAATATCCTGTGACTCCATTGTGAAACCAAATATTATACCATTGCCAATTCCAAAACTAGTTAAAGGACCACAAGGTCTTAGCTTTCTCTGCTCTTCTTTCTTTACACCTTTCCAGCTGATACTTAATCTTTGCTAGCCATGGAACAAAACAATGGCACTGAAATAAGTGAGTTCATTCTCCTGGGATTTGCTGGTCAACGCAAGTCGTGGCATATTCTCTTCATAGTATTTCTAGTGATCTACGTGGCCATCCTTGTGGGCAATATTGGAATGATCCTACTCATCAAGATTGATTCTTGCCTTCATACCCCGATGTATTTTTTCCTCCAACACTTGGCATTTGTTGATCTCTGCTACACCTCTGCTATCACTCCCAAAATGCTGCAAAACTTTGTACAAACAGAGCAATCCATCTCATTCATAGGGTGTATGGTGCAATTACTAGTCTATGGTGCTTTTGCAACGACTGACTGTTACATCTTGGCTGCAATGTCAGTGGACCGGTATGTCGCCATCTGCAATCCACTCCGCTATCCAATAGTCATGTCCCAGAGAGTCTGCATTCGACTCCTATTTGGCTCATACTTCATAGGTTTTCTAAATGCCTCTGTAAACACAAGTTTTACTTTTTCACTGAACTTTTGCAAATCCAATAAAATTAACCACTTTTTCTGTGATGAACCCCCAATTTTAGCTCTCTCTTGTTCCAACATTGACTTCAACATCATGCTGCTAACTGTCTTTGTGGGGTTTAACCTCATGTTCACTGTGCTGGTTGTCATCTTTTCCTACATATATATCCTGGCTGCCATCCTGAAGATATCTTCCATTGCAGGGAAGAAAAAAGCCTTCTCCACGTGTGCCTCCCACCTGACAGCAGTCACTGTTTTCTATGGGACTCTGTCTTACACGTATCTGCACCATGGGACCAATGAGTCTCAAGAGCAAGAAAAAATGGCTTCTGTGTTTTATGGCATTATGATCCCCATGTTAAACCCCCTCATCTACAGCCTGAGAAACCAAGATGTGAAGGAAGCCCTAAAAGTGGTTACAAAGAAGTGCTTCTGGTTTGATCATTGATTTCTGATTTTTTACACTTGTAAACAAGACTGACAGTGCCACTTTTTAAGAAATCAAAACCAAACTTCCAAGCAACATAAGAAAATTTGCTCAATCTTTCTAATACTGAGCTGCAAATTAAAGTTTAACAGTGAGATAACCAGTTTAAAGTAACTGGCAAAACTGAAAAAGAATCATAACACTTACTAATTGCTGTGATGCAAGGGCAATCATGCTCTCATTCATTGTGAATGGAAAATTGAAGTGTTACTTCACCCTAGGAAGTATCTGGCAATATCTTTTTTTATGTTTTTAAATTTATTTTTGAGAGAGAGAGAGAGAGAGAGACAGAGTGCAGGTGGGGGAAGGACAGAGAGAGAGGGACACATAGAATCCAAAGCAGGCTCCAGCTCCGAGCTGTCGGCACAGACCCTGATTTGGGGGGTGGGGGGGGTAGCGGGGTTCAAACTCACAGACCATGAGATCATGACCTGAGCTGAAGTTGGACGCTTAACCAACTGAGCCACTCAGGCACCCCGGCAGTATCTTTTTTAAACAAACAAGGAAACATCTTCAATTCAGAATTTCAGACGTGTAAACTGATCTATGGAAATAGAAATTCCAGTCTATAAGGTCATATATTTAATAGATATTAAATTGCAGCATTGTTTAGGAAGATAAGACCAAGAAAGTGAATATTGTTCAGTAGGGAAATAAATTCGTATTTGTTATGATTCCAAAATCTGTATCTGTTGCTACATAGCAAGTTTCTACAAATTTAAGGGCTTAAAACACAATTATTATTTTATGCTTTTATGGGTCAGGAATGTGGACACTGCTTAAATACATCCTCTGAGATGCTACAATCAAGGTGTCAACCAGGACTGAGAACTGAGGCTCAACTGGGGATCCAGTTTCCAAGCCCCCTAATGTAATAGGCAGGACTCATCTCCTTGCAGTTGTAAGACTGAGATTCCTGCCTTCCTACTGGCCGCCAGCCAGAGGTTTCGCCCAGCTCTTAAAGGCTATCCACAGTCTTTTCTGTGTGGCCCTCTCCATAACCCCTCTCATAACATGGCAGTTTACTTTTCAAAGCAGGGAAGCCATACGGTTGATCGGTGTATATACCATGTGAAACAAAACACACCTCTATGCCCAAATCATACTGCCATTCCAAGAGTCAGTCACTCCTTGAAGTTTTCCCAGCTTAGCCTTTGTTTTTTGCCAACTTTCTACCCCTTGGGAGTAATTCTTTCTTCCACTGAGTACCTACAGCACTTTATTTATTATTTATCACTTCCTATATAAATTACTTACTTATAAGACTCTCACTACCATTTATACCATTGTCTTTCTGTGACCTTTTAACATCTGGTATAGAGCCTTAGACACAGTAGGTATTCTATAAATATTGAATGAATAACTGGTGATAAAATACAATAATACTGACAGCTTTCTAACTGTAAGTTCTGTGAGTATGTAGCCTACACTAGTGGTCTTTAAAAACCTATCTGTGGGCAGCAGTATTCAAATGACCAGGAAAAGTTTTTAAAGTGCAAATAATCATTGCTTAGTCCTAGAGGTATTGATTCAGTAACATTAGCCAGAGGCCAATAACTATAAATATCTATACATGCAGAGTGTTTCTTTAGTTGCATGGTCCACTGGAAAGCAGTATTTAAGAGCACAAGATTTTAAATAGTTTACTATGTAGTTGATGTCCTAACCCTGTCACTTGCCAGTACTGTCCTTTACAAATTATTTCATCTTTCAAACCTTGTTTCCCATAACAATACATATCTCAAGAGATTTTTTTTTTGCTTGCTTGTTTGTTAGTAATAGGTAAGCTAAAGAATAGAAATCATAGTACCTGGCACTAAGGTGTGGCAGTCTTTATAAAAATACCCTCATTACTCTCTCTCTCTCTCTCTCTCTCTCTCTCCCTCTCTCTCTCTCTCTCTCAGTAAAAAGTCTCCCAAAACAAAACAAAACAAAAAGTCTCCCAGGGTTTGCAACATGAAATCTTTCCCCTCTGGGAAACTCCTCTCTTTCAGCAGAAAACTAACCAATGAAGACTGTTTTCTTTGATCCTGTCTCAGCATCTAGAGGCACAGACACTCGAGGGAACAGACACTTACTCCCATACCTCAACTATACACTCTTTTTGTGGAGAAATCACTTGGTGAAACATAAGCCTGCACTAGCTGGGGGAGGGGTGGGGGGTGGAAATCTAAAGACAAATCCCCTGTAAATAAATCAAATTGAATTTTTCCTGTTCAGCCGTGCATTATTTTGACAGGGGGGAACCACAATAAAATCTATAGGGTTAGAGCCAATGTGCCAATATAATTAACTCCAAGGGTGGGTACAGTCATCTTATCTTCAGCAAAGTAAAAATGGAAATGGAGAGAGGAAATTTTCAATCATATTGAGAAATTATGAAACGGTCAGAGAGATGACAGCTAACATATTAGCCATGATGTCCCCAGCTGAACTGAACAACTTTTACAGAATATAAGCAATAATAAGACAAGGCCACTCCATGAGTGAGATGAATTCAGACAGAGAAAAGGCCAGTCTTGTGACGATGTCTGAAAAGTGACAGGAACAAGAACTCAAATATTCCCCTTTCCAACGAAAAGGAGTAAACATCACTTCCCTAACCACTTTAATGTCTCTCTTTCTGGTATAAATTACTAAAGTGTCTAATCATCAAATTCCTGGTAACACTCAAAATAGAACTTGCATCCACTTCCTAAATCCTTCTTCGAATCACCCAGCGCAGGTCTAAATCCTTCAAAAGTCCTTCCCAGCTTCCTCTTATCCAACATGCGGGGTGCTCTGAGATGCGACGTGGTTTTCCTCACTGCAGCGGGTGAAGAAGGCCTGTCTACATCTGGGCTCCTCGTGTTGGTTGGCTATTGTGTGTTGACGGTGAGAACTGTGCCACGTGCATCTATTACCTCTCTTGAATTTGGCTTCTCTTTGTTACTCATTTTCTTACCGCAAAAGAAACTAATATGTGCCCATGATCTTTTAAAATATAGCTGGTCTTAAAGTTATTTTTATTCCTCAGCTTTCTTAAGTTTGCCATATATTTTTCCAGATGGAGTTTTCCTCACATAAGCACGCACGCGCACAAACACACACACACACACACACACACACACACACACACACGCATAAAGACACACAGATTTTTAGTTAAAAAACACTTCACATACTATATACATTTTTCTGCAAAATGCTTTACTTACCTAACAGTACGTTATTAACAGTTTTTCTAAAAAATACACATAGATCTACCCCATTATTTTGGGGTGTTTCATGGAACCATAAACTATAGATTCACTCTCATTTATTTTAGCATCACCCTACCTACTGCTTATATTTTGGTGTAAAAAAAAACAGTACTTCGTAGAATCCCCTGGATTTCTGGGTTTAAAGTCAATTTTTTCCATCTCCTTCTATCAAAGATAAAACGGAAGTTGAGGGAAATTACAGTTGCTGTCCAAGATCACATACCTACTGGATGCTAGATTCAAGATGCAAATCTCGATCTTTCCGACTACAAAGTCTATCTACTTTTCATGGCAGGTGATATAAAATAAAACCTCAAGGTAGCTTGGATACGATATGGTTTGGACAACTCCAAAATGCTTGTATTATTCATCCAGTTAAAAGCCCCTTCCAGAACTTCTACTTCTTCCCAAGATGGAGTAACAGGGATTGGATTTACCCTCCTACCTGAAACATGAAAAAGTGGACAAAATATATAAACTAATGGTTTGCAAGACACTTGCATCAGGCGATAAAAGACAATGATTCTTGAGAAGCAACAAACAAATGAGCTCTAAAATTTCCCAGACTTCTGCCTTAAGAAAGTTTCCAGACCACAGTGCAGAAAGGTTAGTAGACTTTCTAAAGGAATGGAGCTGAAAATCTGGAGAGACCAAGGAAACCAGGGTTTGCAGGACAAGACACTGAAGAAAAGGAGTTGCACAGACAGAAAACCCTAGATGTGCAAAGGGCCCCTCAAATATTTAGCTGAAAGCTGGTCAGTACACTTTCTTCCTCTATGCATTTTTTTCTCTCAGTAAAAATATGTAATATCTGTGTCTAAAACTATAGAAATCTACAATGACCTTTTTGTCGATTTTTCTCTTTTCTAGTAGGTGACACAGACAGGGATCAAAATAACTTTAAAAGCATATTGCAGAATTCATTCCTTCATTTCATCTATTCCCTGCCTTGTTCCCAGGAAAAGTTTAAAGTATATTATGGACTCTCTAAACACAAATTTTAATTTTTATTCAAGAAAGTTTAACACACTATAACACAAAGCCATTTTGTCAGATGTCATTCTGCAAAGGTGATTTTAATGTTGAAATGCCCATTTAATAAGTGAACATAAGCTTTATATTTGAGGCAAATTATTCTGCAAAACTTCATCACAGATGATCAGAGATCGAGGTAACTTCAGTGAACACCAGCACCGTAATCCACTGATGTATAAAAAGAATAGAAGGTGAGGAATGTACCTCCTTGATCCTTGTGAGTTTTCATATTTTCTGGCAGATGTGAGCATAAAGAGAAGCAGAGAAATTGGTAGAAAAAAATGAGACCTTTGCCCTAAGAATTGTAAAAGGGAACCTGGAGAAAATCAAACACTGGGAATAAGTATCCTGGAAAATCATTTCATGGAAGAATGGAATTACAACAGCATCATTCCATGGACAAAAGCCATGGATGTTCTTCTTTTATGTAAGACAGTTTATTAAAAGCCTGGAGACAGAATCATACTTATTATTAACTAAAATTAGCATAGGCTTTCTACTGTCCACATATAGAAAATACATTATCTCGTTAGCTTTAACAAAATAATCCTCATTTCAGATTATGAAAAACATGTAATCCCTATTTTCACATTATGTAACTCAGAGCAGTTGAACAATCTGTTCAAACCACATAACTAAATGGTGAAACCAGGGTTTTAATTTAATCCCAGAGACTGCACTCTTGACTAATTAGATAGATAAATGATTGATTGATAGAGAAAGAGAGAGAGAGAGAGAGCAAGCATTGGAGGAGCAGAGAGAGAGGGAGAGACAGAATCCCAAGCAGGCTCTGCACTGTCAGCATAGAGCCTGATGTGGGGCTCAAACTCACAAACTGTAAAATCATTACCTGAGTCAAAACCAAGAGTAGGATGCTTAACCCAATGAGCCACCTAGGCACCCCCAAGGCATTTTTTTAAGTTTATTTATTTTGTGATATTGAGAGGCAGGGGCGGCTAGCAGAAAAAGAAGGAGCGAAAGAATCCCTAGCAGGCTCCACTCTGACAGTGCAGAGCCTGATGCTGGGCTCAGTCTCACGGACCGTGAGATCATGACCTGAACTGAAATCAAGAGTTGGCTGCTTAACCAACTCAGCCACCCACGCACCGCAGAGTGTTCACGGAATTTTTAACAGAGCTCTTGTAACTATATATCTTACCTTTTCATTACCTTTCTGCAGTTCTAATGCCATCAGTCACTTTGTCTGTCCTGAACCCCCAGTGACTCTTCATGCTCCCATATACATATCAGCATAGCAATCACTGCCTTCGTGGAGTTGAACTTGAATATTGCATCAGTTGCCATGATTGTCATCATATTCTCCTGCACATATATCTGGCTGCTGTCCTGAGGATGTGCTCAGGAACAGGGCTGTGGTTCCCACCTAATAACTGGCACCATGTCCATAGGACCCTCTCTTATGTGTATTTACAGCCTGATTCTAACAACCCCAGGAAAATATGAAAGTGACTGCCATGTTTTACACTTGCAATTCCTATGTTGGACCCTTGATCTACAGCCCAAGAAACAAGGAAGTGATGCAAGCAAGAATACAATAGCAAAGAAGTGTTTAGGAACTGGGCCTTGTTTCCTAATATTAGGCACGAGGAAATATCCAAGCAACAGTTTTTCACAAGAAGCTATTTGCTCAAAGCAATTTCTCCAATGTTGAGATTCCTAAATCCCTAAATTACATGAAAGGTTACCAAATCTTCACAGAGATGAATCTATCTGGAGAGCAACACAGCCCTTCTGCCTAATGAGCAAGCCTCTCTTGCTAATGACTGATCTTTATAAAGAGTATGAAAAAATAGCAGTAAATATGCTTACAGCAACATCATTCAGAGTATCTGAAAACCAGCCAATGCATTATTTATCTGAGAAAAGCAACATCCACTTCCACGAACAGCTAAGGTAGAAAAGAGAACTTTTTGTACACTGGGAAAGCAGGCGAGAGTCCATAAAGACATCTGAGGTAGATTGGAGTGCAAAAGAAAATATTAAGCAAATATCTATGAAGATCCAACACAGAGCAGAACCTCCAGGATAGTCAACAATAAAAAACTCTTCCCAGATCCTATAAGTACACAGATCTCATATTATCCCATCACCAATAGTGCCCAGATGCTCTCTGCCAAGATCTGAAGCCATTAGAGACCCCAGAGACAGAGGACACCTCCAATTGGCCATGGCCAGCAGTGAGCTACCATAACAGACTTCTGACATCAGGCCTAGCAACATTCTGCCCAGTCACTGGCATGGGCTGGAAAAATGATGGAAAGCTCTCACCCAGCATCACAAAATCTTGTGGCTGTGTCAATGCAGATAAGCTCTGTGTCAATGCAAACAGTGACAAAATTTCCCTTAACCCAGCATTCCCAAAATGGAGTCCAGAGAACTTATTTTCACAAGCAGCTCAACATGAAAAGGCTTCCAAGGACAAGAAGTAGTAAAAATTGTAAGTTAATCAATATCCTATTTGTTTACCACTGAACTTTCCAGAAGTATATAACACAGGAACGTGCATTTTGAATCTCTAAGACAGAAAGAGCCTGGAGTATTTCCCTAATTTGTTGGGCCGCAGGACTCTTTTTAATCTATGGGCCATTGGCTGTACTGTCTTGATTCTAAAATGCACATTTGTTTCATGATTTAATATTTCAGATGTTGGGATTCTCTTAAAATCCAATGTACACTTAACAGAGCAATAAAATTATTGTAAAATTCCTGGTGACTGTCAATCTGTCTAATATAATATGACATAACATAGGAAATACACATTAACAGCTTGGAACACAAGTTTCCTGTAGTACGGTTTGAAAAATACCTCTTTTTTAAAAAGAGCTGTTTAAATATGTTTATAAAAGTAACTAAAGTGGGCACAACTTGGGCATGGAGTGGGGGAGGAGCCAAGATGGTGGAACAGCATGGAAGGTTTTTTCTGCATCTCCTGTCCGTGAAATACAGCCAGATCAACGCTAAACCATCCTGCACACCTGAAAAACCGACGTGGGGGTTCACACAACAATCTGCACAACCTGAACCACAGAACTCAGCAGGTACGCGGCACGGAGAGGTAAACTGGAGGAGAGAGAAGCCGCAGAGGGAAGGATGCTGTTTTTGCCAGCAGAGAGAGGATGGGGGGGGGGTGGAATACGGAAAAGCACCCCCCCCAAAGCAGCTGGAGAGAAAGTGGAAAAGCAGAAACAGCCGCAGGGACTGAACTAAAAATAGAGAAAGGAGAAAGGAGAGGGTTTAAATTCCATTAAAACTTTATCAACAGAGGGAGCGCAGAGTCTGCAACTCCGCAGCTCCATACCTGGCGGTGCTCTGGTAAGAAGGGCAAATCCCCAGGAGCAGACTGGGGTCCAAGTGTCTTCAGGCCACACGGCAGAGGCAGTTTCCCTGCTGGGAGGACATCCGGTAGAGGCTGTGTAGCCCCGCACAGGCAAAAGCGCCAGCAGACCCCGGAGAACAACCACATTCGCTGGTGCCAAAGCAGGGTCGTGGAGGGTGAAGCCTGGTGCCAGATGTGTGTTGTGATTTTTCAGTAATCCCTGAAATGCTGCTGCTACCCGATGGCGTGAACTTTTTCTGGGGTGGACTGGCATCCAGCCACAGTCTCTGGACATCAGCGGTAGCACGGTCTCACGAACGTTCCTGGGGGCAGCCGGCCGGCCATTGCTCATTGCTCGGGGAGACCCTCCCACAGAGGATCTGAGCCCGTCAGAGCTGCCATCCCTGCGAACTGAGGTGCCGGGCAATACGGCCGCATCTGAGATAAAACTCAGGAAGGAGGTGCCGCCCGGCAACCTGACGGCTTGGTCACAGACGGTGTAAAAGCGGGGAGTGGATGGAAGCCGGAGAAAAAGGATGGGTGCTGTGATTGCTTGTCAGGGAGAGCGCGGAGTTCTGATCGGAGAGACTGGATGCCTGGGTGACGCCATTTTCATCCGTCCCACGCATGCGCATACACACCTACAAACGCCACAGCAATCCACCCCAGTGAGCTAAGCAGCGCCATCTAGTGGAGAACAGGACCATTACACTAAGCCCTGCCCAACTGGGCCAACCTCGCTCTTCAGGAACACCACAAATTTCTCCGCCTGCTTAGTTTACTGACCATAAAGTCCTTCATAGTTTGACTTCTAGGAGAAAACAATGTAATTTCAATCATATTCCAGTCTGTTCACTGGTCCATCTATTCAATTTTCTTTGTTGTTGTTGTTTCTTTTCTTTTTCTTAAATACATAAAGAGAATAAATTTATTTTTATTTTCAGTTTTTATTAAAAATATTTTTCTTTATTTTTTCTACTATTTTTTTTACTTTTTTGTAAATTTATCAAATTCTACTTTAATTCCATCATTTCATTTTATTCTATTTCATTGTATTCATTTTCTTAAATTTTCAAGTGTTTTCCCTTTTTTTCCCCCTTTTTTCTCTAATCTATCAAGTTCCTTTCAATAACCAGACCAAACCACACCTAGGATCTAGCATGATTTATTTGATTTGTGTGTGTGGGGGTTGTTTTTAATTTTTTAGCTTTATTATTTTTACTTATTACTTCCTTTTCTTCCTTCAACATCATGAAACAAAGGAATTCACCCCCAAAAGAAACAGCAGGAAGAAACGACAGCCAGGGACTTAATTAACACAGATACAAGCAAGATGTCTGAATTAGAATTTAGAATCACAATAATAAGAACACTAGCTGAAGTCAAAAACAGATTAGAATCCCTCTATGTGGAGATAAAAGAAGTAAAAGCTAGTCAGGATGAAATAAAAAATGCTATCACTGAGCTGCAATCTCAAAGGGATGCCACAGCAGCAAGGATGGATGAGGCACAGCAGAGACTCACCATATAGAGGACAAACTTATGGAGAATAATGCAGCAGAAAAAAGAGGTAGACTAAGGCAAAAGAGCACAATTTAAGAATTATAGAAATCGGAGACTCATTAAAAAGGAACATCAGAATCACAGGGATCCCAGAAGAGGAAGAGAGAGAAAAGGTGGTAGAAGGGTTATGTGAGCAGATCATAGTGGAAAACTTTCCTAACCTGGAGAAAGACACAGACATCAAAATCCAGGAAGCACAGAGGACTCCCATAAGATTCAACAAAAACTGACCATCAACAAGGCATATCATAGTCAAATTCACAAAATACTCAGGCAAGGAAAGACTCATGAAAGTAGCAAGGGGAAAATGTCCTTAACCTACAAGGGAAGACAGATCAGGTTTGCAGCAAACCTATCCAAAGAAACTTGGCAGGCCAGAAAGGAGTGGCAGGATATATTCAATGTGCTGAATTGGGAAAATATGCAGCCAAGAATTCTTTATCCAGCAAGGCTGTCATTCAAAATAAGAGAGATTAGAAGTTTCCCAGACAAACAAAAATTAACAGCAACATGCAGAAGGTTGAAACTAGACCACTTTCTCACACCATTCACAAAAATAAACTCAAAATGGATAAAGGACCTAAATGTGAGACAGGAAACCATCAAAACCCTAGAGGAGAAAACAGGAAAAGACCTCTCTGACCTCAGCCATAGCAATTTCTTACTTGACACATCCCCAAAGGCAAGGGAATTAAAAGCAAAAATGAACTACTGGGACCTCATGAAGATAAAAAGCTTCTGCACAGCAAAGGAAACAACCAACAAAACTAAAAGGCAACCAACGGAATGGGAAAAGATATTTGCAGATGACATATCAGACAAAGGGCTAGTATCCAAAATCTATGAAGAGCTCACCAAACTCCGCACCCGAAAAACAAATAATCCAGTGAAGAAATGGGCAGAAAACATGAATAGACACTACGCTAAAGAAGACATCCAGAGGGCCAACAGGCACATGAAAAGATGCTCAACGTCGCTCCTCATCAGGGAAATACAAATCAAAACCACACTCAGATATCACCTCACGCCAGTCAGAGTGGCCAAAATGAACAAATCAGGAGACTATAGATGCTGGAGAGGATGTGGAGAAACGGGAACCCTCTTGCACTGTTGGTGGCAATGCAAATTGGTGCAGTCGCTCTGGAAAACAATGTGGAGGTTCCTCAGAAAATTAAAAATAGATCTACCCTATGACCCAGCAGTAGCACTGCTAGGAATCTACCCAAGGGATACAGGAGTACTGATGCATAGGGGCACTTGTACCCCAATGTTTATAGTAGCACTCTCAACCATAGCCAAATTATGGAAAGAGCCTAAATGTCCATCAACTGATGAATGGATAAAGAAATTGTGGTTTATATACACAATGGAGTACTACGTGGCAATGAGAAAGAATGAAATATGGCCCTTTGTAGCAACGTGGATGCAACTGGAGAGTGTGATGCTAAGTGAAATAAGCCATACAGAGAAAGACAGATACCATATGTTTTCACTCTTATGTGGATCCTGAGAAACTTAGCGGAAACCCATGGGGGAGGGGAAGGGAAAAAAAAAAGAGGTTAGAGTGGGAGAGAGCCAAAGCATAAGAGACTCTTAAAAACTGAGAACAAACTGAGGGTTGATGGGGGGGTGGGAGGGAGGGGAGGGTGGGTGATGGGTATTGAGGAGGGCACCTTTTGGGATGAGCACTGGGTGTTGTATGGAAACCAATTTGACAATACATTTCATATATTGAAAAAAATAAATAAAATAAAATAAAATAAAGTCTGTAACAAGAGATGAAGAAGGGTGTTATATCATAATTAAGGGGTCTATCCACCAAGAAGACCTAATAATTATAAACATTTATGCTCCAAATGTGGAAGAACCCAAGTATACATAAATCAATTAATCACAAACATAAAAAAAAACTCATTGATAATAACACCATAATAGTAGGGGACTTCAACACCCCACCCACACCAGTGGACAGATCATCTAATCAGAAAATCAACAAGGAAACAATGGCTTTGAATGACACACTGGACCAGATGGGACTTAGCAGATATATTCAGAACATTTCATCCTAAAGCAGTGGAATATACATTCTTTCTTAGTGCACATGGAACGTTCTCCAGAATAGATCACACACTGGGACACAAATCAGCCCCCAACAAGTACAAACAGATCAAGATCATACTGTGCATATTTTCAGAACACAACGCTATGAAATTTGAAATCAACCACAAGAAAAAATTTGGAAAGGTAACAAATACTTGGAGACTAAGGAACATCCTACTAAAGAATGAATGGATTAACCAAGAAGTTAAAGAGGAAATTAAAAAGTACATGGAATCCAATGAAAATGATAACACCACAGCCCCAAACCTCTGGAATGCAGCAAAAGTAGTCATAAGAGGGAAGTATATAGCAATCCAGGCCTTCCTAAAGAAGGAAGAAAGGTCTCAGATACACAACCTAAACTTACACCTTAAAGAGCTGGAAAAAGAACAGCAAATAAAACCCAAAAACAGCAGAATACAGGAAATAATAAAGATTTGAGAAGAAATCAATGCTATGGGAACCAAAAACAAAAACAAACAAACAAACAAACAAAAAAACAGTAGAACAGATCAATGAAAACAGAAGCTGGCTCTTTGAAAGAATTAACAAAATTGATAAACCACTAGCCAGTTTGATCAAAAAGAAAAAGGAAAAGACCCAAATAAATAAAATCAAGAATGAAAGAGGAGAGATCACAACCAACACAACAGAAATAAAAACAATAATAAGAGAATATTATGAGCAATTATATGCCAATAAAATGGGCAATCTGGAAGAAATGAACAAATTCCTAGAAACATACACACTACCAAAACTGAAACACGAAGAAATAGAAAATTTGAACAGACCCATAACCAGTAAGGAAATAGAATTAGTAATCAAAAATCTGCCAAAAAACAAGAGCCCAGGGCCAGATGGCTTTCCAGGGGAATTCTACCAAACATTTAAGGAAGAGTTAACACCTATTCTCTTGAAGCTGTTTCAAAAAATAGAAATGGGAGGAAAACTTCCAAATTCTTTCTAGGAAGCCAGCATTACCTTGATTCCAAAACCAGACAAAGACCCCACTAAAAAGGAGAACTATTGACCAATATCCCTGATGAACATGGATGCAAAAATCCTCAACAAGGTATTAGCCAACCAGATCCAACAATACATTAAAAAAACTATTCACCATGACCAAGTGGGATTTATACCTGGGATGCAGGGATTTATACCTGGGATTTATACCTGGGATACATTGATTACAATCAATGTAATTCACCACATCAATAAAAGAAAGGACAAGAACCACATGATCCTCTCAATAGATGCAGAGAAAGCATTTGACAAAATACAGAATCCTTTCTGATAAAAACCCTTAAGAAAGTAGGGATAGAAGGATCATACCTCAAGATCATAAAAGCCATATATGAATGACCCAACACTAATACATCCTCAGTGGGGAAAATCTGAAAGCTTTCCCCCTAAGGTCAGGAATAAGACAGGGATGTCCACTCTCACCACTGTTATTCAACATAGTATTGGAAGTCTTAGCCTCAGCAATCAGACAATGCAAAGAAGTAAAAGGCACCCAAATCGGCCAGGAGGAGGTCAAACTTTCACTCTTCACAGATGACATGATACACTATATGAAAAACCCAAAGATTCCACCAAAAACCTGCTAGAACTGATTCATGGATTCAGCAAAGTCGCAGGATATAAAATCAATGCACAGAAATCGGTTGCATTCCAATACACCAACAATGAAGCAAAAGAAAGAGAAATAAAGGAATCGATCCCATTTACAATTGCACCAAAAACCACAAAATACCTAGGAATAAATCTAACCAAAAAGGTGAAAAATCTATACACTGAAAACTATAGAAAGCTTATGAAAGAAATTGAAGAAAACACAAAAAATGGAAAAAGATTCCATCCTCCTGGAGAGGAAGAACAAATATTGTTAAAATGTCAACACTACCCAAAGCAATCTACATATTCAATGCAATCCCTATCAAAATAACACCAGCATTCTTCACAGAGATAGAACAAAGATCCTAAAATTTGTACGGAACCAGACAAGAACACGAATAGCCAAAGCAATCTTGAAAAAAAAAAAAAAAAACCAAACCAGGAGGCATCACAATCCCAGACTTCAAGCTGTATTACAAAGCTGTAATCATCAAGACAGTATGGTACTGCCACAAGAAGAGACACTCAGATCAATGGAACAGAATAGAGAACCCAGAAATAGACCCACAAACATATGGCCAACTAATCTTTGACAAAGCAAGAAAGAATATCCAATGGAAGAAGGACAGTCTCTTCAGCAAATGGTGTTTGGAAAACTGGACAGCAACATGCAGAAGAATGAACCTGGATGACTTCCTTACACCATACACACAAAAAGAAACCCTCAAAATGGATGAAAGACCTAAATATAAAACAGGAAGCCATCAAAATCCTCAAGGAGAAAGCAGGCAAAAACCCCTTTGACCTTGGCCACAGCAACTACTACATCTCCGGAGTCAAGGGAAACAAAAGCAAAAATGAACTATTGGGACCTCATCAAAATGAAAAGCTTCTGCACAGCGAAGGAAACAATCAGCAAAACTAAAAGGCAGCTGATGGAATGGGAGAAGATATTTGCAAACGGCCTGTCAGATAAAGGGTTAGTATCCAAAATCTGTAAAGAACGTATCAAACTTAACACCCAAAAAACAAATAATCCAGTGAAGAAATGGGCAAAAGACATGAATAGACACTTCTCCAAAGAAGACATCCAGATGGCCAACCGACACATGAAAAAATGCTCCACATCACTCATCATCAGCAAAATACAAATCAAAACCACAATGAGATACCACCTCACACCTGTCAGAGTGGCTAACATTAACAATTCAGGCAACAACAGATGCTGGAAAGGATGCGGAGAAACAGGATCTCTTTTGCATTGTTGGTGGGAATGCAAACTGGTGCAGCCACTCTGGAAAACAGTGTGGAGGTTCCTCAAAAAATTAAAAATAGAACTACCCTATGAGCCAGCAATTGCACTTCTAGGTATTTATCCAAGGGATACGGGTATGCTGTTTCGAAAGGGCACATGCACCCCAATGTTTATAGCAGGACTATCAACAATAGCCAAAGTATGGAAAGATCCAAGTTTCCTTCAATGGATGAATGGATAAAGAATATGTGGTATATATATATATGGTGGAGTATTACTCGGCAATCAAAAAGAAAGAAACCTTGCCATTCACAACTGCATGGATGGAGGTATTATGCTAAGCGAAATTAGTCAGAGAAAGACAAATATATGATTTCATTCATAAGAGTACTTTAAGATCCAAAACAGATGAACATAAGGGAAGGGAAGCAAAAATGATATAAAAACAGGGAGGGGGACAAAATCATAAGAGACTCTAAATATGGAGAACAGAGGGATAATGGAGTGGTTGTGGGAGGGGGGATGGGCTAAATGGGTAAGGGGCACTAAGGAATCTACTCCTGAAATCATTGTTGCACTATATTTTAACTAATTTTGATGTAAATTTTAAAAAATAAATTAAGTAAATAAAAAAGTAACTAAAGTGAGTTGACTATTGAAGTATTTACCAGAAAATACCATTTGAAGAATATCTTCAGCTCTAAACAGAGTATCACATTTGTATATACATAATCAATATTCTATTCAGTTATTAACACAAATGCCTTAAAGATTTCCAATAGAAAGCATGCTGTTTACTCTGTTCTAGTTATTGTGGATGTTAGATGTCCATTTCTTTAAAAAGTACCTGATGATTCATACTGGCCATTTCACACAATCTACCTATTTTGGTGAATTCCTAGCCCTTGAAAACACTTATTACTGTCATTTTTTACTTAATTTTAATATGTCAGCTTTATTCCTTGCCCAAGGGAAGTATACCTTGCAAACATTTTCTGGAATCCCTGCTCAGGCTGACCCAAAGAGTAGAAGTTAATTCCAAATGGTTAAGTTGGAGAAGAAAGTTAATTCCAAGAGGGGTTGGTCATTCCTACCCATCAGCTCTCCCTGACCATGCCTCCCCTAACAGGATACCACCCATGGCCTTAAAATAGCCAAAATGTTACTTTCCGTACTCCTTGGTAGAGCTGATGTAACAGAATAGCACCAAACTGTAATTTATTATCTCACATTTCTGGAGGCTAGGTGCCTGAAATTAAGGTGCTGGCAAGGTTGTTTCTTTCTGAGGGCTGTGAGATAAAGGTGCTGTTCCAGGCCTCTCTCCTTGGCTGGTAGATGGATGTCTTAACGTGCACACGGTGTTCTCTGGATCTATGCATCTGTCTCCAAATCTCCCCTTTATGTAAGGACAAGAATAATATGACACCATTTTAATTTAATTAAAATATCCCTGTAAAGACTTTCTCTCCAAATAAGGTCCCATTCTGAGGTAGTGATGTTTAGGACTTCGACACGTGAATTTTGAACAGGCACAATTCAACCCATAACAGCATTTATAGTAAAGGCCACTCAATTGTTCAGGACAGTAGGAATCTAGGCCCAAACATCTAGACCCAGAACAAAACCAGATCAATCTTTTATTCCCTCTTCCTTTCTTGATAGATGAGTCTCTGGGTGGCAATTTGGACCTGAGTACTAATAAATGCTCAGAAGTATGACTTAAGCATAAGGAAGAATATAAAAAGGTGAGAGATTATTATTTAAAAAACTCAATTTCAAGCTTAATTACAACCTCCAATAACACCAGACCTGAAATCAAAATTCCATGATAATAGCCAATAATGATGATAATTATAGCAACCATTTACTGAATAGTTACTATGTGCCTGGAATAGGTACTGTATATGCATGATTTTATCTAATCCTATCACTGTATGAGGTTGATACTTTTAATTAAATTTGATATGTAAGTAAAGAGCTTGCCATATAAGCTGTCACATAGTGTATGTTTAATAACCAAAGCTTACATACGTGCCTAATGGATAAGGAAACTGAGCTTCGGAGATACCTAGAATTGCACTAATAGTGAAAGATGCAGGCTATATTTGGATCGAGGCATGTTAAATTTTACAGCCTGAGATCTTATCTACTAAACCAATGCTGCAGCCCATTCCTACCCCCGTGTCACAGAAGCCTAAGATTATATAAAACCCAAGACATCCGTTGCATCCTGAATCACTGGAGCCTTTTACGCATGCCCCTATTTCGTCTACGGAGCTTGAAAATTACTATTTTAAGATCCAACTAGGACTTTAGAAATGTGATTTGTGAGCTCCCTCTTTCTCCAGGACCCCTTCCCCCGACATACACCCAGGTAGTACCAGAAACTTTATGAGCACCAGGAATGGTCCCAGCTGTGCTTCATGAACCCAGATGGCTGATAGCGTCCTGTTTCCCAGACCTAAGTGACTGGCTGGTGAAAGAAAGCCATCCCCGGCCACGGAGAATCCCAAGTAGTTTTCAAAACTGACTCTATTTCACGTTTTCTGGCTTCCAGCAGTCCTGGGGACCGCAGGTCCCAGCTCTGTGCTTGATCCACACAGATCGAGCACAGAGCTGAGCTCAAGAACTTACCTGAGCTCAAGAACTCAGAGTCAGCGTATTCCTGGGGTCTTCAAAATCGGCCTATTTGGGGTTTCTTCAGGTTAAAAGAGCTGTCTCAGCAGAGCCTCTGCAGTCAGGAAGGTGGGAGTATAGTGTAGCCTTTCCCCTGCCACCATTGTCCCCTACTACTCTTGTTGTCAGTGGAGGGGACACTGTGGCCCAGCCCAGCAAAACATGGAAAGTTTTCAGAGATGCATGTTCCTTAACTTGACATCAACTGGTGAATGTACCAGATTCCTCAATAAATGAAAGTTGGTTGATTGAGGAAGAGCCCTCTATTTGCTTAGTTTCTAAATCAATTGTTCTCTTTCAACTCACATTTGGGTTGCCATTTCCTTTCCTTAATTTCCGCACCAGAACTATATACAGTGTCCGGAAATATGCAAAATACTTTTCTATATGCCATTTTATCTGACATAATGACTCTGTGAATCCACTCTGTGTTGTTAGCCCCTTTTATAGACACAGAAAACAATATCCAGGATGATTCAATGGCTTTCCAAATCCCTCAGCTAGGGAATCACAAATGAAGATGTATATTTATGGGGGGTTTTTTATTCTTCTGTTTTCTTTCCATTACAATCCATTGCATCTCCGATTCTCAACACTCCCTTTCAACTCTGGTGTCTCTTATTACATTACATAAATCTTACTTGATCAACTCAACTCAGTTTTCAATCTTGTTTGACATTCCTGAATCAATTTTCAGAAATTCATTTCTTAAACAAGTGGGATGCATGTTTGGTGTCATATTTTGAGCTGAGTGAGGGCATAAAAATGAGGGAGCCAGACATGGCATCTCTCTTCAGGCAGTTATAGTCTAGTATTACTGCCATAACCAGTCCAGAACTTAGCTTACGATGCCAAGAGCATTGAACCAATGAGGATATGGTTCAACCATATCCAAACACAGGGAACAAAGGGCCTTTAATAAGGAACTTGGAGTTTAATTCCTGAAAGTGTCCATCAGGAAGAGTCCTGAGTGCTTGGAGAGATGATTCTAGAGGCTAAAATGAACCATCTGCAAACAGGTCACCTGGCTAGCTGTCTGTCTGCAAGAGTTGAGTAAACTCATTATGAAAACATTTTTATCTTACCTTTTTACCATGTGAAGTTCTCAGACTGAGCCAGACATAAGAGCTTCTGGAGTCTATGTTTTCGTAACAACTATTCATAACAACAGGGAGAGCCAGAGTCGGTCTAACTAATGCAGCCAAATCACGGTCTACACTGGGGAAAGGCCCCGGGCCATTACTGTCTGGAGCTTTTGTCTCTAGTCCATAGCTCTAAATTTCACAGGGTCTCCATGTTTTCATTTGTAATCTGGGAGCTGTAATAACCTGTCAAAAATGATTGTTAGGAAGATTCTTTGAGAAAATATAGTCAAATACCCTATGAAAACTCTCCTTATATAATTCCTCCTGGAGGCTCTGTTTTAAGATTTTCTTAAGCTCAAAAGAGCTACCATTTTTAGAGTGGTAAGTAAGTTTCTGCCATCTGGTTTGAAGAATGAAATTTGCCTTTGCAAGAGTCTATCATTCTTGGAGGGAGCTCGTCAGCATATTTAGTTTTGCAGATGTTAGGTGAGCATTCATTTTTTGTTTATTTGTTTTTCAGAGAAAGACCTGAATAAATCACTCTAGGTTATTGTCCAAGTATTGAACTGGCTTCAGTTTCATTTTGATACACAGACTCAAATAACAACATCCAGACTTAATTTCTTTGCATCATTTAGCTCTGCCTCCTTCCTGGGTTGTCCTCGGTCTCTAGCTGGTCTCCCTCCTGATAAAAAATGTCTATAGCAGCCACACATGATTGAAACCAGTGGTGGACAGAAGGCATTTCTTTCCAGGAATTACAGAAAATATCTCCTCAGAGCTTACTGGCTCAGCTTAGATTGTGTGCCCCTCTTTGATACAATTGCAGAGGGGAGGGATAATCAGCTCATGCCGAAGACTCTGAAGGTAGAGCTAATCCTTCCCGACCACAAAACTAGTAGGAAGAATGGCCTGCCAGAGGAAATTTACCAAAATAAGAGAGATTCAACACTAGACCACAAGTGATAGATGTCCACTTAATTGGGGAAAGCAAGATTCCTATGCACATCATTTTAATACAACGTTGATTAAGATGGGCCAGGTAAAGGTGTGGGCAAAGGGCAGGGAGCAGAGAGAGCTTGATTCTGAGAAGGATCCAGGAATGTCACTTCGACTTGAGCACTGGTCTTGATTCTGCTACCAGCACAGTGGAAGCTGGTCTTATCTCATCTTCAGGCGACCCAGGTTCCAGCTGCTACTCCACGACCAGCCTGTCATGTCATATATACCAATGTAGTTCTCCTCCATACAGGTTCCTCGCCTACCAAATAAATAAATAAATAAATAAAAATGTGATCTTAAACTCTTAAGCCTCTCCAGTTCTAACTTTGTAGGATTCCTACGGTGGCATCCTCCTTTTCTGCCCTCAGGTGCCCAGATACCCATGCATCCCTTACACTGTGATGCTTCAGCTGGTCCTGCCCTCTCTGGGTTCTGCTCTGTCTCCTGTCATCAACCAGCCTGACATCAACTGCTTTGCTGGGTAATGAAAGATACGGGATTGTTATTTGCATGTTGACAGAAGCCTTCTAAAACTTGTGCTTTAACATAACAGATTTATTACAAGAATGGAAATTTGAGTATTTTGTTTTTAATCAAGTGGGTGGGACATAGGGCCTTTCTGAAACCATCCATGAACTTGGCTGCCTTCACATACAGCTAGCAGTAGAATAATTAGGAAAACCAGACTTGGGGAAGCCAAGATTTCAGACTTTGATATTTATATAATGTAGAGGGCAACAAACATATTAAAGAACTTTTTATACAAGCATTTGTAATTCCTCTTTGACATAGGAGCTCTGAGTTACCTCTAAGGTCATTTCCCTGAAGCAAGCATGGAGACATTGTGAATTATGAGGTCGTGCTTTGACAGTGACACATTGTCTTGTGTGGCTCAGAGAGAACATGAAGGAATTGCCCTAAGGAAAGAACTGATGTCTCTGGTCAACAGCCCTCAAGAGCTGATGGCTCATTTGCCAACAGCCACCTGAGTGAGCTTCAAAGAGGATCTTCCTCCATAGAGCCTTGAAATAAGATCACAGATCTGGCTAACGCCAGTAAGACCCTGAGCCAGAAACCCTCAGCTAAGCCACATCTGGATTCTAGACTTGAAGAACTGATAGGATAATAACTGTCCTTTATTTTTTTTTTATTTATTTATTTATTTATTTTTTTAGGAATTTCAACGTTTCAACGTTTATTTATTTTTGGGACAGAGAGAGACAGAGCATGAATGGGGGAGGGGCAGAGAGAGAGGGAGACACAGAATCGGAAACAGGCTCCAGGCTCTGAGCCATCAGCCCAGAGCCCGACGCGGGGCTCGAACTCACGGACCGCGAGATCGTGACCTGGCTGAAGTCGGACGCTTAACCGACTGCGCCACCCAGGCGCCCCTACTGTCCTTTATTTTAAATCACTAAGTGTTGGGGTAATTTGTTATACAACAATAGAAAACTCATATAATAAAAGTAATCAAAGATGCCTTTCAGAATCTTGTATAAAAAAAAAAAAACAAAACCCTTTTCCTTCTTGCCCTATATCTGTCTCTTACTCTACAAATCACTTCTGGACATTTGCCATGCTT
Source organism: Leopardus geoffroyi (assembly GCF_018350155.1). Lineage (NCBI taxonomy): Eukaryota > Metazoa > Chordata > Mammalia > Carnivora > Felidae > Leopardus > Leopardus geoffroyi. The sequence continues at coordinate 102,330,021 of NC_059329.1, forward strand.
TAAAAGTCCACTACTTTTCAGGCAATTGCTGGTCTAAACAATTTGATAATTTCCATGAAATGTGCTCTTTCCAAGAAATTGTATAGGTATCCATATCTCAGAAAGGTTTTTTCTCATTAAAAAGGTAGTCCTGGGGCGCCTGGGTGGCTTAGTTGGTTAAGCGTCCAACTTCAGCTCACGTCATGATCTCACAGTTTATGGGTTCGAACCCCATGTCAGGCTCTGTGCTGACAACTCAGAGCCTGGAGCCTGCTTCGGATTCTGTGTCTCCCTCTCTCTCTACTCCTCCCCTGCTTGTTCGTTCTCTCTCTCTCTCTTTCTGTCTCTCTGTCTCTCTCTCTCTCAAAAACAAACAAGTGTTTAAAAATAAATTTTTTTAATAAAATTCATTTTTAAAATGTAGTCTCTGGGAAGTTGTGATAAAACACTTTTATATCGTAACATTTATATTTCTAACATATATATGTTTTGTATATTATATGTATAGCTCCCACAGGATTCTGTTTGCAGGCACCTTAGTTAAGATGAATTTGCATTTTATATTAAGAAGTCTGGACTATGAGAAGAGGAACAAAGTCCATTCAAATACCCTAAAACAGCTGGTGAGTGAAAGCTTATGAACCCCACTGACTCCCAATAGATCATTTGGGGTCATCAGCTGACATTTTTAACAACCTTTTCACCTACCCATCATGTTCTTCCCAAGCCCCAGCATAACCATCACAGGTAAGTGGCTTCATTTGCCAAAAAGCAGGGGGTCCAGCCCTTAGGAAGAGTCCCCATGGTGACTCTTAACTTTGAAAGGTCACAGCTGCTGCTAGAAGAAGAGATATTATTGTCCCTGGGACATCATTGGGACTCTATTAATATTCCATCAAAGTCCTCTAAGGCTTCTCTCTGTGTCTGAATCCTTCATTGGTTTGGTGTTAGACATTATACAATTCACTTCAGCCTTCGAATTCCAATGGGCTTTTAGTCAAATCAACACAAACATTTTTTGTGTATCTGTTTGTTAGGGCAAGGGGAGTTGGGGCAAAGGGAAAGACAAAAATGACTAAAACACAGAAGTTGTTGCTACAAGGTCAGAGACTGTACAGACCTGGATAAACAGGTTCAGCAGTAGTTTGACAATGACCTCGAGGGCACTGGAGTAGAAAGCTGAAGAACTAGAATGTTAACTTCAGCTGGGCCTCTAGACCCCACATGTGCGTGGGCAAGTGACTTCCTTCTCTAGGCCTCGGTTTTTTCACCTGTACAGGAAAGAATTTGGGCTGGATCAGGGATGCTGAAGTCGGAGTAATTCTAGGATAGCCTCCCAAGATTCCCATCACCCAGTGTACACGCTCTGTATAACACAGTCCTCGTGAATACAGGTGGGATCTATGTATGTAAGTGATCTCGCTCCCATCAGTAAGTTATATTCTAAGGAAAAATATTTTTAAAGATGTAATTAAGGTCCCAAATTAGTTGATTTTTCAGTTAATCAAAAGAGGGATTATCTGACTTAATCTTTCTTGAAAAGAGAGACTGAGGGGCGCCTGGGTGGCTCAGTCGGTTAAGCAGCCGACTTCGGCTCAGGTCATGATCTCTCGGTCCGTGAGTTCGAGCCCCACGTCGGGCTCTGTGCTGACAGCTCGGAGCCTGGAGCCTGTTTCAGATTCTGTGTCTCCCTCTCTCTGACTCTCTCCTGTTCATGCTTTGTCTCTCACTGTCTCAAAAATACATAAAACGTTAAAAAAATTAAAAAAAAAAAAAAAGAAAAGAGAGACTGAGTCTTTCTTGAAAATGTTTTCCTGCACACCTGGAAGAACAGAGTTGCTGTGTAGTGAGCAAGACTGGCACACAGAGGATCTCTGTGGGTCCTTGAGAGCTGAGAGTGACCTCCCTCTGACAGCCTGCAAAAAAGTGGGGACCTCAGTCCTGTGACTGCAAAGAAATGAATCTGGCCAACAACTACGTGAGTGTGAAAGAACACCTGAGCTCCAGGAAGGAACAGCCAACCTTTTGATTGCAACTTTGTGGGACCTTGAGCAGAGGGCCCAGATAAGCCCAGCGTGCCCAGACTCCTAACCCACAGAAGCTGTGAGATAATAAATATATGTTGTTAGGAGCTGCCAATTTTGCATTAATCTGTTTCACAGTAAATGGAAAATGAGTATAGATTCTAAATGAGTTCCATCTCACCTGCTAATTCTAACAATTCATAATGTCTGCCTGGAGCACCATATTGGAAAGGATTCAAAATCTTTTTGTAGATTAAGCTACAGAAAGTGTCATAATTGATTAATAAAACCTACCATGGGGGTTATTAGTTTGGACTCCTCTGATTGTAAGCAACAGAAAATATCACCTAAATTAGCTTCAGGAGGGAGAAGGAATTGTTAGATCTGGCATTTCTTCAGCAAATATTTACTGAACCTTACTGTATGAGATGTTCTAAGCACTGAAGTTACAAAAAGATGAGTCCCTGACCTCAGAGCTCACATTTTAGAGGTCATGGGAACTAGAGACTTGGGTTCTTGAAAAGAGACTCAAAGCTCTCAATGGCAACCCCATGGAAGAAGTCACAGACTATTGGAGAACATTCCTCAGATCACATCAAAGCTGGAAGAGCCTGTACCTTTCCACCAAGTGCCCATCAGTTTCCCACAAGTAGCAAGGATCTAAGACCCAGGGTGCTCTCTCTGATAATCATGTGATATCATGGAAAGAGCACGGAACTTAAAGTCAGTGTCACCAGGATTCAAATCCTGGCTCTGCCACTAATTATGGGATCATCGACGAGGTACCATATTCTTTGGAGCCCCTCGTCTATAAAAGTGGGGATAATGACACCCACCTACAAGTTCTTGTGTGATTGAGTGAGATAACAGGACACATGGCAATACCTAACAGACACCTAGTAATGAACGGGAATAACAAAGGTGGAGCCTGCACTGTGGCATGAACACGCACTGGCATATTGGACCAGGAGCCACAAGTCCTACACAGTCTACAGGCTGATGTAGATGATAGTTAGGACCCTGGAATTTGGACCAGACTCTCTTGGTTAGAATCCCAGCTCCACCATTTACTAGCTGTAGGGAGTATTTGAATTTCATAAGTTACATGAATTTCAAAGTTATTTGAACATTCCATGTCTCATTTTTGTCTCTCTGTAAAATCAAGATAATCATAGTCCCTAATTCATAGGGCTCTTGTGAGAGTAGAATGAGTTCAGTAGATGTAAAAACCTTCAGAAAAATGTCTAACACGTTCACACTCAATAAATGTTAGCGATTATCATTATTATTCATCCATCCAACACACATTTGTTGTTCCAAGAGCTATGTTAGGGGCTAGAATTGCATAAATGTATATGGTTTGCTCCTTGGAGGATCTCAGCACAAACAGATAAATAGATTCTTTTAATTACAAAATGAAATCATAATCACAGCAACAGAAGACTTGAAATACTGTGGGAGTCCAGAAGAGGGAGCCTAACATTGGAAGAAGGAGAGAGTCTTCCCAAAGAAGGGAACATGGCAACTGTACCTTATTTTAATAAGCCATATAAACAGGAAAGCCAAAAAGAACGGGGGAGGGAGGCAAAGCCGCTGAAAAATTAGAAAGATCCCTACCTGAGAAACATCACGCTGAGGGAAAGAAAGTAAGAATGAGATTCCTAACGCTATACAATTGCTGAAATACCAAGACTTGCATACAAAATGACCACTTAAATTTTGCAAAATCACATACAAAAAATCAAAAATTCTCATGAAATATACTGAATGGGAGTGTCGAGAAGAAAATATAAACGCATAAATAACAATTTAAAGAGAAAGAAAACAAGATCATGAACACCCAGTGGTGGTGATGCATCATCAGCTGGGCGTGGGAGTGGGGGAGCAAAATATGTGCAAATTTGCCAGCGAATATTGCATCTGAAATTCTGGAAGGGTCAGATCACTGTTGGTGAAACAAGGCATCACATCATTTGATCTGAATTCTCAAAGGTAAAGTTATGAGCAGTGCATACACATGCTCAGACACACAAGTTTAATTGTGAAGACGAACACAGGCCCACCTGGGCCATCAGGAAAGGATGCTTCAGGTCTGCACTAGCTTACCTGGCCCACTTATGAGTTATAAACTGGTGCTTGCCCTGGACAAACTCGGTAGTAACAGAGCGCACAGGTCAGCAAGCAAGAGTGGAAGCTGGATGTCGGCACCATGAATGCCCACAGCAGAGCATCCTTGTGCAGAATGCAGCTGCACAACCCTCCTAGAAGGTCCTGAGGATCAAGCCTCCAGAAAAATCCTGAGCAGCCCTAAACCACACACACTACAAAGAAGCAAAGGCACAGAAGGTGCAGATGGTGAGAGCGCCCCCTTTTGGCAGATCCAGGAGCACTGAGCCTCGGAGTGGGAAAATTGCCAATATCAGCCTCCCACGTCAGAGCATTTCCTGCACTTGGGAAAGACTGTCTCTTGCAATGGGAGATAATATCCCATCATCTTCAAATGGAATGTCTACGGTGCTGCTCTAGGAATTCCCATGACTTTTTTAACTTCAAATCATTTTCCCCCCTGGCCAAGACAATGTAACCCATACTCTGCCTTTCTTTCTCTGGCCTAGGATCTTCTATGGAGAAGCTACACCCGCATTCTTAACTGGAAAGAATGGGTGGATGTTAACATGTGGCAAAGGGAGAAGAGGTAATGGGAAGTAATGGAAGATGAGATATGGAGGGATTAAAGGAATAAACAGCCTGAAGTGGTAAAGAACAAATCCTAATCAAAGTGGTTTCTTTACTTAATACAAAAGATTAAAAATCTGAAAAGGACTTTTACATCCATTTACATCATAAGTTAATGGGATCTTCACAACAGTCCTGAAGAATCAATATTAAAATCATGAGTAGTGCTGGAGGGGGAAGAAGGGGCATCACGAAGGGCGGGATGGGAGGGATAAATTCTCAAGGTCGGGAGGCCATGGCCGGCTCCTTACCAGAGGAGAAAGCATTTTTAACTGTAGAAGGACATAGCAGGCACTCAGACACTGCTAATAGGGTTGTAGACTTTGCAGACAAATGGATCTGGATTCCAGCCAGCTAGAGATTTGGAAAGTCCATAGTCATTCTGAGCTAATTTTCTTATTTACAAAAGGGGATATAATAATACCCACATCATAGGGTTACTTGGAGGGATAAATGTTTACAAAGTGCCTATAACCATTCAATAAATAGAAGCTACTATTCATTCATGTACTCAATTAATATCACTGAATGCTTTTTTGAGTCAATCACTGATCCAAGCCCAGGGTACAATGTTTGGCAAGAGACAGACACGGTAATTGTCCTCATGAAACATACAGTCTTGTGGGGTACACAGGCAACAATAGAATAATTGCCAAAATAGGTATTAATCATAAATTATTCTAAGTCACTCTATCCTACCACTTTTTCACTATGTCTCATGTCTCATATCCTTCCTTCTTTAGCTTACCTTCCATGGTCAATCACCATTGCAATCCTCTGGGAACACAGTTTCAACACCTTTGTCCCTCTCTTGCTTTGTCATATTCACTTGGTTAAAGCATAGCTCTAATCCAACCCGCTGGACCCTCTGCACTGTTACCCATTCAACTAACAGAAACACAGGCTACCATGTTGGCTGGTCCCACTCTATCCTCTCACCGTCCCAAAGCCCCTGCTGCTATCTGGCAACCACGCTGAGTGTCCTCAGTCCATCCACTTTCTTAGCCAACTGTTTCATCCCATCTCTTCTCTCCTCCAATCTCTAACATGACTGCCCCATCCTTCCTCATAGCTAGAGAATCTGGTTATTTCACAGAGAAAATTAAAAAGAACTTCTGCAATTTTTCTTGACCAAATCTTACCCGCCTGCCTGATTCTCTGTCCATCTACTCCTACCGTCCCTCCCACGCTCACGCTCCTATTTAAAGCTAACCTCTCTATTTGCACACCAAGTCCCATCTCTTCTTGCCTAGTCATGAACATCGTTGTTGGCATTTTCTCCTTCCTCTTTTACAGCTTCAGCTTCCCCCTTTCTCCTGGACCATTCCCATCAGCATCCAAATGTGCTGCTCTTTCTTCCAATATTAATATAACACACACACACCCAAAATCCTTACTGGTCCATCCCTTTTTTTCTCTTTACAGCAAAACTCACCAAAAGAGTTGTCTAAACTCACTGTGTCTAAATTTTTTCTTCCCATTCTCACTTAAATCTACTCCAAACAAGTTTTTGTCACAACTGCTTGCCTCAAGATCAGTCCTGATCTTACCTCACCTTTCATTAGCACTTAACACAGTTGGTGATTCTCTTATACCCCAAACACTTTCTTCACTTGGCCTCCAGTTGCCTGGTTTTTCTCTGACCTCCCTAGCTGTTCAACCTGCTTCACTGGTTCCTCCATATGTCCTTGACCTCTAAGTGAAAGAGAGTCCTAGGGATCAGTCCTTGAATCTCTATTTTTATCCATAGGCATTCGTGGTGGCTTTAATACCATTTAATACCATCGATGCCCATGACTTCCAAACTCATATGTCTAACCCAGATCTCTCCGCCTTTTGAGTAATTATACTCAACAATTACTCTACACCTCTACTGGAGTATCTAATGGATATTTCAAATTTAACATAAATATTGAAAATCCCCAGATAGTCCCCCTAAAACCTGTTCCTCCTGAACCATTTCTGATCTCATTTAACAGTGATTCCATGTTTCCAGTCTCTCAGATCAAACACACTGGGGTCATCCTTAATTCTTACCTTTCCCCACATTCAATATGTCAGAACATCCTCTCAGATACAGTCTCTTCTTTTGCCTATATCTTCAAGATATATCCTGAATTCTATTGCTTCCCACCATTTCCTCTGCTATGACCCTGATTTCAGCCAAGCTACAATCACCTCTCCTTCTGTATCTTTGTAATAATCGCCTAACTTATCTCCCTGCTTCTGTATGTATCCTCCTACAAGCTATTCCCCACACAGCAGCCAGAGGAGCATGCTACAACAAGTCAGATCTTGTCTCCCTCTCTGCTTAAGACCCTCCAATGGGTCCTAAGCCAAGCTCCTTACCACATGCTCCAGGGCTACAAGGCTGACCCTATCACCTCTTTAACCCCAGCACCAACCACCCCATGTCCCTCACTCCATTCCAGCCATCCTGGCCTCTTGCAACTTTTCCAAAATGCCAAACTTGCCTCTGTCCCTGGATCCTTACCCTGGCTGTATTCCCTCTGCCTGCAATTCTCCCAGATATTGGTCGTCCTCACTCCCTCACTTCCTCCAGGTCTTTACTCAAATGTTGGCTTCTCACTGAGGCTTGTCCTGTATACCTCACCTAAAATTCACCCTCATATACACACATTCCCTTACTCCTGTCCTCACCTTTTATTTTCCTCCTTCAGAGGAGGAAAATTACTATAATTTACTATGTATATTTGATTTGAATTAAACTATGAGCTTGATGAAGACAGAGATTCTTGCCTGTTTCCCTTATTACCATCTATCTGGAGCCTAGAACAGTATTTAGTGCACAGTAACTTTGAAGGAATGAATGAATGAATATGGAACCTGAGTTTCCAGTAACTTTAGTAATTTCTCCCAATTACAAATGTGACAACTAGTAAGTGTCACAGCTAGAACGCAAGCCTCTTCTCAGGACGCCCATGTTTTCAAGATGGTGACCTTCCCAAGCCAGGATAGAAAACTCTCCATCCCTGTTTGGAAGAGGCTGCCCAAGATTCCCATTCTTCCTGAATTCTCATAAAATATTTATAATCCTATGAAATAAGTTTTCCCGGTGCTCCTGCTAGGACTTATTATTCATCTTTAATTTAGTCGATCCAAACAGACAGAAGAAGAGTTGCTGCCCTATGAATAAAGAAGCACATAAACAGCTCCCTAAATTCCAAGTTGCAATCAGCAATTCCAGGGAGCCAAGTGACTTTATATACACCAAGACAGCCATTACCAACCCTGCTATAAGTACTACACCCACAGAGAAGACCAGGCCTTATCTCAATTCACAAGGCCACCACGAAATGAAGATCCATTGGTGGAAACTGAACTTGATATAGCTCTCCCCTTCAGGGCACCATTATCTAGAAATTCAGTGTCCTGACTTGCCTGGGAATTTTATATTAAGCTGATAGAATTTCCACATTTGCTGAGTGCTAAACTGTATGCAAGGCAGTCTATTCTGTTGAGAGACGGGTATAAGATAAAAAGAAGAAAATAATACCATTTTGAAATGTATTATGTGTTGAACTAAGAGCTTGGTAATCAGTATATCATTTAATCCTTGCAGCAACTCTGCAACATGGTATAATGTCCACGTTATGACTAGGAGCTAAGTCAGCTCATCTTCCTACAGGCCATAGACAAATAAATACCACAGTGGAAATTCCAATCCAAGTCCCTCTGACTCCATGTGTCCTTACCTAGTATGCCAGACCAGCTTTAGCTAAGATGGTTAAGAAGTTAAGAGGGGGTAAAATTCAGACTCACCCCTTGTTCCCAGAAGCTGAGATGTCCAACAGAAAAACATCTAACTCTGATTTTCTGTGTGTGCTGATCACTGGAATGATACCTGTCAGGGGAAACATGTATCCTCTATGTATAAGACATTTGAATTATGTTTGAATTATAGGAAAGGTTAAAAGACTGATATGAGGTAAAGGCAATCCCAAGGGGAAGAGACCTAACCTGAAAAAAAGAGAAAATCTTGAATCGACTAAAGCAACGATCTTCATATGTACAAGATCGAAGGTACATACACATCCCCACTCTGCAAAAGAGATCAATAACTGTACCCTAACAGGAGGACCCTCACACTAAACTCCCACACATGCCATCTGTTTGGAATTGTTAAAGGGATAAAGAGAGCATCAGCCCCTAAAGTTCTCTCCCTTTGACCTGAAGGCCTCCATCTTTTTATCTTAAGATCTGAACTTCCAGATAGGCAATGGGTTAACAACTTGCATCTAAAAGCTAAAAGCCCCTAGGAAAATTACAATCTATAAATCACACCTCACTCTGTATTGATTTACTCCCTTGGCTTCCTTCTGACCCAGCTGAGAGCTAGCATCTGATGCACAGAGTATTGATGGGGAGGAAGGAGGGGGAAGGAAGAGGAAGAAGTAATTGTAGAACCTGAAATAGACCCCAAAGGGGCAGGTCTGAGTGAAGTCCTGAGGCTGAGATGTCTGTGAGAGCTTAGACACAGGAAAGGATGAGACCAATGCTAGGAAGAAGGAATCATTACAAGGCACCGAAACCCAATTCAAACCGGCCTCAGCAAATTAGGGAATCGACTGGATCATGTCTCGGGTCTAAACTGTGAAGTAGCTAAATGTGCAGGCTTTGCCACCACTTTGTCTGAGGTAAGATCTCTGCTCAAACCCTTACTCACCATAGGACCTTGAGCGTGTTACCTAACTTCTCTGGGCCTTACTTCGCTCATGTGGGTGAGGCCACGATGATAAATTCATGCCTACTTCATTGATTCGTTGTGGGGATTGGGTAAATCAACACATGTGTTATGGGTTGAATTATGCCGCCCAAAAAAGATACTTTGAAGGGCTCACCCTCAGTACCTGAGAATGTGACCTTATTTGGAAACAGGATCTTCAGAAATGTAATCGGTTAAGATGAGGTCATACCGGAGTAGAGTGGGCCCTTTATCCAATGTGACTGCTATCCTTCTAGAAGGGGAGAAGGGACGCGGGGACACAGACACAGGAGGAGAGCACCATGGGTTCTTGGAGGCAGGATGTGCCACAGCTGCCAGACAAGGAACACCTGGGGCTACCAGAACCTGTAAGAGGCAAGAAAGGAATCTCTCCTTCAGGTCACAGGTCGCGTATCAGTCTGCTTGGGCTGCCGGAGTCAAATACCGTGGACTGGGCAGCTAGAACAACAGAAATTCGTTTTCTGGCAGATTGCAGGCTGGAAGTTCCAGATCAGGGTCCAGCAGGGTCAGTTTCTGGTGCGAGTTCTCTTCCTGGCTTGCAGGGGGCCAACTTCTCACGTGGCAGAGAGAGAGCTAGAGAGCTCTCTTGTGTCTCTTCTTATAAGGACAGTAATACTATCAAACCAATGGCCAACTCTATGATCTTATTTACCCATAACGACTTCCCTATATGCCCTTTCTCCTGAGGGTTAAAGATTCAACATATAAATTGGGGGGCCTAATTCAGCCTGTAGCCAAGAGCATGGCCCTGCCAACACCTTGAATCTGACTCTTCAGCCTCCAGAACTATGAGACAACACATTCGTGTTGTTTTCAACCGCCCAGTTCATAGCGCTGGGTTACGGCAGCCTGAGAAAATGTTGACAACTTGTGAAATGCTGACACCCGTGCCTGGTACCTAGTATCTAAGACATGTCAGCTGTTATTATTACAACTCAGATGCTGTTCAATCCAGGTCCTTAACCAATGTCATCAGGAACTTCTTTCTCTTCATCTCTCAGCTTTGCTTTCCTCTGGACTCAGCCTCAAGAGCCCTCGTGTCGATTCACCCTCCTGGCGCTCCCTGAGAACTCCAGTCTTCTAAGCCACCAGCCTAGGGGCTTGGCAAAGAGACACGCCTCTTCTGAGTCATTCTGGCAAAAGTCCTGGGACGGAATCTATTGGCCTGGAGGCGGTCACATGCCCATCCCTGAGCCAATCACGGTAGCCAGAGGGTGCGGTGCTTTGGCCAGACTTACCCACCCTGCAGCCATGGCTGGAGTCAGCTCCGCTTGAACCGCGTGGACCCAGAATGGAGACAGTGGTTTGGAAATGGAAACTCAGGCTGCTAGCGCCAGAAGGGGTACCGGGATGTGGAGGAGGCAGAAACGACGGATAATCATCGCGGGGGATTGATTTCAGCAACCTGAAGTGTATCAACATCCCTGAAGTTTTCATTCTGTTCCTGGTACTATACTAGTAAGAATTACTGGCGATGAACCACGGAAACAAGGGTTCATTACCTTAAACAGAAATGAATTTTCTGGGGTCTCTGCTAGGTCAGAAAGCTGGAGAATCAGCCTTGCACCCGAGTGAGCAATGCTAACCCCGGCCAAGGGCTTCCCTGTGTTCTGCCAGACAGAGGCCAAGGAGCATGGATGTCTTGTCCCTCTTCTGGCTTCTGTGCAAGAGGTGGGACCCTTCCACCGACCCCCTTAGGATTCCCTCCACCAACCGAACGAGTAGACCGTCCGGATGTTGAGCCCACAAAGAGAAAGGTTCACCAGTTTCCTGCTCAATGGCAGCACGGGAGGGGTCATGACTCAAACAAGGCCCTGGAGTCTTCCAGAACCCGCGATCCAGGTGGGGAGGGACTGCTTCAGAACCAACCCACACCCAGGTCAGAGGGCAGGGCCGAGCCCACCCAGCGAGATACTTTGCGGGAACCAGAGAAAGTTCCACTGGAGAAGTGGCAGCGAGGCAACGAGGGGCGTTTCGACAGGAGCCCAAGTGCCGGAGTCGGGGTAGAAAAAGAGGATTCGGGAAGAAGCAGCGGCAGGAGTGAAGACCTGGACGAAAGTAAAATCAGGCAAATGGAACAGGGGAGCCTTTCTTGGTTCAGGAAGTTTGTTTTGTAGCAGCATCTCAGTGCCTCCAAGATGCTCTTCCAAAACAGCTGTTCCCCAACAACTACTTAGGGCTTGAAATCAAGGAAAACATTCCCACGCCCATTCCGCACTCAAAATAGAAGCTGAGGAGACACAGAAATGCGAGGCCACTATGACAGCCTGAGTCGAAGCTTTTTATGGAACAAAGCGCTCCGTGGGCCCCGAAGGCCTCCCTCCTCCTCCTCACAACACTGTGAGGTTGTTGCCCTGAGCGCCTTCAGTCAAGGCGGCCTGGAGGGAGCAAGGGCGAGCAGCCGTCTGGGGCCAGCGCCAGCCTCCAGTTCCTCTGCACCCCTGCCAGCGTGCTCTTCCCAGGAAGGATGCGGTCCCCAAATAATGAGAGTCGTCTCCGGCTTTTACTGAGCGCTTGCCAGGGCTAGAGCTGTGCCGAGAGCCTCGCTCAGGTGACAGCCTCTTTGGTAGGTGCTGCTCTCATCCCCATTTTACAGAGAAGGAAACTGAGGCGGAAAGCTATGGAGTCATGTGCCCACGATCACTTGGAGAGACCTGTCATCCTGCCTCACACCGCACCGGAGAATGCTAACTGAAATCTCTGCGGCATGGGACACTTGTCAAAGGCTGAGGGAGGGGAGGGGCCCGGCAGGGGGAGGGGCGAGCTGAAGGTTGAATACTTGCAAGGTGGCAGATTCTGGGCTGAGTACTCCACACAGTGTAGAAAATACAAGCAAAACCTATGTAGTAGATATACTACAATGTGAATGATTTAATGCCACGGAACCGTGCATTTATATATGGTTAAAACGGTACATTCTATGTTATATATATTTTACCACAACAAAAACATCTATCCGGTAATATTATGTGGCAGGTTGTGCTCTGCCCGGGAGCCAAGAGCCCTGGGAGGCAGGCGGCATTTCCCATCCCCAGGGGACAATGAAGAAGTGGAAATTCCCAGGGGTTCCCAGAAGAATGGAGGAGTCCCCTTGGTCAGGGTCCCCCAGCTGGGGCCCGCGTGCAGTTCTATTCTAGTCTGCTGTAGATAGTGGTATTAGCAGTGATATTGCGAGTTCTGTTAGTGTTAATTAGTGTTATTCATTACTGATTGCATTATTAGAAGTGGTATTAGTCCTAATGCTCTCAGTACTCACTACAGTGCCCCCCCTTAACCGCTGCCTGGCTTCCCATGGTTTCAGTTATCCGTGGTCAGCCGCGATCGTGCAATAGATGATCCCTCTGACGCATCATCCAAAGGTCAGTAGTACCTAACGCTGGGTCAGAACGTCTACACCAGTCACCTCCCTTCATCTCATCACGTAGGCGTTTTATCATCCAATATCATCGCAAGAAGAAGGATGAGTGCTGTAAAAGGAAGATATTTTTAGAGACCCTATTCTCATGGCAATATGCAGATGTTATTTTAATTGTGTTATTTTATTGTTTGATTATTGTTCATCTCTTACTGTGCCTTGTTCACAAATCAAACCTTATCATACATGAGTATGTGCAGGAAAAAGAGTGTATATAGGATGAAGTATTATCTGAGGTCTCAGGCATCCAGTGGAGAGCCTAGAACGCATCCCCTGCTGATAAGGGAGGACTGCTGTGCTTAGCATAGATTTAGAAGCAGCCAGTGTGGTTTGGAGTCACAACTGGACCATCTATTAGCTGTGTGATCATGGGCAAGTTACTTGACTTCTCTGTGCCTGCCTGCTCATTCTTAAAAGAGGGGTAATAAGAGTGCCTCTTTCACAGGATCGTCACGTGGACTGAAATGAGATAGTTGGTCAAAAGTGCTTACAGCAGTGCCTGTAAAATAGCAGGTATGAAATAAAATATGCTACTACTAAGTTCTGCCGGAGGGAAATTGTCTCAAGGGGCTGTGCAACTGGCCTGAGGCCACATAACTAATGAAAGAGGAGAGTCTCATGCCTTTTCTGGCCCCAGTGGAAGAAGGAGGATGTTCACGGGGACAACATGGTACTTCTCGCAGCCATCAGACGACCATGACAGAGGGATTTCTGGAAGAGATCTTAGATCAATGAAGGAAGGCTCAGGTATCTTGCTGAGTAAGAGGCTCTCTGATAAATCTATAAAGTTTAAAGCTATATAGACAGTCTGTCCACAAAATGCATACACGGGAAAGACGAAAACCTACAGCCAAGTTCCCAGGATTCTCAGATCCCTGAAGTTCACCCCCCATCCAGGGGAGCCCTGTGATAAGAACTCCTACCCTGGATGACCCAGCCCAAACCCCACACACGTTTTGACTTAGAAAGAAATCTACCAGACAGGGTAGGGCAGCAGTTCCCACTTCTGTTTGTGATCCATTAAGACCGTTGTGCCATACAACAATGTAACTTCGTAACGGCCTTCCGGAGAGATTAGGATTCAGGGAGACACCCTATTTTGAGAATCAGGGGTTTATAAGACTCGCCCAAGGTCACTCAGGTAAAATGAGATCAGTGCGGGGCTGGCCCTGAGAAATGACCCCACCTAAGGGGTCCTGACCCCATCCCATGGTCTCTCCACCTTCACACAGCCTGAAGATACTTTCAAATGAATTAAACTTTGAAAACTTTTCAAAACAGCTCTGCAAAGAAAAAAATTCTGCAGAGAAAAAGAAAACTAGAAGGGAATCCACCAAGATCTTAGTAGTGGGGGCTCTGAGAAAATGGGATGTAACCTTTTTGTTCCCTTTTACTTACTTTTAAATATTCTTCCAACTTTTGTACAATAAATATGTATTCCATATGAGATCTTTGAAAGTAAATCCTCATTCAATATGTATATGTTCATATTTTGGTTTCCTGGGCAAATATTTCATTTAGAATATTAACCCATTTAATTTATCCTTGCTTTTTACTTTTAAAAAATGAGGGATGGGTTGGGGAACTGAAATGAATTTACTTGACAGTGAAGCATAACAAAGGTGGGATGGAAAACTCTAGGATTTGATTAGCAACTCCGTGAAGAAGGGCAGATGCAGACCTACAATTTTTAGACTTCTGTATTGAACTTGAAGAGAAAAAGAAATTAATAGTGCAGCCTTGGATGATTCAATAAAGCATCTGTTTTCAGATCTTTGGTGCTTTTATAAGAATGCCATTAGGAAGAAGAAGGTCAGGAAGACAGAAAAATGCCTGCATCCTGGGAGTGTGATAACAAAAGAATAATGAGCGAGCCCTACATCTGTCTAGCGCTTACCAGTCCTCAAAGCCCATTTGTAATAATTAGCAATTGGAAAGAACCCAAATGGCCAACAATAGGGGAATGGCTAAATAAACAGTGGTCGATTAACTCAGATGGAATACTTCATAAAGAGAGACAATGGTGAACTCCCAGACTCCGCTGATTCTGGAAATGTCTGTGTGACCTCATGTTACCTAAGAAAAAAATGAAGCACAGAGTGGTGCCTTGGGACTCCAACAAGGCATTTTCAAAACCAATCACATTAGCTTCTCAGGCAAGATGGAGAAATGAGGGCTTCATTGTTGCAGAAAAGAACGAATGTCCGATTCCAGCTCCCTCAGAAACTGGCTGAGTAGCCAGAGAGAGCTTAAAGGCGATCCCTTATTTGTGTAGATAATGCATTTCTGTCTCTAAATTTTTCAAAAGGCTGAGTTGGTAAATTAGCTTGCATGTCATGAAGAGAATTCTTTTCCCAAAGATGAAAAAAATATGTAAAATCTCTAATACGTCAAGCCTTCTTAAGATGATCTCTCTGGCTTTATTTCTAGCAATTCATATCATCTTTAATCCCACTCTTCTTTTCAGCTGAACCTGATATCTGAAGGCTTAAGTCAAGAGTTCACTTTTTTTGGCATCCCCAACCAATTTCATTTTAGTGTCAGTTTGCATTGAGTATTAAATACTAAGTCTATTGTCAACAGCATTAGAACCTAATTTTTTTCAAGGTTCCACACAAACCAGCAAACCATGAGTCAGGCATGAGGGTCTTGGCCTTGTTCTATCTGACATTTTTGTCTCTGAGATTCAGCAAAGAACAAATTCAAATAATGTAAGAACTTTTAGTACAATGCCTGACACATAATTTGTCCTCGGTAGATGGTTACTAAATTTTATTTTGGATGATAGTTTGAAGATTAATGGCAAATAATGGTGCAGACAGAATACTATTTTAAAAATAGAACAGTGTTAGCCTAGAAGAAGGTCCCTGCTAACACACACCAGGGCTCCTGGCTTTGCTCACCGTTAAGATTTTTATCCCTGCATCAAGCGGTGATATAAAGGTCAGACCATCAAATCTGTGAATGGCGAAAAGCCAAGAAGGGGAGCAAATGTCTTGGCTGATGGGACAAAAATCTAGAATAATTTTGCCAAGTTCTAAGGTATGGTTTATACATACCAAGATGAAAATTCATGAGGGCAATGGAAGACCTTTCACTTACATTCAAAAAGACTAATTGCCCAAAAACAGGTTGGAGAAAAAATAACTTAACTCTGGCATGTGCAGAAAGGGTTTAGGGACTCTGGCTAGCAAGAAGTCCGTTGTGAGTCAGTTACAATCTGACTCCACAGAAAGCTAATACCTACTTAGGATGAGGGGCAAGGATGCTTTGAGAGCTTTGAGGTTGGTTCTCTTAAACTTACTGTAGGGGTGCCTGAGTTAAGCATCTGACTCTTGACTTCAGCTCAGGTCATAATCTCACAGTTCATGAGATCAAGCCCCATGGTGGGCTCTGTGCTGAGTGTGGACCCTGCTTAGGATTCTCTCTCCCTCTCTCTCTCTGCCCCTCCCCTGCTTGTGCATGCACACACACGCTCTCTCTCAAAATAAATAAATAAATAGATAGATAGATAGATAGATAGATAGATAGATATTTTTTAAAACTTACTTTAAAAAGGAAATAAGCAGGATAAGATTTGTGTTTGGAAGAGAGTGACCAGAGCAATCAACGAGAGGACTCATGGCTTCATCATCTGCAGAATATTTGAAGTACCTGGTCAAAAGAAAATGTTCTGGGGGATATAATAGCTTACTTCAAATGCTACCAGCTATAGATGAAGAATTAATATTTACCGTGTGGCCCATCAGGGTAGGATCAAATGTGAAGTGAGAAGGCTCAACCAATCAGGACTTTCCAGAAATGAATCACATTGGAAGTCTACCTTTAATGGAGGTGTTTGAACACAGACAGGAGAACTGCCAGCTGGAAAGGAGTAGGAATTCCTCCTTACAGTGATAAGGAGGCAGGTGCCCTTAAAAAAACAACCTCTAACATTGTTCCCTGTTCTGATCTTGTGTCTGTGACCATTTGAATTTAAGTATGCAGAAATAAGTGTGCGCAAGGCTAAAATTGGAAGTAAATATAGAAAGATGTGAACAATTGACAGTTTAATGTGCATTAGGTTCCTTCTTCATTTATCCACTCCCTTCCTCATACCATGTAAGAAGTGTGCATGTGTATGTGATGTGTGTGTGTGTGCATGCAAATAATAACCTAGACCAAAATATATATAAATTAGAGAAGGCCAGTTCTGAGAGCAAAAAGCAAACTGCTATATTAGAATGATGGTCACTTAGGTTCTATGCAGTCACTAAATAAACTATGAATTTGGCACTGAGCTTCCTGGTTGCCAAAGCAAAAAGGGGGAAAGTCGTCAGTCACATGATTCCTGAGGTTCACAAGAAGAAAATGTATTGGATCTTCAGAGCAAGCAAAATTTCTCCTGGCAATAAGTCCTGAAGAGACTAGGTCTACAGGGCCACTGATTAATGTCAAACCCAGTGTCCTTTACAAAATCCCTGCAGCAGACAGAATAATGTGCGCCTTAAAGCTGTTTTTGACTGTTTTAGAGGACCAAGAGTGTGACTGAAGGGGTCAATGCAGCAGAAACAATTCTCTGCGGACCTGGAAAACATGGTTTGAATTTTTTTACAGTCTGGGTAACCTAAAAATTAGTAGTATCTAAACTGTATTTTAAAATGGGGTGGATGATGTAGACTGCAGGCTATCCTTTCTATGCATTACTTCTCTAAGCCAGTTAGAAAGTTTGAACTTACTGTCTGCGATGAGGGGCCAGTCCTCTTTAAGTTTATAAGTATTCCCCCCTTTTTAACTCTTTTCCTTAATGCCCAGCATGTTATGCAGGGCCCCGTCTTCTACTGGAGATGTTTACTGTCCCCAAACTCTCACCTACAGCCTCTATATACAGCTCACTTCTCCTTTTGTGGTACTAGACAGCTTGTGTGACATGTATCCTCCCACTGGGAACTAAATTAAGACATCAAAATCTTGTCACATCAGGCACTTAATAATTGCTAGTTGTTTGCTAGCACTGTTCATTTGGGATGAATGCAAAATTCTGATCCTGAAAGAAAGCTGCCAGTTTCCATTAACAGTAGAAGTCAATTCAAATACCCTGACTGTGGCTAAGGGTGGAAAGCTGATAGACAAAGGGTTAATGAGATTCTACCCACACCTTGAACTAGCGTATCCTGATTCAAGGACTGGTGATCCTTCTCATCAGTGTCCTACCGAGCGCTATGTATGGGTGCAGCTAAACAGGAGACTGGGGCGGGGGTGGGGGGGTGCGGAGGGCGGGGGGGAAAGGCATGCAATAATGACATAGCGATTATTACTATAACCTACATGATTGGTGCCAGCCACACCCGGTCCCTCTCTGCCACTCTCTCATCGACTTTCTTTCTAATCTTAAAGTTCTCTTTCCTTTCTTTATTGATTGTCTACCTCCTCCAACTAGAATGTAAAATCTTTAAGTGCAAGGACCTTGAGTCTTTGCTATCTCCAAGGCCGAGAACAATACTTAACATTTCGTAGACACTCAATTAATACGTACTGGGCTCACTGGGTGAATAACTGAGCAACTGAAATTTACCAACTAGCTTGGTGATGGCAGTAAATCATTTTTTCCTCTATGGGCTTTTGTTTCCTCCTCTTGAATTTTTTTAAATGTTTTTTTTTATTTTATTTTTTGAGAGAGAGAGTAGAGCAGGGGAGGGGCAGAGAGAGGGGGACAGGCTTTGAAGTAGGCTCTGTGCTGACAGGCTAACAGCAGCAAGCCCAGTGCAGGACTTGAACCCATGAACCATGAGATCATGACCTGAGCCAAACTCAGATGTTCAACTGACTGAGCCACGCAGGCGCCCCCTGTTTCCTCCTCTTTAAAGAAGGGGTTTGGGCCAGTGTGTCTGAGATTGGCAGCTGCACACTAACACGTGTTCTGTCTTCTTCTGTGTCCTCTTGTAGGGGACCTAACTGAGCACGTGGCTACCCAGGAGTTGGGTGGCCATGTGGCTAAGCTCCTGCCACTGGAATGTGGATGGAAGTGATGTGTGCATTCTGTGCTGTAGCTTTTTTTTTTTTTTTTTTTAATTTTTTTTTCAACGTTTATTTATTTTTGGGACAGAGAGAGACAGAGCATGAATGGGGGAGGTGCAGA
Source organism: Leopardus geoffroyi (assembly GCF_018350155.1). Lineage (NCBI taxonomy): Eukaryota > Metazoa > Chordata > Mammalia > Carnivora > Felidae > Leopardus > Leopardus geoffroyi. The sequence goes on from NC_059329.1 coordinate 102,349,040, forward strand.
GAGAGAGGGAGACACAGAATCAGAAACAGGCTCCAGGCTCCGAGCCATCAGCCCAGAGCCCGACGCGGGGCTCGAACTCACGGACCGCGAGATCGTGACCTGGCTGAAGTCGGACGCTTAACCGACTGCGCCACCCAGGCGCCCCTCTGTGCTGTAGCTTTAAAGGCAATAGAGGTGCCTCCTCCATATTCTCTTTTCTCCTTTCCTGCCAACTGCAAACTGTGCATAACAGCCCCCCACCCTGCATGGGTGCGGTGAGAACACCCAGGAGGACGCCAGAGCTGTCCAGCCAGCCTTGGCACCTGCTATCCTGGACAGAGCCCAGCTACTCACCCCAAAGAGAAAAATGAGTCATTGCATTTGGGGGTCTCTTTGCCAAAGCCACTTAACACCCCCCAGTGAGTACAGCCAGATAACCTCTGAAGACTCACTCCCGCTCAGAAGAGCTTGATGGGTGACTGATGTCATCACATCTAATCACTTGCTGCATTTAAGAAAGCTGTATTCTCAGGGACCATCATCATGTAAAAAAGATACACTTAAAATGTGATCTTAAGATTTTTCTCTACTTACAGGAAGGTGCATTTCTTGGAGACAAAATTTAGTTTTCACCTTTGAAACAACCACCTGTACCAGCTGAGTGGAATCAGGGTCAAACACTTGGCTTCTTCATGAATCACAAGAAGTACAGTAGCAATAATCTGATAAATCGCTCTGGTTTTGCATAGAGAACACTACCTGTTCCGTCACGGCTCAGAGAGGTTTCTAGCAAGTGTTCCCTCAAACTGTGGCAAGCATACCAGAAACAAGAGATGAGATATTGTAGGCAGGACACAAATTGTTTTTAATTTAATAGCTATGTTACTTTTTTTAAGTTTATTTATTTATTTTCAGAGGGAGGGGCAGAGAGAGAGAATCCCAAGCAGGCTCCATGATGTCAGTGCAGAGCCCAACGTGGGGCTTGATCTCACAGACCTCAAGATCATGACCTGAGCCAAAATCAAGAGGTGGTCACTTAACCAACTGAACTGTCCAGGGGCCCCTAGCTATGTGTTATTTGAATGCATATTTAGCGCGCCTTCTATTTATGGCAAGCAACTGTGCTTCTCAACAGGGTAACGTAGTTTTCCTTAAAAACTAATTTAAATAAATAAAAGATGAGTCCGTTTATAGAAAAGCACGATTAGCATAGGAAATAACAAAAATTATGATGGTGGTATGCACACAGCTGAACCAGAGAAACGCAACAGTAACTACGGGGTAGACAGAGAACACATCACAATATCCGCATCGTAGGGATGAAATCATGGCTCTCAAGTGGCATTGCTCAGCCAAATCAGCAGACTAAATGATTAACTCAAGTTGAGATAACTGATAACTAGCCCTTGTAGGCACCTTTAGGTAGAAAATGCTTTTTCTCGTTATCTCTCTTAGTTTCGTAATCGAATGTATTCAAATGTAAGATTGGAGCAGGTGGAAAATAACACAGAGTTCTATCTTTTGAAAGGTTGAGTATGTACCATGTTGTGTAGAGCAGTGGTAAAGGAGAGTCCTTGGGGGCTTTAACAGCCTAAGATCTATGCTCAGAATCAGGTCTGTCACTCACAAACTGTGGGCCCCCTGGGTCTCTCACTCAACAATTGTAGGTAAACCCTGGCTGAGAACCTGTAATGTGACAGGCAGGGATTTAGCGCTTAGGATACATCCGTGAACAGACCAGCAAGCACCCTTACCCTTGGGGAGCTTAACTGCCAATGAGGGAGATATACACTAAACACAATAAATAAGTAAATTATATAATGCACTAGAAGGCCAGAAGTGGTCTGTGAAAAATGGGGAAGCAGGGAGAAGAGGAAGGGAACTGTATGAAATAGAGGGATCATGGCAGGATTCAAGGGGAGGTGGCATTTGAAAAAGACTTGAAAGAACCTGGGGCATGAGTTAAGTGAGTGTCTGGGGAAAGAAGGATCCAGTGCCGGGACTTCCTTAGCACGTTGTAAGGGCAGGAATGATGTTGAGACAGTTTTCAGGGGCCACCTCATTGCTGTCCCTTCTCCCTGGGGGATTTTATGCTGGGTATTATCCAATTTCTGAAAACCACTGATTTATATGTTTAGTTGGTCGTTTAAGGCGGAGGGGTAAATCCAGCCCCTGTTTCTCCCAAGTTCAGTTCCGAACGTGTTGAGTCTGAGTGGCCTACTGGACATCAAAGTAGAGACGGAGGGCTTACTAACATGCATCTTAGCTCCAAAGGGTCCGATTCAGCGGGTCTGGCGTGAGGCCCAGGTGATGTTGTTGCTGTTGGTCAGGGACCATTCCTATGATTTTTCCCCACAGTCTGGCCAATGTTCTTCTTATAAAAACATAGATCTGGGGGCGCCTGGGTGGCGCAGTCGGTTAAGCGTCCGACTTCAGGCAGGTCACGATCTCGCGGTCTGTGAGTTCGAGCCCCGCGTCAGGCTCTGGGCTGATGGCTCAGAGCCTGGAGCCTGTTTCCGATTCTGTGTCTCCCTCTCTCTCTGCCCCTCCCCCGTTCATGCTCTGTCTCTCTCTGTCCCAAAAATAAATAAACGTTGAAAAAAAAAATTTTTTTTAAATAAAAAATAAAAAAATAAAAACATAGATCTGGGTGGCTCAGTCAGTGAAGCGTCTGACTCTTGATTTCAGCTCAGGTCATGATCTCACGGTCCGCGAGATCAAGCCTCTCATCGGGCTCTGCACTGACAGTGTGGAGCCTGCTTGAGATTTTCTCTCTCTCTTTCTCTCTCTCAAAACAAATAAATAAACTTGAAGGAAAGAAGGAAGAAAAAGAAAGAAAGAAAGAAAGAAAGAAAGAAAGAAAGAAAGAAAGAAAGAAAGAAAGAAAAAAAGAAGGAAGGAAGGAAGGAAGGAAGGAAGGAAGGAAGGAAGGAAGAAAAAAGAAAGAAAAAGATGAGAGGGAGGGAGGGAGGAAGAAAAGAACGTTACTTCCCTGGTAATAACCTGAGCTAGCTGCAGAGATCTGGAATGTCTGAACCTTGCTTTCCCTTGCCAGTCTTTCTAGCCTCCCACCCCACCCTCCCCCATATCCCTGTGCAGGACCATTTGTGCAGTATCCTGCAAGCACCAGGTCCTGGGGACCTCACCTACTGCCTGTCCTCATGCTGCGTCCTCGTTCTAGAAGGCCCTCCTCCCACCACCATGATCTGCAAAAGCAAGTCTAAGTCATCATTCCAGTCCCTTCTGTGAGCCCTTCCCTTCCCCTTCTGTTGGCTCCCAACCCTCTGCCAACACTTGGCACAGAGTTTCTTTTTTTTTTTTTTTCCAGTGGGAGGAGGGACATCTTTAATCCACCACTGGTAGAAATAAGAAAGGAAAAAATCGATTAGTACAAGGATAGAAAAACGCTGCATGTCAGGTGGTTCATAAAACAATAAAAGTAAAGGACAAAATTAGGAAAAATCTGCAATTAATATGATTAACATAAGCTTACTTTAAAACCATCAAATGTAGAGATTTGAGTTATGCTCCTTGGTTCATAGTACATTATTTTTTCCCATCTATTAATGGAGTCGCCACCTAGTTTCTTCATAACTTATTTAACATATCTATCTTCCCCCATTATACTTAGAGCTCCTTGAGGGTTAATTATTTTTTAATTATTCTTCATTGAATCCCTTTAGCTTTGTTCCTAATTGGAAGGTAAAGACCCCTGCGAACTTCTTTTCAACTTGCAGGAACAGTGTTAATTGTCACGATAAAGTGGGGTGAGGAGGGAGAGTCAGCATGTAGAGGTCAGAGGTCACCGAAGCCTCGAACAGTAGGCTCACACTAGCAAGAATGGTCCCATGTCCCTTGTGATTTCCAAATGTCCCTCTAGACATTATGAGAGTGAAAGGCATGTTTCTCATTATCTCCAGTTAGAACCTGTTTTACAATACACACAAAATATTTTTTCCACAATTTTAGCATACACTGAATTTTCCTGGATTGTACCTACCACATAAATGGAGGAAAGCTTGGACTTTGTTTTGCTGGGAGCTTGGCCAAGAAATGTGACCATTCGGAGAAGTCATATTATCAAAAGCAACACTCTCATTGGACTTGAGCCTCCAGGACGTGAAAATCACTCACTCTGCCTTCAGGGCTGTTTGTGCCACGACAACATACAGACACAGCATCTGTTTTATTACGTCGTCCAGAGCAGCCGTGCTTAAGCATTCGAACATTAAATGCTTATTTTTTAAGCTACTTACCTTCTATTTCCCCTTTCCTTTAGAGCTAGAAGGCTAGATGGGTCTTTTTAAAAAAAAAAAAAAAAAAAAAAAAAAAAAAAAAAAAAACTAGGGGCGCCTGGGTGGCGCAGTCGGTTAAGCGTCCGACTTCAGCCAGGTCACGATCTCGCGGTCCGTGAGTTCGAGCCCCGCGTCGGGCTCTGGGCTGATGGCTCAGAGCCTGGAGCCTGTTTCCGATTCTGTGTCTCCCTCTCTCTCTGTCCCTCCCCCATTCATGCTCTGTCTCTCTCTGTCCCAAAAAATAAAAAAAATAAACGTTGAAAGAAAAAAAAATTAAAAAAAAAAAAAAAAACTATCTCTGGAGGCATGTCATTCCATTTCATTGCAGGACAGGAAAGGAGCTGCACTTAATTAGAAAGTGTTACCAAAGGGTCATTTCATATGATAAGCTGTGACCACCGTCTACAGAATCATAAGGTGGCATTAGAAGCCCTTCGCTCTGACGCCTCTGTCCAATCTCCATTCCAGCCTTCTCCCACCTCACCTTCTCCAGCCATGGGGACTCCCGGCTGCTCCGGAGACACCATAGGCTCATCCTTCTTCACACATGCCCTAACTGTCCCCCCCTCCCCTCCCCTGGAGCTTTTTCGCCCCTTCTATTGAGTTTCCACTGAGCCCTGCTCAGATATTAGCTCCACTCTAAAATCTTGTCCAGCTCCTCTTCAGGGCCGTCCTGGGCCCATTGGTCGTATCGTTCTGTGTCAGCACCCTCACCCTGGCTGTAATCACTGGTTTACAGGTCTTCCTGTCCCCCCAGTCTAGGGGCTCCCAAGGGACAGCAGGTTGGTTGAGGGCTTTGGCTTGGAGTCATCCAGCTGGATTCAGATTTACCTCTGACATGCTCTCCATGGGTGATCTTGACTGTGGACAATATAATTAAGTTTTCTAAACATCAATGTTCTCATCTGCATAGTAAAAGAAATAATGCTTACCTATCAAAGAGTTTGAAAGAATTAAATGAAATCGTGTATGTCCAGCAAGCACCTAGCTCAGTACCTGTCCCTGAGTAAATGCTCGCAAAATAGTAGTTATTGCTGTCATTGCTGTTAGCTTTCATTCCTTACACCTTGCATATAATATGACATATAGTGGATGTTCCGTAAGTGTTTGCTGAATGAATTAATTTGGTTCTAATACACTACTCCTCTAAAAATAACTTGTTTTTAAGAATCGTTAATTGTGGAATACCTAACCTCAGTGAAAGCTATTGAGAGATTAGCCAGAAGATTTTTCTGTCTCTAGTTGCACCACGAAGACAATCCACTGAGCCAACCCCTCCCTGTGCCTCTCTTGACCATTTATAATTAATCTGGTTGGCCCAGATCTCAGATGAAGGGAATTAGCCAGGAAAATAGAGATGGTTGCTCTTTTTATTCAAGCCTCTGTGCCAGCATATAGATAATCCTTTTAAAGGGGAATTTTTAGACTCTGTGGGAAGACCTGTCTCATACTCTGTTCCAATTTAAAACAAGCACTGGAATTGGAAGGGAGTCAAGGACTCTGACATGGATGGGGGAGGAAGGGAGCATGCTCATTTCACCCACAGAATTGGACAGAGGGAGTAGAGGGAATTCATAACAATTACAAAAGGAGAATTGAAGAAGGAAAGTGCATTCAATCACAAAAAACAAACCAGGGAGACTTTCCTATTCCCTCCTGCACTGGCAATTACATTGATTCTCCACTCCCAAAAATAAGCAAAGAAATGAAGGATGTATTTGGATTAGAATCATTTTTTTACACAATTACCCAGAAATGTCAAGTAAAAGTTGGTGTTATTGAAATAATTCTTGTATTCTGCCTTAATAAGGGCTAGATGTTCAGAAACTTAGAGAGAGAGAATTTTAGAAGAACGCTAAGTGATGATTTCTTCCTGTTACTGTCTTTATGTTTAAATGCCACACAGGCAGCATTTCTGCAATTACCGTTACAAGTTTGATAAGAATGGGTTTTCCAGGAAAACCGTTCGGAAGCTGATTAATTTTTCAGCTGTCCTTTACCAGCACTTTGGTTAATTGACAGCATTTGGTGCAGTTGTCAAACTTCCTTAGAAAAAAGAAGCTGATCCAGGTAGTTTTTGTGTCCTATTAAAATATAATTTATTTCAGGGGCACCTGGGTGGCTCAGTTAAGCACCCAACTCTTGATTTCAGCTCAGGTCATGATCTCACGGTTCCTGAGATGGGGCTCCTCATCTGTGCTGACAGCACAGAGCCTGCTTGGGATTCTCTCTCTCCCTGTCTCTCTGCCTCTGCCTTCCTTGCTCTCTCTCTCTTTCTCAAAATAAAGAAACATATATATTTATATATATTATATATATATATCATTTATTTCAAGTATCTTTTATCTATTATATATATCATTTATTTCAAGTATCTTTTATCTATTATATATATCATTTATTTCAAGTATCTTTTATCAATTATATACGTATATAATCTATTTCAAGTACCTTTTAGTTTTGCGTTCTATTTGCTAGATATAAATGCATTTAGGGTGTGAGTGGCTCACATCAGACTCAACCGCAGTGCATCATTAACTAGCCAATAAATGCTTTCCTTTTTCACCCTTAGGGAAATGTTTTCCATCTCTCATGCTGATACTTGGGATCTATCTATGGTTCCACCTGCCATTTCTCCTTCTTGAATAGACAGAGGTTCAGACAAGTCTCAAAATTAAAAATCCTGAACTAAATAAAACTGGCCCGAGCACTTCTCGGTTTCATGAGCCTTCCAAATCCCTTCAAGCCCTGGTCTTTGTTCATCTCTTCTCTTCACTTTCCATCCTTGTCTGGCTATTTCAGATTCCTTTAAGTTTCTCAAACATGCTCCGCACATTCTGTTCTCTCTGGCTGAGATACTCTTTCCCCTTCCCACTGCGGCTCATCCTTCAAGCCTTGATTTAAACCTCGCTTCTTCCTGAAGGCCTTCCTAGAGCCCCTAGATTGGGCAAGAGGCTCATGTAATGTGTCCTTGGCACGGCCTGTATTTCCCCACTTATGTAACGATCAGTTTCCTTCACTGAATAACAGGATTTACTTCTGCCTTGGGCGCACTGCTTCTCCATTATTGCTATCTCCATTATTACATACATTCTCTAAACACTAACCGAATGAGTCGATCAGTGAGTGAATCAGCTGTCCCGCACACCTTTACATGGTAAGAGCTTATTCCTTCTCGAATGTGAATTAACCAAGGTCTAGCGAGCGGAAGAGATTTGCCCAACATCACTGCAGCATTTTGGCATCAGAACTAGTATTTAAATCTCCGGCAGCCGGTGCAGTGCTATTTCCATTCTTTCGAGGATTACAAAACGAAACTGTCCACTAGGGTAATAAGTGAGATGGGAGGGGCAGAAGACCACACGCAGGGGAAGGGGTCTGTGATAAACTGAATGATGCACACCCACTCTTCGGGTTGAGTCAATTGTTGCCATAGAACAGTGTCCAGCGTTGCCAGAGCTTACTTTTATATTTTAAGAATGATAAATCCAGAACTTTGTGTGAAAACAGTCTGGTGTTTTACTACCAGCCAAAAAAAAAATTTTTTTTATCGTAATATATTGTGCATTCCAAACAAAACTCTCAAGGACTAGGCGGGGCCTCCAAATCCCCATTGTGCTACCATCACATCTGTCTCCTTCTTGCTACACAACTCAGCCCCACCCTTGGAGTCACCCTCCTGTTTTCCAACAACCAACACTTGGCAATTCCACAGCCACCTCCTGAAGGAAAATCACTCGAGAATCAAAAAATTCAAGGAAAGACATTTGCCTTTTCCCAGTAAGAAACGCTTAGCTCCCCTGTCTCCAACTGCTTCAGAATTGATGGACCCCCACGGCATTAAACTCAGTTCCCACACAGGCTAGGATGACTTTTCTGATCTCACGTGACAGAAACCCAAAACGACAAAAGCAGAAAACCAATTTTAGTCTTCACAGAAGGGTCCAAAGGACCACTTAGATGAAGACGGAATTCTGGTTTTTATTTCTGGGAGAAGATGCTACCAAAGTTTCGACTTTCCTCTCCGGTCCGTTGTGACTAATCAGTGTGTGAGGGAGAGAGAGTTCTAGCATCAGACTCAGAGGGGTTGGGTCTGGGGTCTGGCCCTTGCACTCGTAGTTCTGTGATCTCAGGTTAAGTGGTGACCTACTGAGAGCCTTAGTGTCCTCATAAAACAGATAAAACAGGAGGCAGAGCTATCTCCACATAAACGTTGAGTTAACAATAAGCACTGCTAACTGGACTTTGTTATTCCTGTGGTTCTATTCTGGGTAGAAAATGCCTGGTCCCCAAATCACTGCTCTGTGCCTGAGTGTGGTACAGAACCTCAGTGGTCCAGAGAATTAACTCACCCAGAGAGGAAATCCCACTTCTGTTCCCTTGAGCCTGTTCGTCTAATTTTCATCCAGTTACTCTCCTCATTCAAATACTGACACAAAGTCATGAGTCCTCCCCACCACTAGTTCGTCACCAACCTCTCTGTCATTTCTCAGGGCACTAACTGATGTTCCTCGGGCTGCTGCAGACACCATTCTCTGCACTGACCTGTGTTTGCTCATTTGACCCTCACGTCCAAGCAAATGGGTTGAAACCCCCCACAACTGGAAAGTGGTGAGGCCGGGACTGGAATCTTGTTTCTCTGGTTCTTGATGCTGAAGAGATGCCATGATACTTACTTCCCGCCCTAATATTACCTACCGTGGTACTTACTTCCCCCTCGACCCACAAGAAAATGGCCCCACCACTTCTTCGTTCATTCATTCCTTCAGTCAACAATTATGGGGCAAGTGTCTACAGGGTGCCAGGCCTCCATGAAGCTTACAATTCTAGTGGGTAAGCCAGTAATAAATACCAAGGAGAAAAAAAATGCAGCAAATAAGATGGATATGAGGTCTAGAGCAGAAGACCAGGCTGGTGATTGGAACATGGAGATCCAAGGGCAGCTAGTTCAGCAGCAGGCACAGAGGACACATGAACCGTAGAATGGGGGACCTGTAGGAAAGGAACCTATCAAGTCCCAACTCTGTGCCGAACACAACGTGGGCGATGTACGTTGTCTAATCCGTCTTCTACCTATCTTATTTCTCTAAAACTATTATATCAATTAAGAAACCAGAATCTTTAATAATTTTATTTTAGCATTATTGATACTCCTCCAAGGAAGGTATTGCTGTCCCCTTTCACAGATAATGAGGTGAAGATTCGGGAGGTTGCCTAATTGCTCGAGGTTACCCAGCTGAAAGTGACAAGAGCAAGATTCAAACCCAGGAAGGACCTCAAAGCTGAACGTCTGTCTTCCAAACTACCTTACAATAGTCAATAAACAAGGAGGCTAGGTGGCTTGAGCAATAGAAATTTATTTCTCACAGTGCTGGAGGCTAAAAGTTCAGGATCAAGGTACCAACATGTTTGGTGTCTCCTGAGGCCTCTCTCCATGGCCTGCAGACAGACACCCTCTCATGTGGCCTTTCCCTGTGTGTCCCTGGAGTCTCTCTCCTCTTAGAGGGACAGCAGTCACATTGGATTAGGTCTCCATCCCCGTAACCTCACTTAACCTTCAGGCCCCTTCTCTAAATATAGTCACGTTGGGGGTTAAGACTTCAATGTATGGATTCTGAGGGGCCATAATCCAGCTCATAATAGCAGGTGACAGAACTCCAGTTCTTTGGGAAGAGGGAAGAGCTGATTGAGAAAAGCACAGTCCCCACCCCATTACAATGAGAGCACAAGCTCTGGCCAGAGGGATATCAGGGAGATGGGGCCGGGGTGGGAGCTGAGGGGCAGACTGACCCTAAGTCACCAGCATCTGATGCAGAGCCCTGTACGTGTGCTCAAGCAGCAGACTTATGCCCTCATTGCCTCAACCTGCAGAGCCACAGTAGGAGGGGTCGTAGGCAATGCAGCTGTGGGACAGGGAGCTGGAGAATCATTTCGCTCTGTCCAAACAGTTGGCCTCCATACCCTGGCATGTCTCTGTCAGCTCACAGTTCTCTTTACCCAGCTATCTCTTGTCGTTCGTTGCAAAAGTGTGTGTGTGTGTGTGTGTGTGTGTGTGTGTGTGTGTGTGTTACTGTTATCGTTATTCTAACCAGAGCCTGCATTTCTTTGCACCCAACACTGGTGTATCTATTCCCATCATCAATGAGCTCTATTTAATCCATGTACACCAATATCATCCTTTTCAACTGTGCACATGTGTGTTTATGTGTCTGTCTGTCGACCTGGGAGAGTTAAGCAGAAAGAAAGAATGAGCTAGAAAAGAAGCAAGAGAAAGAAAAGAGGGAAGAGAATGAAGTAAGAATCATGGGGCAGGGAGAAGGGGGAAGGACAACCAAGGAATGAAAATCCAGGGAGCCAGGCAGGGGTCCGTGGCCTGTACAGTCAGGCAGATGATGGTGGAGGAATCCAGAAGGCTCTACAGACAAGACCAGTTGTCTTGCCTATGGGCCTGTGGTTACTTGACTTATAGAGTCTAGGCCAGTTTCCCAACCACTGTGCCATGCTCAGCATAGCCAGGCTACGCCTGGAGGGCTAAAGCCTCTAAGAGCATCTCTGGCAATGAGCAGCTTGTAGCATCTACCCAGGAGGCCAAAAGAAAGATTATTATTTTGTATTCATGACAGGTCATGGAAAAGGTTAGCGAGCATTGCTCCGGACTAGCATTTCCCAAAGCAGGGGAAAAAAGCGTTCTGCTGTCATTTTAGGACATGCTGTATATTGTATTCCCTTTTGTAAATACACTCACAAAATGGCATTAGCATAGTAATTGCTCCGAGGAGTCCTAAGTGTGGGGGGTTGAGGTCGGGTTTTAACTTTGCTTAGGCCTCCCGATATCACGCTGGTTAGTGTATGTCCTTAAATCTAGTTCAATACAGCCAAGGACAGGTACTATGATAACTCCCACCCCAGACTGACGTTCTTTCTCTGCAGGAACCCTGACCGGGTGACCTGCTCTGAAGCAGATACAATCTCTAGGATCACGTGGCCATCTTCCTGGCCAAGCAACATGTTCTGAGCAAGTCAACCAAAACATCCTTCCTGGCCTAACCTCATGCTTCAAAACCCAATACCTTCTCCTGCCAAGAGTTCATAGCTAGAAATAAACTTGTTGCAACTTGTATGTTGAAGCTTGGCCAAACGGGAGCTTGAATTCTTAAGGTTGAGAACGGGGCTAAAAATTCACTATTTAAGTTGTAGGAAAGTCATGTGAGCCTGAGAATCTAGAGAATGTGTATGATTCGGGACAGATCACAATTCTCTTAACAGGCCTCAGTTTTCGGGGCACCTGGATGGCTCATTCAGTTAAGTGTCCAACTTCGGCTCAGGTGATGATCTCACGGTTCATGAGTTCGAGTCCCACGTCAGGCTCTGTGCTGACAGCTCTGAGCCTGGAGCCTGCTTCAGATTTTGTGTCTCCCTCTCTCTGCCCCTTCCCCTCCCCACCCTCAAAAATAAATAAATATTAAAAAATAAAAATAAAAACAGGCCTCAGTTTTCTAAATCTAAAGAGTGAGGAGAGGAGAGGATGACATTAGGGGCTGAATCGTGTTTCCCCCCAAAATTCATATGTTGACATTCTAATCCCAGTACCTCAGAATGTGACTGTATTTAGACATGGGCCTGTATAGAGGTCATTAAGGTAAAAATGAGGTTCCATGGTTGAGCCCTAGTCCAATATAATTGGTGTATATATAAATATACATGTATATATATGTGTATATATATGTAAATACAATATACGTGTATTTATTGTGAGGTGAGGGAGGGAGCAGAGAAAGAGGGAGAGAGAGAATCCCAAGCAGGCTCCTCCCCGTCAGCGCAGCGCCTGACTCTGGCCTTGAACTCACAAACCGTGAGATCATGACCTGAGCTGAAACCAAGAGTCAGACGCTTAGCCAGCTGAACCACCCAGGTGCCCCTAACTGGTATCCTTATAAAAAGAGGAGATTAGGACACAACCATGTGAAGACAACTGGGGAGAAAACAGCCGTCCATAAGTCAAAGAGAGGCCATAGAGGAAACCAAACCTGCTGACATCTTCCACTTGGACTTGAGCCTCCAGAATTGTGAGAAAATAAGTTTTTGTTGTGTGAGCCACCCCACCTCTGGCATTTCGCTCTGGCAGGCTTGGCAGACTAATACAGATATCTGGATAGACCCGGCAGAGCCAGCACTTGGTTACCTATCCAATATCCATTCCCTCCTATTTTCTTGCTGACATAACCCACTTTTATTCAAAAATCTACCCTCTCCCATGTGACAGAAAGGAGATCTGACCACCAGCCCACAGGCACCGTGTGAATAAGCAATTGTGTTCAGTTTATTCCTGTTGCCAGTGATTAGCTCAGAAATAGGCAGAAGACCAAACTCAGGCCGGAGGCCTGGGGAGAAATCTCCTGGGGGCTTCTGGGAAGGTTTCACCCTTCATGGAGAGACACAAAAGATGTGGTCTCTTGCTCTTCTAACAATTCAAGTGTCTAAATGGGACGCCTGAAAGATCTGGGGACGATCAAGTGTCTAAATGGGACGTCTGCTATTGGGGACCTAGCAGGAAGCCAGCCTGAGGGCAATTTCCTAAGGATGGCAAAGAGGAGAGGCAGGTGCAAAAGCCTCTGATACTGGCTCAAGCAATCCTACAGTACATCCCAGCTCATCTTCCAGTGAGGGCAGATGGAAAAAAATGTCCTTTTAGTGAAAATCGACCAGAGTTTTCTGTGGTTGCAGCTGAAGGCATCCAATCGGATGCACTCACTGATCCTCTCCAGCCCTGTGACCTCCTTAGCAGCTGTGTTCCTAAGACTCCTGGTAACAGCTAACCCCTTACAGAAAAACTTACAAATAGCCCCCTGCAACCCTTTGAGGCAGGGACTATCTTTAGTCCCATTTAAGGAAATAACAGCGTTCAAAGAGGTTGTCACTTGGTTAAAGCCACTCTGAGATGCGGTCAGTACATAGACCCGTCTCTGGGATCCTTGCTTTACCCACCATCCATCAGAACGTCTAAAATCCAGAAATTTTCCAATCAGCCAGAGGACCCGTGGGGGCCATGGGAGAAAAGTCCTTGCCCACCCAGAGGGCTTCCACTTGACATATTTACCTTTTCAGAATTTCTTACGCTCCTTTAAATTCTAAATCGCTGCAAAATTATTAGGAAGAGCTAATAAGCAACAAATTTAGTGTTGTACTCAGGATTTTTCAGCTAAGATGATAAATCTCCAACTAATTTCTACCACCTTTTCCAAAGAGATTTTACCATTTTCCAAGCAAAACATTGATATTTTTTCAATAGTCCAAAGGCGTATGGTTCTCCTTTTTCTCTCCAACGCCCCCCCCCCCCCACTTTGGTTAAATTTTGGTAATTGTTTGGGAATTTTTGTACAAGTTACTGGAAGGAAAAGAGAATAGAATGTAAAGAAGAAGTGATCTATCATAGAACAGAAGTAATTGACCTTGAAATGTAACAGAAGACTTTATAATGGACCTCATGAAGAAGCCTAACCAGAGGGGCATGAAATACTGAAAGCATTAGCAAGAAAGCCCATGAGAAAATCTCTCATAGAGTTTCAAAAACAAAACAAAACAAAACAAAACAAAACTGAGGTCTAGAAATTTTAGGTACAACTTTTCTTGATTGTGTAGGAAAAAGACTAGTTATCCAATCATTTGGTTACAAAGAACCCATCCAAACTAACTTAAACAGGAGGAATTTACTGGAAGAATGTAAGAGTATCCTACAAAAGCCAAAAACAGGACCATCAAAAACAAAAAGTCATTCAGGAGCCAAGTCAAGTTCTCCCTTCTCCCTCTCCCTCCCTTGCTTCTCTTTCTCTCTCTCCTTTTCACCCTCTTTCCTTGGTCATTCCATTTGTTTCTAATCCATTCCCTCTGCAGATGAACTTTCTCTGTGCTGCTCGCACCTGGCCCTCCATGTCCCGGGATGGCCCTCTCAGACTTCAGTTCTGCATCACCTGACAAGGCTAAGACCTACAGCAAGCTAAACCATCCTCTCTGTGATCCAAGTCCATACTTCCTGGAGATGGTCTGACGGGTCCAGCCCAGCCACTGGGCTGGTTTTTCCTGAGTCAGGTGTCCGCCCCTTGCCCAATCAGCCATGACAGAAGAAGCAAGAGTATGCAATAAAAACATGGCTACAAGAGTCCATCTCAGTGTGTAGGATGGGATGGCAAGGCAGAAGAACGGCCCTCAGGTTAGATCGTGGGTGTGTCCTCCAAAAGACATTCCCACCACATCTTTAGAGCCTTCTTCCATCATGAAATTCTTGGTTGGGAGAGTTTAATGATGGCATGAATTTGCCCAGTCCACTCCCTTCATTTTTACCCAGAAATGCAAGCAGGCAGGAGAAAGGGATGGGAGGAGGCACCCAGCCCTGCTCCTCAGTTACAGATACTGGGCCCCAGGGTGGTGTTTCCCCCAACACGGGGTGGGGAGCGATATCGTATCTTCAGCCTGAGCAAGGAAGCACAATCTCAGTAGCTTGCTGGCCTCCCCACTTTCATCCTCAGCCTCTGGCTCAGCCCCCAGATTAACACTTTCACTCCCTCCATGAGTTCCAGAGGATGCCGGGTTCTCAAGTGCTCCTTGGCAAATGTATATCAGGAGTGGGGCAGTGCTCCACTCAGACCACTGGCCTACATCCCTCACCCACACTGACCAGGGTGAAGGCTCTCTCAAATGAAAAGGGAAGCCCTGCAGGAGACACAGCCCACACCATGACCCTCACCGCACGCCTGTGGTTCCCTAACCTGCAGTGTGTGGTTCCTGACCAAGCAGGTGGGCATACACTATTCCTCCCACCTACAGCCCATCTCTCTTCGGTCACAAGTTGCTGAGGCCCCGCTTCGGCTGTGGTGTATCATACGAGAAGGGTATTACCTGGGTTCATATCTACCTCCTCCCACTGAGTTAACTCCTTAAAAGCACTTACTCAGGCCTTGCTCTCAGGCACATTCCCTGGGCCCCAGGTGATGCCTGTGCATCAGGCAATGTTTGAAGAAAGTGAGAGAGAACACAAGTGAGGGAGGGAAGGAGGGAAAGGAACAAGGAAGGGAAAGACCCTCCTGCTCCTTAACAGTGACCCTGACCAGCTCTGCCAAGGGGTCTGGGAAAATGGAGGCCGGTGGTAACCAGGAAGGGCAAACTTCTTCCATCTGTCATAACATACAAAAGCCCACCCCTCTGAGGCCACCAGCAATTATCCCAATTTTACAGAGAGGAAGGACAGGAGCTCAGGAAGGAAAGGGAGTTGGAAGGCCACCAGTCGATCTCAATGCCCAGAGCCAAGGGGATCCCTTTCTGCCAAGAGGACTCCTTCCTGGCCAGCATTGATGCCAGGGCCTGGTGGCACCCTGGGCTGGGCAGCCTCCGTAGGGGGCAGGAGGGGGGACCTGGAGGTGGTCCCACTTTGAGCAGCCACCCGGGAGCCAGCCCTGCTCACCGTCCAGTCCCTACCAGGCACAGACGCTGCCTTGTTCCCCTGGGTCCAGCAGCCTGACGCCTTCTCAGCTTTCTGCCAGCCCCTGCTCTGTCCTACATCTGGGAAGACAGTGAATAAGCCTTCCTTTCTCTCCGGAGCTTGTTGCCTTCAAGGTATTTATAGACTGCTCCCGGCCCTGCTGAAGCATCCTTTCCCTCCTGTTTAAATTTAGCTCCCTTTGTCCTCTTCTCCTGACTTATCTCCTGATCCCGCCTGGGTCCCCTCTACTGCCTTTGTTCTCCCTGTGTTTGTTCCACATCTTTCATCTGCTGAGCCGAAACCATCTCACCAAACAGTTGCTCTGAAGCCTTTATGTAACTTTCTCCAGGCTCAGACCTCTCAGCAGGTCCCCTCTCTGCCCACTTTCCACCTTCTCTTGTAAAAAATACAAAGCCTTCATCTTCATCGTCCCTCAATCTAGCCTGTTTACAGAAAGGGAAAATGGGCATGACCAAGTTGCAAACAGAGACAGAATCCACGGTTTCCCAGTCTTGTGTGCCCAAGGCTATTTTGACTTCTAAAAGTTCCCTGTTTCAATGCCTGTACCCTGAGTCTCAACCCGGAATCACTTTCACTTGTGCATGGAGAGATATGTCAGCATCTTGCACATCTTTGTTCTCTTAGGCCCTGAAACCTTCCCTAAGACAATCTTATCTTAGTGCTGGCAAGAGCGGCTGTTATCAAAATCCGGAGGAGGGGAACGCACTGCTTTGACTCTAATAACATTTAATAGACATAATATAGGTTGAGACTAAGTGTCCCAAGTTCAGATTGTCCAGGGGTCTCCAACTCCAATGCCTCCAGGAATCAGGCAGGTAAAGAAACAAATGAAGCAGCCACTGGCCACAGGCAGTAGGGACCTACAGCTTGCGCGCCGCATCTAAAGGAAGTTGCATGCCACGCTGCCCAGATTTTCTCATTTTTCCAGAGAAGCCAAGAATCTGGACTTTTAAACATTGGCAATTATTGAAATTTTTCAAAACACTGTATAAGAAGAATAGAAGATGGGCCACATGACATCCACAAGCCTCACTCCTCACCACCTCCCTCGCCACGGCTTACAGACCAAATGGCCCTTCCAGTTCCACTCAACATTTTTGTGGCTCTCAGCACGTGTGGCTCCATGTCAACCCTTCTGCTATAACCACAGAGCTTTGCCTCTAATCCAAGCTTCCTGTTTCCTCTCTGTCCTCTCTTTCTGCTTGGCAAAGTGATATTCATCTTCAAAATTGTCTTCCAGAAGGCCTTCTGTGGTGCACCAGTCAGGATGAGCTGGGTTATACTGCAAAAACAAATAGCGTTACAATCGCCATAGCTTAAAATCACAAAGCTTCACTGCTCACCCGTGCTATGAGTCCTCTGTGGGTCTGCTGGGGCCACGGCTTCAAGCCCCTCTCAGACTCAGGCTGGTGGAGCGGCCACCATCTGAAACATTGCCGTCACCATGACGGAGAAAAAATATGATGAACGACAGACTGGCTTCATTTTCTTCACTGAAGTACAGTTGACGCACAATGTTACATTAGTTTCAGGTGTAGGTGCACTGGCTTTTAAATCCGTTCCCCAGAAGTAACATTTATATCCTTTCTACTCATCCAGTTTCCCAAAGTAGATGACATGGCCATATCCAGTGTCACAGAA
Source organism: Leopardus geoffroyi (assembly GCF_018350155.1). NCBI lineage: Eukaryota > Metazoa > Chordata > Mammalia > Carnivora > Felidae > Leopardus > Leopardus geoffroyi. Next base: position 102,366,449 of record NC_059329.1, read on the forward strand.
AGTGAAAGTACATCATTTATCATTTACCTGGAAGGTGGGAAGATGGAAATATTAATGAACAGCACTTAATGACGTCCACATTTGGCATTTCCACTTTTGGAGAGGTTTTTAAGTGCTACTCAGTGGTTCCAAGTTAATTCGTTTATTTATTTAACGGTAATGACTGAGCAAAGTCCTGAGGTCGCGATGTGGGGACAAGAGTAAGAGCTTGTCTTCCTTGCCTTCAAGCGAATGTGACTTATTAGAGGGCATCCATAGATCTGTGTCAAACACTTGAAAACAAGGTACAACATGGGAAGCACCACAGCCAAGTGTAAACAAAATACCGAGCACAGGAAAGGCAGTAAGCATGGAGAGGTGGTATTCGAGAAAAATCCCCAGAGTGGGGGAAGGGAAGCATGAACAGGAAAGACTGTACATCCCAAGCTGAGTCCCTCCATCCCAGCGCTCAGGACCACATGGCAGGTCAAAATGCTACCCAGGCACAATGTCCTCATAACTAGTCCTACATCTTGGTAACCCCCACCCCTGTCTAGCTGCCAAGCCTAGACTGGAACCAGTTCTTAGATTCAAACTTCAGCTCTAGATGACTTTGCGCAAGTCATTGAACCACTTGTGTCTGTTTCCTCATCTGTAAAATGGAAGTATTAATAAGACTCACAGCATTGACGTGAGAGTTGAATCCACTAATAGAAGGTTAGGTGCATAACAGATATCATGGCTGTGGTAGCTGGCATCCCGTTCTCCTCTTGTCATTGCCTCAGTCTGGTTGTCTTCTTGTCTCTTCTTTCTTTTTTTGTTTTTTACATTTTTACATAAACTAATATAATTTATTGTCAAATTGGTTTCCATACAACACCCAGTGCTCATCCCAACAGTCTCTTCTTTCTTCAAACCTTTGGTTACAAGACTGCTTTTCATAAACAGTGGGCTCTTAGGTGTTGATTAAGATGGCTCTTGCGTGGTCCTTGGAAGAAGATTTGATCCACATAAAACATAAGGCAGAGGGAAGAGGGTCCTCTGCCCTCAAGGTAGGTCCCCCTGAGCACATCCCATGTCTGCCTCATCACCTGTGAAATTCTCATAAATCTTTTTTCATATACCCCCCTGCCCTAGTACTCTGTGAACTTCTAAACAAAGTCAATTTTTCAAAGGGACATGCCACAGAATACAAATCTCACAAGACAGACTCCAAAGGAAAAGGGACTTCTGTCCTATACTGCCCATAGGAAAGTCCCTTTTGGAGAAGGGCATTTGTTTCACTTAATCCAGAATTTTCTGGGTTGAATTCTGACCATGATAACTTTATTTTGCATCTTGTGCACATTAGGAAATGGTGTGCAGAGGCAAGAACTATTTCTTATTCATCCACTAATCCACATAAATGTGGATACTGTGAGGAGTGTAATCAGCGTGGGGAAAAAGCCAATAAATTGAACTAAACTTGTTACATAATCTCAAAGAAAATGTTTCCACCCAGGACTTCAATTTTAAAATGAAAGAATTGGACTAGAGAGTTGATAAGACTCTTTATATCCCCCGTTAGTAGCCAGTCTTTCATTAGATGTTTTTCCTTGCCCTCGTCCGGGTCATTATGGAGCCTCGTTATTTTATTCAAGATGAGAGCAAGAGCAAAACTGTCAAACCCCCACAGGCAGGAGGCTGGCAGGGGAAATGCTCAAAGCTAGCATTTACTGGAGGGCTTTCTGGGGGTCACGGCACCTCATTACAACAAGCAGAACAGAAATAATTCCCATTTTACTTAAAAGGCATCAAGGCATAGAGAGACTACGCTATTGCTTAAACAAGCCTATCCAAATGGCAGCGATGGGATTTGAATCCAGGTCATTTGACTCCTAACCCATCCTCTATATCATTAGGCTACACTGCCTCTAGGGGCGCATGAGGTGCAGGAGATCAGTCTAGTTCGCTCTGTTTCCTGTTAAGAGAGGATAAAAAGCTCCAAAGATTTGTTTCATTTCTTCAGAGTGACTCAACACGTTGGCTAATGTGATGTTTGTCTATCCTTAGATTATGACTTTCTTTTTGGTGTCAGCTTTCAGGAAAGAGTGCAGGGAAGAGTAAAATTCCATGCATTTCTTTTTGTCAATTACCATTTTAATAATTATCTGGAGCACTTCCGGGAAGCACTCTCATATCCATTATCAGGTATGGTTTTTACACCGGCCTCCATGTTGATTTCACAACTGAGGGAACAGAAGCTCCAAGAGATGGAGAGGCTTGCCTAAGACCCCACGCCTATAAACCGTGTATCCCGGATTTGAATTTGGTCTTTGGGCCTCAGTGAAGAGGTCCTGAGGAGCTCTCACCATGATCCGGAGCACTTGGCTGCCAAAGTCAATACAGGTTGGGGTGGGCCAAGTTAGTAAAGCTATAGGTGTGAGTTCAAGAGGACTTGGCATGGAGAATCTGGAACTAGTCGGGAAACCCAACATGACAATCAGAGGGGAAGGAGTGTCCCTCTCGCTTCCTTGCCATTGGGAGGACGGGGACACTGGGGGTTAAAGTCCTCTTCACATGCTTGCTCTTTTGCTGCTTCCTCTCTAACCTTCCTTCCACCATCTTAACCACTTCCCAAATCATGGGACTGGGACCACTTTTGCGTTCACCCACAAACATACACCGAGACCCTTCAATACGCCAGGCCACTGCGACATGTGCTACGGGAGACTAAGATGCGATACGTACGAATCACTGGACTCCGGGGAAGGTGACTGACTTCAGGCTCAGGGCACGCAGAGGTGGCGTATTTGGTCCGAGTCTGGACGGAGCCCAGGATATGCAGGAGCCCTCTGGAAGGATGGTGTGGGCTGGAACAAAGATTGGGGCAGGAGTATTTCAGGCAGAGGGAACATGTGAAGAGATCTGGAATGCTTTCTGATTAAAACACATGAGCGTAGAGGGCAAGTGTCAGGGTTGAGGCCGGAAAGGAAAGAACAGCCAGATCTTGATGGGCCTTGAGGTCCAGCTGAACACATGGAACTTTATCTTTCGGACTGAGGGAGCATGCCCTATGAGCTAGGGTTGGTTTTCACCTATCTTTGTTGTCCTGCTCTGCTCATAAGAAGCCCTCCCAAAGACCCAGAAACTAATTCAGAAATTCTCGTTGTAATTAGAAAGGAATGTGAAGACCAAAGAAGAGAGAAACAAATATCACTCCCCTTGGTCACAAAGGTAACCAGAACTTAAGGCACACCATGCCATGGGGTCACCAACAGGAACAGGTAGAGGTCTCTGTCCCTTGCCTAAAGCCCGGGAGGCAAGTAGAGGAAGGTCCTCAACACAGACGCTCTCCTCCCCCCTCGATGTGACTCTGTATGAAAGGAACATGAGTGCTTATCCTACATCCTTCCTAGTGAAGCCAGCCTCCCCATATGAAAAGCTGAGTAAATGACAGTGGTGAGCCTCTGGGACAGGACTGACCCCCTGAGCTCTCATCCTCTGCAGCTTTAGGGAGCAGCTTCTCTGAGTGTTATGCACAAACTCGGCACAGGGAGGCAGTGTGGGCCCGTGGTCAGCCTCAGCCCAGACACCTTCTAACAAGGACCAGGGACAAACACATGAAGGAAACGCACCCAAATAACAAAAGAAGGAGGAAAGGGAGAGGAGTTTCTACAACAAATTTACTGAGGTTTATGCTTAACATAAGAGATTTTCCTCTGGGAAGTACCTCTAATCTGTGAATCCAGTCCTTTGAATCTTGAGACAGAACCGTGACAAGCAGAAATCTCAGGAAAGTCCCCAGTCCTTGCTCACTTCCTGGGACTGGCATTTAACCCCATGGCCACCTGGTCTGTGCCTCCTGTACCAGTTTCTTACCACACAGGATGCTCAAGCCAGCTTCTCTTCCCCACCCAGGCCCTTGTCTGTGTCTGTCCACCTGTTCTTTCCACCTGGAACAGCCTTTTCCGAAAGACCTCTCCTCTGTTCCATTCCTGATCTAACTCATATGTCACCAACACCATGAGGACTTTCCTGACCCGTCTGAAGCCAGAAATCACGTCGTTTCCCTCTCTCTCTCTCTCCAGTGCTTCGCAGAACACTCTCTGCCCCCCTCTGCCACTTGCCACCATCCGCCTTGCGTGGCAGTCGTTTGTATGTCTGCACAGAAAGCTGTCTTCAGGTGTCCATAGCAGGCACTGACTGCATGTGGGCCTTGCTCACAATAGTACTCAGTGCACGTTCGAAAAAGGAGGTTAAGTTCTGTCTGAGGAATGGCCGGGGACGTTCCTGTTTGCCGTCCAAGAGGTAAACTTAAAAACAAAACAAAACGCAAAAGGCAAAGTACAGAATACTATAATGGTGCCACATCATTCACTGAGGAGGGAAAAAATGAAATTTTGTGCACATACATACAATCGCACATAAATAGAAAAGTTCCGGAAGAATACAGGTTCTATACGGCCTATACGTCCATGGGGTCAGGTAGCGAAGCAACGTAACAGGGCAGTTCCTGTTAGGAATTCCAGGAGGAAAGGAGAGAGAAAAAGGGTCCAAAAAAATATTTGTGGAAATAGTGTGCAAACTCCCCAGGGCATGTCAAAAGGAGAAGCACAAAGGTACTCACACCTAAACACATCGTACTCAAATGACCAAACGCCAGAGACAGAGAAAGTCTTGAAAGCAACAGAAGTGATTTACCTCATCACTTACAAAGGAAAAACAATTTGACTAATGACGGGTTTCCCATCAGGAACAATGGAGGCCAAAAGGTAGCGGAAAGACATATTCAAGATACTAAAAGAAAAAACAAAACTGTCACCAAGCATTCTCTAATCAAATACACAGCTTTCAACATCAAAGGTGAAATAAAGACATATCCAGAAAAACAAAAATCAAGAGAACTCATTACTAGCAGATCCTTATTATAAGAAATATTAAAAGTAGTCCTGGGAGCTGAAAAGAAAAGATATCAGATGCTAATTAGCATCTACTACTACTAACAATAATAATTTTAAAATACAAAAAGCATGAAAAACTGTAACAATGTGGGCAAGTATAAAGGCTAGTATACATCCGTTTTTCTCTTTCCTTCTTTTAACTTCTTTAAAAGACATAAGATTATGTAAAGCAATACTTGTGACACTGAGATGTTGGATTATACATATAAAAATGTCATATATATGACAATAATAGCATAAAGGAGAAGTAAACGAAGTTATGTTGGAGAAAATGTTTTATATTGTACCAAAATTAAGTTAGTATTAATATTGAATTAACTGCTGAGAAAATAGCTTTAAAAACATAGTTTAAAAAAATCAACCCAAAACTACCAGTTAGGAAGCAGATTATTGACAACCAGTAAAATAGCAAAATGCAACCATATGCTGACTATGAGATGTGTACTTAAAATACAGGCACATATTGCTTTAGTAGAGAAGGATGAAAAAGAGACATTTTTTAGTGAGAACACTAAATATAACAAAATCTTTTGTGACTATAATAATATCAGACGAGGGGCACCTGGGTGGCTCCGTCAGTTAAGCATCTGAGGGTCAGGTCATGATCTCACTGTTTGTGAGCCTGGAGCCTGCTTCGGATCCTGTGTCTCCCTCTCTCTCTGCCCCTCCCCCGCTCATGCTCTGTCTCTCTTTCAAAAATAAACATTAACATTTTTAATAAAAAATAATATCAGATGAACTAAATCAGAGTATTACCAGTTTCCCCACGGAATAGTAAGAGGGTTAAAGGCACTGAGACCTGTCTTCCAGCCCTGCTCAGCCTCAGATACCAGGCAAAAAACTGATAATAAGAGCTACATCATACCAAACACCCTACATGAATTTTCTCTAATTCTCACAAAGCCCTATACGATCAATATTATTATCCCCTTTTTTCCACTGTATAACAGCATGGTACATAATAGATACACAGTTCACTATAATAACAGTAATAATTATTTTTATTCCTATTTTTCAAAAAATTCTTACTATGTGTAAAGCACTATCCTGGGCTCTAGGGATACAGTGATAACGAGACTAACGTCCCTAAGTTCATAGAGTTTATTTCTAGTGGAATAGAAAACACCGGGGTAAAACAAAATTACAATAGTTAATCAGATAGTGATAAGTACAATGCAGAGATTTAAAGGAGAACAATATGATAGAATGATCCGATGGGTAATTCAGATTGAGGAAATAATATTTAAGCTAAAATCAAAATTATAATAAGAGACATGAAGATCAGGAAGAATAGTAGTGTTGGTAGAGGTAATAGTACAAAGGCCCTGGGGCAGGAGCAAGCTTAGTATATTGGAGAAAATTTCACTGTGGCTGGAGATGTGGTGTAGGCGTGGCATATGATATGTGATTAGAGAGTCTAAGTGTGCAAGGCTCTGTAAACCTGAATAAGAGGTCTACGTATTATTCTACATGATAGGAGATAATCAAAGGGTTTCATGTCAGTTAGTGATATAATGTGATGCACATTTTTAAATAACATTGTCTGTCATCTCAGAGAGGAGAACAGAGTGCAGGGAAGCATGAACAGATGCAAGGAGATCATTTGGGACTCATTGCAGCAGTCCAGGAAAGAGGAGGGTAGGGTTGGTGAAGGGAAGTGGACAAATTTGAATGGATTTGGAGGTAGAGCTCATTTGGTGATGGGCTGGATTAGGATGGGGGAAGGGAGGGAGAGGAATCAAGGATGAGACTCAAGTTTGGAGCTTGAACAACTGGGTGGATGGCAGTGTTGTCTACCAAGAAGAGGAAGACGGGAATAACAGAACCACTCAGGGTAATGACAGAGAGGCGGGGTGGAGGGGTGGAATCAGGGGTTCTACTTTAGTTATGGTGCATTTGAGAGACCTAGCAGGCTTCTTTAACTATTTACATCCAGGCAACAATATAAGCATGAGCAAGACAGCGTTCCCATCTTCCAGGAATTCACAAGCCTAGTGGGGAGAAGAATGGATACATTAGAATTAAGAGAACTGCAGGTGCTTTTTGGAAAAGATACCAGGAAAGCATGGGGGAAAGAGGGATAGGACCTACCAGGGCCACAGGGCATGGACGTGTGGGGAGGTCCTACAGAGTAACAAGTTCTGAGTTCAAATTGTAAGCATGGATGAACTTGAACAAGCAGACTGGAGTGTGGATAGACTGCAGCAGAGGGAGGGAACTTACATTTGAGTTTTTCTAGAAGTGAACCGCGCTCAAGGAAGGCTGAGCAAACAGGTGCTATTAGGGTTTAGTGTGCGTTGGGGGAGGATGATGGAAGACCCTGGAAGAGTAGGTTGGAACTGAATCAGGAAAGATTTGGAAGGCAGACTGGAGCCATGGCTTTCTCCTGGGGCCTTGAGTGGATGGGGAGACAGACTTTTAAGCAGAAAAGTGACCTGCTTAGAGATATGCATTAAGGCCACACTGGTGACGGTGTTTGAAAAGTGGTGATGATGGATCGCAGAGATGGGGACGGGCAGGAAGAAACAAAGCAGGAAACCAGTTCTGAGATTATCCTATAGTCTAGGTGAGGGTAAAGAAAGCCCGAAGGAAAGCATTAGGAAAGAAAATGAAGGAAAGGATGAGACCTGATGGAGTCTGAGAGATAGGGTTTGGTGATTGATTAGATATGGGAAAAGAAGGCCAAGATAACTGAGACTGAGCATGAGTGTCTGGGAGAATCATGGTGCCATGAACCAAGATAACGGGCCCGCGAGAGAAACAGGATGAGGAGAAAATGGGGAGTGAGGGAGATGGTGAGTGATTTTGATCAGGTTTAGTTGGATGTGCCAACGTGACATTGGTTTCCAGGTAGAAATGATCAGTCGGCAGGTGGACATTTGGGCCCATGCTCAGGAGATGGGTCTAACCTCAAAGTCAATATTTGGATGTCTATGGCAACAGTGATAATGGTGACTGATGTATCAGGAGCTGAGTTAAATCCTTTACATAACTATTCCGTTTCCTCCCCCATAACAGCCCCATAAGGTGAGTACTATTATTATTCCCATTTTACAAATGAGGATGTTAGAAGTTCAGGGAAGTTAAGCTCCTTGCTGAAAGTCACACACAAATTAAATGTTAAGGTCAAGATTTGAACTCACGTACCTGGGTGCTTCCCTGCATGGTAAAATCAGGGGTGCAAGGGGGTCGGGGGTCTCACAGGTGCCCCTCATCCATTCTGCTCAAATGCCCATGGACCTTAGGAATCCCTGAATCTCCCTCTCCAAGCTCACGGATGACACCGAAGCCCAGAGAAGAGGGACGGATTTCCCCAAGGTCACGATGACCTTCCTGTAGCCTTACTCCTTACACTCGATATAAAGTCTAGACTCCAAGTTCTACACACTTGGCCTCTCCACCTCTCCAGTCTCACCAGACAAGCATACTCCCATCTCAGGGCCTTTGTGGCTGCTCTTCCGCCTGCCTACAGGGCTCTCTTTCAATGTTCTCATGGCTTGTCCTTCTTATCGTTAGGTCCCAGCTCCCATGTCACCTCCTCACAAACACCTGCTCTGACCAGCCAACCCAGTACAACCACCTCAGGTCCACTCCCTGTACCCTGACATAATTCAATTTTCTTCATGACAGGGCTATCTAACTGTCTGTTTGAATGTCAGTATTCATTTTTTACCCATCAGAATGCACAACAATCTTTTCTGTGTCCCCAGAATGTGGACCAGAATTTAGTGCTGGTGAGAATTTAGCACTTAGTGAGTGCTAAGTGAAGGAAGTAAGAGGGAAGGAAGGATGGATGGAAGAGACGGAGGGAGGGAAGAAGGAAGGAAGGAAGGAAGGAAGGAAGGAAGGAAGAAAAGGAGGGAAGGAAGGAAAGGAAGAAAAGGAGTGAAGGAAGGAAGGAAAGAAAGAAAGAAAGAACGGAAGGAAGGAAGGAAGGAAGGAAGGAAGGAAGGAAGGAAGGAAGGAAGAGAAGGAAGAAAGGAAGGGCTTAAGAAGGGAGGGAACTCTCCCAAGGATAGAGGGGGCAAAAGACAGTTTATCCAATGCCTTTACTAATGAAGGATCCAGCCAGGCCTTCTTGGAGCCCCGCCTCCTCTACTGTGATATCTCTACCCCACTGGCTAAAGAGAGAGTCCTGAACTGGGAAAAGCCAGGGCTGGGCTGGAGAATGAAGAGAAACACATCATGCAGGATTCCCCGCAGGCCGGCCATCTGGATCAGAGCTGCACTAGTGCAGGTCTCCCTCTGCGTGTGTCTCCTCCACCCCACTCTGGCCTCTTATCTCCTCCTCCTCCCTTTAATGCATGCCCCCATTCCCCATGGGCCACCCTCACCCTGCTTCTTATCTGCTCACCCCCCCATCGCGGGCTCCCAGGCGATGTCCCCCTTTCATCTCCCCATCTCCTTATCTCACTCTTGCCCCCCCCCCAGCCTGCCCACATCTGCTTCCTTTGGGCCCCCCCTGGCCCCTTATCAAATGTCCCTCTCTCCATCACTGCCCCCTTATCTGCTCATCCCTCGCCCACATGACTGTTACTTTTTGTCTTCTTGATAGAAGCCCTACAGGAAACGGCAGAAGCTCAGAGGTTGCCTTCCAGGCTCCCAGGCACAAGGGAGCTGAGGGAGGGAGTGGCCGGCCCCTCAGAGTCAGGAAGAGGGTGTTTCTGAGCCTTTCTACACAAACCAGGACAAGGGCTTTGGAATCGGTCCAGGCTGGACTCCTCCTGTGATGCTTGAACTGTCCCTCCACCACACACTAAGAGAATGTTGGGCAAATGGCTCCGACCTCCCTGAGCTTCATCTGTACAGCCAGACTTAAGAATACTTCCCTCCAAGGATCAGTGGAGGCCGAGGATAGTGCATGACAAAGACTGGCCTTCTTCCAGAGGCTGGGTGATCATGCTTCCCCCACTACTGGCATACAGAGGCACCTTCACTAACTCCTGTGATTGTTAACTGCTGTATACCCATGTAACCCCTAGCAATCCTGTAGGGTAGAGGCTGTAAGTGCTGACATCCCACAGGTGATGGAGCTGAGACCCATGGCCTGACATCACAAGGTCTGCCCCCAGTTGGCCTAGAGGGGAATCCCCCACCTTTTCCACGGAGAGAATTAGCTCTCAAAAATAGGGGAGGAAACTCTCAGCACACCCCAGCCCATAATTGTCTGCCATGATTCTAAATTCCAAAGCCAAATGGGCCCTACCATGACCTTCGCTTCACCTGGAACATCTGCCAGGTTCCCAGGACAAAAGGTGAAGGTGAGAACAGAGTTTTCTCTAAAGAAATGTAAGGGTCTGCCTATTTCCACTGGCTTCTCAGGAAGTGACGTCAGCAAACCCACTTGGCCCTTTTTCTGGTGTTAATCATGTTCTCACACCCAAGAACACGTTGTCCCCACCTCCTGAGCCACAGCCACCTCCTGAGCCCTACTCTTCCTGACAATAATTAAGGATGTCACCTGGGTGTTGCTGTGAAAAGTGACAGCAAGAGCCCTTTACATACCTGCTCTGGGAGGCAGTGCTGAGCCCAGACCCAAGCTGCTGTAAGCTTGCCCCATGGGGACAACAGGCTCGAAGGTGTGGTGGGTGTCACTGTACCGGTTGCATAATGAAGCAGCACCGAGCAGACTGGAGCTGTTAATCACACTTCTGGACAATCTGGGCCACTAGAGAGAAAGGGTCCTCAGGGACCACCTACTGCAAACAGCCACCCTACTTTTTGGATAAGAGCACTGACACCCAGAAAGGGGAAATGCTTTGCCCTGAGTCACACAGCACTAACCCGCTGGTGTGAGAACCCAGGTGTCCTGACTCCCCAGCTCATGCTCCCTACTCCACCCACACCCACATTTAGGATGGTGGTTCTTAACCAGGCTAATCTTGCCTTCCAGGGAACATGTGTCAATGTCAGGAGACAGTTTGGGCTGTCCTTACTCCAGAGGGGGCCATGGTAAGAAGGCAAGGATGCTGCTCCCCACCCCCCCCCCAACAGTGCACCCACCGCCCTCTGATGCAGAGGATCCATAGTGCTGCCATGGAAAAACCCTGACTTGGAAACACTGCCACTGGGGCCCATGACTCCCAATCACACCGAACGCCCTTTTATGAATCTCCATCGGGCCCTCTTTGGCAATGGTTGGATTTGGACACAAAAAGAAGTGTATGAGGAACCCCAGCTCCCGTGTAATCCAGTGACTCTGGAGGAAGAACATTCCTAGCACTTCCCCACTTCTGTGTCTTTGTACAAGCTGTCCTCTGGGCCCAGCAGGCTGTCTCTGGCCCCGTCTCCGTGTGCCAAATCCCACTCATCCTTGTAGACTAGTCTGGTACCACTGCCTCCAGGAAGACATGTTGGTTTTCTCCTGCTGGGAGTCATCTCTGCAGCTCTAAACTTGGCAACACATCAGCAGTTCCTCTTCTGACACTAAGAGGAGCCCAAATTGTATTAGAGCAGGAGACAAGATAATTCCATATCAAGTCTCTGGGCTCTGGAGGTCAAAGCCCTGGGTCCAAATCCCGGCTCTCCTACTTCCTAGCTGTGCGGCTTTGGACAAGTTACTTAACTACTATAGCCTTATATATAAAATGGGAGAGAAGGTGGTAGAAGCGGCTGCTCATTGGATTATTGTGAATATATCATTAGCTGATCCACGTGAAGCACTTGACACAATCCCTAATGCATGCTTAGCGGGCCATGGAAGTTAGCGATCATAGTTATTACATCAGAATATCTGCCAAGCTCTATGCGAAGCCCTGTGCATTCATTATCTCCGAGAAGCCACAAGCCTGAGTCACAAAGCCAGTGCTTTTGCATCTGCAGTTTACAGGTGAAAGCTCCGAGCCCCAGAAATGTCCTTCGACAGGACCTCGGTCACACGGCTATGAAAAGCCCAAGCCAGGACTCACGGGAGGTCTGTCTGACTCCCTGGAGCTTGTGTTTACTGAACTGGGCCACACCACTGTTGTCTGCTGTACTCCATCGTGGAGCCTTTCCCAGATGGCCCACACCCACTTGCTCGCTTATGCCCAGGCCTTGCATCGGTACCACACTGTAGTTTTCAGGACTCACGGCTGGTGATCATGGCTGGATTTCTCCGAGCTGGATACCTGCATTAACTCATGCACTCTTCCTAGCAATCCTATAAGATAGATGCCAGTGTTGACTTTCTACACAGGAAAGAACTGAGACCCAGAGGGGCTGGGCTGCTTGCCAAGGTCACACCGCCACCAAGGCAAAGCTGGGACTTGAATCCTGGTAGTGTGGATCCGGAGTCCACAGCACAGCCACTACATCCTAGTCCTCCTGCCACCTCCACACAATCTACCCAGACGCCCAAAGATCCAGAGGACTTTGGAACTCTCTAAAACAATGCCAGCTCATTGTAGGTCCAGTCTGCTGATGGGTGGTGAGGGGCTGTGCCCTATCTGTCCATCCACACCCTGGTCGGGAAAGTGGGAAGGCAAGAAGGTGGGAAGGAACCACAGAAATGGAGGCTGGGCCGATGGGAGGGGAAAAGAAGGAGAACAAATGAGGGAAAGGGAGAGGAGAGGGGTAGCTAAGACAGGCCTGGAATGGAGGACCAAGAAGATAAGAGAAAGGAGGCTGGGAGGACAAGAGAGGAGGAGCAGTCTTCCTGAGCTATTTTTGTGAACCTGAGTGCTGCCGATTTCCATGTTTAGCATCTCTTTGCATATTGAGGTCAGAAGGTCCCAGCTCCTCATGTGAAAATGAGTAGGAATTCATTAGTGCAGCCTTCTGGAAGGCTCCTCCACACACACACTGTGCCCAGCCTTCCCTTGATGGAACAAAAAGAATGGAGGAGAGAGAGCTAGTCCACCATCCTGCAAGGTACATGGTGCGCACACCCACACTGCTTCTACTCAACGGAACAGGTGGTTTCACCTCTGGTACCTCAGTTTCCCCACCCCCAAAAGGAAGTGAAGTGAGCTTAGGGCTCTGGAAGGAGACTAATCAAATTAAGCAAATCATTCCATTAATGAATTCATTGAAAGAGTTCCTACCTCAAAAGAGGATGGAGTCCAAGGGCATAGTAGGAAAGCCATTGGCCAGCATCTCAGATGCCTTACACTTTGTCCTGAATCTTTGGATGTAAGGAAGGGAGAGAGGAAGGAATGGGGGCGGGGGGGGGGGGGGAGGGAGGGAGGGACGAATAGGAGAGGGAGAGGGGATGGAAGAAGGAGGCAGAAAAGGAGGAAAATACCTTTCCAAGCGAACTTATGTACTTGTCACTTGCATTGTCCTCAAGCTGCTTTATGAAGTAGATACTTAAAGATACCCTATTTCTAGATAAGGAAATTAAGGCTTGACTTGGCTTAGCTACTTGCCCATAGTCACAGTACTAGGGGCAAAACTACGGTTTGAGCCGAGAGTCTGTGAGTGCAGAGCTGACACTCAGGTATTGCTTATACTGACCGGACAGATACACAAGGACAGACGATGAAGGAGAGTCCCAGCATGTGCGATGGGAACAGAAGCAGCCCACAACGTCTCTCCCTCTCTCCCCACCTTCTCTCCGCACGTCTACTCCATTAACTTAGAGCAGACCACTTTGGGGAGTTACTTAGGGCTCCTCTGTGTCCCCAAACCTTTGGCTTATTCGGAGTTTTGGTTTGTCATGGAAGGAACTCTGACCCTAATTGTATGTAACCTCTTGTTTCAAGTCACCGTCAGCTGACTGACTGAGCTTCAGTGTCACTCAGTTCTAATCCTTCAGACAAGATGCTAGGTGCCCAGCCCATCCTGTGGGAGGATCCTCAGATATCCACGCCTGGCCCACCAAGTAGTGGCCTGGAGAAACAAGGACAGGGAGTGAGAATAGGAAGATTAGATGCTACAGGTAACCAGGAGGGAGAGACAGCGATGCAGCAGGGAGTTGTGGCTGGCTTCTCTCAGGGTTCACTCTGAAAGACAGTGGTCTCTGCTCGGGGTGGCCTTCACTAAAAGGGAGGTTCATTATCTCTACTCAAGCTTAGTTCAGAGGGAGAGTAAGCAGTAGAGAAGTTCAACAGAAAGAGCGACCGCCCACATGAGAAGACAGGAAGGCACTAGAGCTCTTGCCAGAAAATGTCTCCTCTCCCTGCCTGCCTAGTGCCTGAAGATCTACCATTATGGATGTTCGTGTAACCTTTGACAGGTCGTTTGTCCTCCTTCTGCATGAAAAGCATCAAGGGCAGCTCTAGACATTTTGTTCTGAGGAGAGGGTTGGAGCCCACCTCAGTGTTGGAGCAGAAAGTGCTGGTTATCTCCCCAGTATCCATTCTCCCTTCTATAAACAGATGTCTTCTCTGGGCACATGGCCACCCAGCTAAAAACCAAGTTTCCCAATCTCCCTTGCAGCTAGCTGTGGCCAACTGCTTGGATTGAGGCCAATGCCTTGTGAGCAAAAGCCATGATCAGGCCCTTGAAAAGAAGAAAGATCCTTTGCCTTCTCTCCACTCTTGCTTACTGGAAAGATCCACATGGTAGTGGGAGCTGAATTGGCCATCTTAGCCACCAGGTGGGACGTGCGTTTTAAAGATGGCATAGCGACAAGAAAGAAAGTTCCAGGTGCCCCGTGCTGTAAGGCCATTGAATCCGCCCTGGGTTGCTGGTGTTGACATTGTTACATGGAGGAGACATAAACTTCCTTCTTTGGCATGTCGGTCAATGTATTTCCTGGCCTCTTTTAAGGGTACCCCTGGTGCCCATTCCCACATCATTTGGCAAGCCCAGCTCAGTGCCCTTCACAGAGCCAGCGGGGGAGGACCTGGGCCAGGTAGCCTGAGTACAGCCCCAACTCCAACTCAGAACCCTACCCTCAAAGGCCCTGCTAGGAAACTTTATTTTCTGATCTGCAAATGAGGTCCCATCCTCTGACAAAGGCTCTGGAGGCCTCTTTGGGGAAAAAGAACTCTAAGAGATATAATCTGGATGATAACACGTCAGTATTTACAGGACATTCCAGAGAAATGCCAGAACACTAGCAGTCTATGATGCCCAGTTACACTAAAAAATGCAGGCTGTACAACGTTTAGTTTAGGACAGGCGTGAACTCACAGGCCCACCCCTTCTCTCCCGTCTTTCACCCCACCACCTCACACATTTAAAGTACTTCTCTGCACTGGGAAAGTATTGATTTCACAATCTCTAGGGTAAATGAATCAAAGTAGAAAGTGGCCCCAAGAGAGAGGGTGGTCTGCAGGAACCCCAGCTTAGACCGGCCCTGAGTTCCCCAATCCAGTCTTCAGTGACAGGCCCTCCCACCGTCTCCATGCTCCCAGTCAAAGACTAAATATTTCAAGTCCCAGGGAAGGAGTTTCTGTTTGTCTGGGGCCAGACATACACCAACTGGTGGCTTTTCCTAAGAGTGGGGAAAGATGTATGTAACTGGCCCTCCCTCACTTCCCTAGGAAAAGGTGAACACTGGGAGTCATTTCCCCACCAAAACCCATTCATATAATGATGGACGGCTCCTCCCTCCACATTAATTTTCAAATCCCATGGAAATTTGGGGAAGGATCCTGGGAAAAGCAGTGGAAAGTAGCCAAGAAGTGGAAAAACACCTATTAGGTCCACTTCATCCACCCAAAAAATAAAAATGAAATCAAATAAAGCAAAGGCAGAAGAATAAAACCCCAAGGAGAAGCTCTGCAGCTAAAGGGATTTCCTTTCCCACAGAGATATTATCACCAGCGGCCTAATTTGATTTTCAGGCAATGCCTGCGATTCAGTAAAGGAGAAGGAGTTGACGTTGTTAGCCCAAGTCACAGAGCATCATCAGGGTATGATCTCACTGTGGTCCTCAGGAAGAGAGCCTTGAAAGAGGAGCTGGTGGGGCACTTGGGCAACTCAGTTGGTTAAGCATATAATTCTTGATTTCAGCTCAGGTAAATGATCTCATGGTTAATGAGATAGAGCCCCATGCTGGGCTCTGTGCTCACAGTTTGGAGCCTGCTTGGGATTCCCTCTCTCTGTCTCTCTGTCTCTCTCTCTCAAAATAAACACTGAAAGAAAGACAGAGAGAGAGAAAGAGAAGGAAAGAAAGGGAGAAAGAAAGAGAAAGAGAAAGAGAGAAAGAGGAGGGAAGGAAGGAAGGAAGGAAGGAAGGAAGGAAGGAAGGAAGGAAGGAAGGAAGGGGGGATGGATGGAGGGAGGAAGGAAGGAAGATAGAGGGGCCAGTGGTGAACATTCAGATATCAGCACCATGCAGGGAAAGGACTGCCTAGGGAACAGGCCTGGGTACAACGGTCCGGTTTTGCGAATTTTCCCAGACTTCACATCCTCTGGCAAGATTCCATGGTGCCCCCTCTTCCACCTGGACCTAGTAGGCTATCTCTAGAAATGTAGTTTATCTTATTACACACCTGAATGCCACTCAGCTGTTCTTGCAGACAGAAGGGACCATGCTTCCTGTCATTACCATCTGGCCACCTGCTATGCTTCCCAGTAATGCCTCCTAAAAATACCCTTCTCCAATATCCCCTGTGAATTTAGCAGAATAAAAAGAAAAATTAATCTTCTCGGATTGGCTTTCTATCAAGGAATAGTTTTGTAATGTGTGATAGAGTGGGAAAGCAGCAACTTTAGAGACAGATTCGAATTGGAAGGATAAGTGTTTTTGTTATTACAGCTAACATGGATTATTACCACGTGCTGCCACTGTTCTAGTCACATAATATGGACTATCATTTCACCTTCTCAACAACCCTCTGAGTTGAGTAACATTACGTTCCCCCATTTCATAGACAAGGAAACTGACACATAAGTATTACCAATGTCACCCAGCAAGAAAACAACAGTGGCAGTCAGACTCCAGAGCCAAGCTTCCAGTCTTCCGTCTGCAGAACTGCTTCTGGATGAATGTTGCTGCCTTTCTTATCTCCCAGATCCTGGTTCCGACAGACTCAGGCATGACACAACTGGACAGGAGCAGAAGGGAGGGAAGACGCAGTTTGAGAGGACAGAGGGGTGGGAGGCCAGCAGCCTGGTTGTCCTGAGGACCATCAGACAACAAATAGCACACGAATGGGGTGGGGGCAGTTTGGGCAGCCACTGGTATCCATGGGGAGCCCATGAGGCAGCAGACATGTCTGTAAATGACACAGCTCCAGCCTCGTGGTTCTGGGCTCTGACGAGAGCCAGGCAGGAAGGAGGTTGTCAGGGACTCAAAGGGTCTCACCCCAGCATAGACAGGTCATGGTCATAGATGATAGATAGATAGATAGATAGATAGATAGATAGATGATAGACAGATCATCCATCCATCCATATATACACACATACATACATGTTGGAGCCCATTCTGTATCAGATGCTTAGCCACAGAGGCAGAGCCATCTGTGAGGAGGTGGGCATATGGATGACATAGGCTGGTACAGCACTAGAAGGTGCCAGACCTCTGACAGAGGGTAGGCTGGGGCAGCTGATATACCTGCCCTGGTCAGTGTGACCTCTGACACTGGTCTGGGCACAGCCTCCTGACAGGGGCTTGGGGGACTCAACCCAAGGAGGGCTTAGCTAGTGTGAGATACCACCTTCCTGCCCCTTCCCACGTCTGGGCTCCGTGTGGGGCTCCAGTCACCCCTCTGGCCTACTGGTCACCATTCACAGGTATGGGGCACTGACTTTGTCCGTGGCTCAAAATGCCTCATCTCTGCTGTTTCATTAAACTATCTCAATAGGCATACGCACTAGTATGTCATTTTAGGTTCTCAGGTCGAAGGTAACAACCCCGAGACCTTACCCCACTGTCTCTCTCCTTACCACGGTGTCCTTGAAGGGCACATATTTCAGCAAAGGAAGGTTAAAAAAACGGCCCAACTTCTTTCGGCCTTTAAGAAACTGAGAGATGAACTTTTATCGTGTTAATCCACTGAGGACAGAAGATTAACTTATTTATGCCGCTTCGCCTGACGAATACACTACTCATGACCTCATGGGTTTGTTGTGAGCACTGAGTTTATGGACGTCAAGGGTTTATAATCTTTCCTGAAGTTCAGTCAGCACTCCATAAATGCCAGCTGGTGTTAATATCGTTCTTGGATGACAGACTACTGATATTGATCCCCAGGGGCTTGAGATCTTATGGATGCTGGCGTTTATTGCCCCAGCATGAACCTCCACTCAGTTCCTGTTCATAACAGCCGCGGCTGAAGATGCTTTATGTTTGCAAAGGGTTTTATTGGTTTTCTTTAAGAATTTTACAATAACCTCAGACTCAGAATCAGAAAGGACCCTAAAGGTCACCTTGCCCATCCCTCACCTGGGGCTTAACTGCCTTCTCCACCTTCAGCCTCATCTAAAACACCCACAGGGCCTACCCAAGAGCTCTCGCTGCTACAGAGTTTCTTCCCTGGGGCACCTGGGGCATCAGCTCAGTCAGCTGAGTGTGCAACTCTCGATTTCAGCTCAGGTCATGATCCCACGGTTGTGGGTTCAAGCCCTGTATCGGGCTCCATGCTGAGCATGGAGCCTGCTTAAGATTCTCTTTCTCTCGGGGCGCCTGGGTGGCTCACTCGGTTAAGCGGCGACTTCGGCTCAGGTCATGATCTCGAGGTCCCTGAGTTCGAGCCCCGCATTGGGCTCTGTGCTGACAGCTCAGAGCCTGGAGCCTGTTTCAGATTCTGTGTCTCCCTCTCTCTGACCCTCCCCGTTCATGCTCTGTCTCTCTCTGTCCCAAAAATAAATAAACGTTAAAAAAAAAATTTTTTTTTTAAAGATTCTCTTTCTCTCTCCCTCTGCCTCTCTCACTCTCTATGTCTCTCTCCGCCCCACCCGCCACCAAAAAAAGCAAATAAATAAAGGAAGCTTCTTCCTTACGCTTGCCTGACTGTCTCCAGTAGCCCCACCCTGGCCAGTACACCTGCCCCGTCAATCCAGTGGCCCAGTGACCATTCATTCCATTCATTCAGCAAACAGTTACTGAGTTCCTACTTTGTGCCTGGCCTCACTGCTTCCTGTGGCCTCAAGTGAGTTACTCACCCTCTCTGAGCTTCCAATGCCTCATCTAAAAAATGAGAGTAATAACAGCACTTGATTCACTGAGTTGTCATGAGGACGGACGAGATACATACAAGGCACATATACATAGTGAGCCCTCAGTAAGGATTACTTTCCATTGTCACTGCTGTGGTCGCAACGTATTAGGAAAAAATAGGAGCCGGGTCAGTATTTACAAGTCTGGGAAGGCCTTGCAGAAGGCAAGGGTGACCTGTTATAGAAGCGCTGACTGGATCTGAGCTGGGTCCTATTACTCCACAGGAAGAGAAATGCCTCGGCTGTCAGCGGACCCTCGGAAGGCCTAAAACACCAAGCCAAGAAAAGCCACAGTAGGGAGCTTAGTGCCCCCCCCCTTGAAAAGCCCCAACATATACAGTAGGAGAGCTGTTCGTGGAGGCAGCAGCAGAATAGGGCTGGTGGCATCCGAACCAGGAGAAGCTCAGGATTCAGTGCGGAGGCTGACCGGGAAGCAGGATGCGATGGTGTCCACGACCTGCTTTTGTCTGCATAGAGCAGTCCCAGCAGCTTAAAACAACTGGGCAAGAATGACACCACAGACAGAAAACAGACAAGGCAGAATGGCTTGCACCTTAGAGCTCCCTGACAGGGACGGAAGCACAGCCAGGGACATAGAACAAGGAGAGACACAAACCAAGGCCCCCCCCAACCCCCCCCCCCCACTGCTGCTTGTGAACAGCTCCTGCTTCTGAGCCACTGCTCCCCTTCTGCAAAAGGAGAAAGCTGGGGGAGGGGGTGTTGGGGACAGAAGGAGGGACTGACAGCACACCCTCGCCAGCTCGCCAGCTCGCCACGATGGCCCAGCCCCACTGTGGAGTCAGACCAGCCAAATGGAGCACACGCAGTGGGAGGCGATTGGCCCACTCCCACCCAGCGCCCTTCCAGAGCCTGGTTTGTGGTTTTATACAGTCTCACTGCATCTTCTTTTGGAGGAGAGCCTGGGAGGAAGGCCTTCTTTCCTCCCTGTGCCTGCTGCTTGCCTGCTGGTTCACTGATCACTCTTCCCATTTCCTGGTGGCTGCTAGGATGTGACCCGGGAGGGCGGGCAACCCTACCGTGGGTGGAGGCAGCTCCCCGCTGAGTCACAGAGGATGTCCCCCACCCCCACTTAATTGCCAATAAAACCAAAAGCTCCGGCTCTTCCCGGGAGAAAGCAAAGAAGAATCCTGCTATATCCCCTTTTAAAACAAGAGTTGTCAGGGTTGGGTTTTTTTTTCTGTTTGGGGAAACAAAGTGGAAGCACCCTGCCCCCACCAGCAGCAAGGACCCTGAAATGGATCAGGAGGGAAGTCAAAGAAAGGATGTAATGGAGAAAGTCTACCCGTCGGGCCACATGGAACACAAATTAGCACTGTTTCCCTGCTGACGGCTGTCTCCAGCATTCAGGCACCGGGCCAGGCCCCGATTAGCCAATTACAGTGACAGACACTGACAGTCCCCATCAGGTAACCAGCGGGGGTCACTGCCTCCACCTACGACGGAGTCCTGGGGAAAGCCACAACCTGAGTTTGATTCTGACTCCACTGTGTATATTTTGTGTGACCATCAGTGAGTCGTATCACATCTGTGCACCTCAGTTTCCTCATCTGCAAAGTGGAACCAATAATAGTAACCTGGTAGGATTCCAGGGAAGAATAAATGAGACGAACATATATAAAAAGCTTCACACAGGGCCGAGCCCACAGGAAGCACTCCAAAGGAGCAGCTATTAAAGCCTCCAGCTATCATGAACATGAGGCTGGCTGCAGAAAGCTTATGCCTCCAGAAGGGAAACAAAAATAATATTAAAAAACAGGGAGGGGGACAAAACATAAGAGACTCTTAAATATAGAGAACAAACTGAGGGTTGCCGGAGGGGGTGTGGGAGGGGGGGATGAGCTAAATGGGCAAGGGGCATTAAGGAGGACACTTGTTGGGATGAGCACTGGGCGTTATACATAGAGGATGAATCACTGGGATCTACTCCTGAAATCATCACTGCACTATATGCTACCTAACTTGGGTGTAAATTAAAAACAAATTCATTCATTTAAAACAAAAAAAAAAAAAAGACAGCTTATGCTTCCAAAAGGAAACAAGGCACCCAGGTGTGTGTCACTCTCTGGACCATGATGACTCAGCTCCTAACACTGTAAAGACTACCCCTTGGGAAGATGACAAAGTCTCAGCTTTATCTCTCTCCACGCTATTAGTTTCTTGTATTTAAGACTCCTCCCGCAAATCACTCGCTTATTTCCTGCATCACAGCAGAATCAAAGGCTGGTGAAGACCCCCAAGCAGAGGGACTGCAAAGTGGTGGCCTGGCAAGTGCCCTTGCTTCCTGAGGGAGCAGAGGATGTGGAGAGTAAAGCATCTTGGGGGAGGTGTGTGTGTGTGTGTGTGTGTGTGTGTGTGTGCGCTCCTGCGTGAGTAAAGACCCAGTGGAGAAAGCTCCCAGCATCTCAGCTGACATTTGCAAACAGAGCTATATTGAGAGGTGTCACCTTCTCCAGCAAGGTCAAAAGACTCATGCCTGCTAACCTGGAGAGGTGGGAACGGCAGGCAGCAAAACAAAATCACACTGCCACTTGGAATCCTGCCAACTGCTACAATCAGGGTAAAAATAATTAGAAAAGTAAGTCAGGTGTGAATCAGATGCTCTGGCACTGAGCGGAGTACGGAACGCCGTGTCGACCCCCTATTCTTCCCGAGGCCCCTGCTGCCTCGGCTTCTAGGACTCAGTTTCTGCCCAGTGCTTGTCTGATCGCCAGCCATCCCTGTCCCCTTCTCTGGCTTCTGGTCCCTTTCTCATGCCCTGGGGCTTGGCCCTTGGCACCCTGCTCCTTCCTGCTAATATTGTATTCCCTGGAGGGTTCATCCCTTCTAGGATTCATCTCCTGCCACCCCAACCTCACTGCTGCTAAGCACCAAACTGGAGCCCCCCATGGTTCATGGGCACTCCTGAATAAGTCATTCTTCATTCACTGGCTTATTCCATCCATAGACACTTAGTAAATACCTGCTACACATCAGGAACTGGGCTAGGTTCTAGGCATACAGAAGTAAGACCCCACACCTGATTGGAGAGTCTATTGCAAGGAAAGAAAATTTAAAAGAAATGTTTAAAAACTAGAAATTGTGAAAAATGTTATAAAGAATATAACACGGCCTCCCATGGACAAAACTGAGGGGCGAGGGAGGGGAAAAAAACTTCCTTTTTATAAAGTAAAAATCATGCTGAGTCAATGGTGTGGAAGCTAACGCTCAATGGGGAGCAGGAGTTGTGTACCGAGTGTGGAGAGATCCTTCTAGAAAGATGGAAAAGCAGGAGAAAGGCTCTTATCCATTTCTTTACCAAATAATTTGACTTGTGTGAGGGGACATGAAATGGAGGGTCTCCAATTTAAGGATTATCAAGCAGAAGTTAAAAGCAGACAGATATCAGCTTTTATAAAAGATGTGCTTCAGACAGACATCCAAATAATTACCTAAATTGTCCCAACCCTGACATTTATCACCAGCCCTTCCCTTGGAGATATGTTAGTAGGAAAATAATGAGAAGAAAGTTATTTTGTAATTACACAGCATGAAATATGACTCTGAGAGGCTATTTCCAGGGGTGCTTTAGTGTAATTTAGTTCAGCATTATCGGAGTTTAATTTAAGACGACATTATCGTTGCACAGAAACTCCGGAACAAGACTCAGAAGAACGGGATTTTCATCCTGGTATTCCTAGCCATCTGTGTGTGGATTGTAACCCTGTTAAGCTTCGGTTGCCTTCTCTATGGTATGGGAATAATAATCCCTGCTTTCCCTACTGCTCAGAAGAGTTGGAAGAATTAAATTAGACAATGGATATAAAATGCTTTGCAAACCATAAAGCACCTTTCATGGGAGGATCACTCTCCATGCCTTTCCTTGAGGTTGAAGGACCCCTTTTGGTTGCCACTGGCCAAAGCCTAACTCAAACTGGTTTGGAGAAGAAAAAGCTTACTGGCTGCAATAATGAAAAAGCTGAGATTAACTAGCTTTAGGTACAGTCTGATCCAGGGGCTCAAAGAATACCACCTGTGACCCAGACCTCTCTCCATCTCTCAAGCTCGTCTCTTCTCCATGCTGACTTTCTTCTTAGGGACTTCATGGTGGCTGACAATTGCTCTAAACCTATACTTTCCCAGGTTTAAATCCAGCAGGAAAGAGAGAATGTCTGTCACTCAACAACTCAAGGGAGGTCTTGAGCCCAATTCTCACTGACCCAGTGGGGTTATGTGACCATCCTGCACTGACCACTGTGTCCAAGGAATAAGAAGCCTTGATGAGCCATGTCTGAGTCACATGCCCAACCCCCAAGCAAGAAGCACATGGACCTGAGTGGAGGCCAGATGGATTCCTGGGGAAACCAAGAAAGGATGAACAACAGTTGGCCAATGAAGCAGCAGAAGCTCACTCCACCTCCACATCTTAGGTTCCTCCGCTGGAAATGCCTGGCCAGTCTTCAGTACGTCAGGATCAACAGTAACCGAAGACCATGAGATTACAGGCTGGGGCATGGAACTCAACCCTGCTTAACACCAAGTCCTTCAGAAACTCATAATGTTGTGCCTTTTCGCAAGCCACCAAAGTGCAACCTGTTCTTAAGCATGTTGTCTTTCCTTTCAGACCCAGGCTGCTTCTTTCCCTCCAGGCCAACTCCCACCAGGCAGCAGATCTGGCCTGGGAGGACCTGCATTATGAACTTCACCACTTCTCCTACCAGTCTTGATTCCATCCACGAGTCAACAATTCTACAACTTTTGTGTCTCGGCTTCGTTCCTGATCCATAGCCCTTTTCCCCCCTAAGTATCAGGGCGTGTAAGTGATACAATGGAATACAAAGATATGATAACTACTTGGAGGCATTTGGGGAGGTGGAAGGGTGTGTGACAAGGGCAAGGGGGTGATGGGGAAATCTCTGCAGAGGAGAACTGAACAGAGTCTTAAGGAACGATTAAGAATTTGCTAGAACCAGAGTGAGAGAAGATCATTCCAGGCATGAATCTTTGGATCCAAAACTATTTTTGATCTCTCTTTACAAAAAAAGAAAACTCTTTTTCTCAACCCAGAAGTTGTAAACCAGTGGCCTGCAGACAGATCGGGCTGACAGATGTGTTATATTTGGCCCACACAGCATTTTGTAGAATTTAAATTAGTTGCCAACATTTAAAAATGGTGAGATTTTACATAAGGATCTGGATTTTTGGCTGCTCTCGAAAAACTCGGGAGCTCTAGCAGCCCTGACTCCTCACTGGGGCAACAACTGACTGAGTTGAGTAGCATCTGCTCTTTTGAGACAGGGCAGGGGCCACACAACCTGCTAGCCTCTTTGTTCTCCTACGTCATCTGCCTGGCTTCTGTTGGCATTTGAGTCTGTGCCCTTGTCTCTACCCAAAAAAGTAGCTATTTACTCTTCAGACAATTTCCTATTATTAGTAGTATAGTATAGTACAGTATAGTATAGTATATCATACCCTATTAAAAAACCTAATCTGTTTTCATTACTCCCTTCCTTAAAAATCTCGAATGATTCTCCAAATCAACAGAACAAAGGCTAAACACCCAGTGCAGACCGGTGGGTTGATGCAGGGGGAGTTTACCCCAATGCAAGGGGAAAGTTGACCTCAGCCACCCTCTTCTACCTTATCCACCAACTTCCAAGCCCTCAAACCCTCTATTCTGAGTTGTTTGTCATCTCCTAACCCCTTCCTTTCCCATGAGTGCATGCTCTTAACACGTACTGTCCCCCCAGCTGCTCTCCCCTGGTCAGACTTCCCTCAGCCTTCAGTGGTCCATCAAGGGGCCATCTCCTGTCTAGTTAGAGACCACCTGACTCTTCCCTCCCCCCACGGGGCCCCTGCAGTGGCACTGTGTTCCCGCCTTGGTGTCAGCACCGGCCATGTTTCTCTCTAATTATCTGTTTACATGGCTGCCTCCTCCACATCCAGCCAGTCTGAGATCCTTGAAAGCAGAAACCGTGACTGATTCATCTTTGTATATTCAGTGCCTTTCTGTATACCTTGGCAGATATCAGATGCTCAATAAATTCTTGTTACATGAATGAGGAAAGGAACAAACACGTGGGGAACAAACTGGCAGGTGTTCATGGAATGTCGCACCTCAGCGATTGTAATGAAAGAATCCCTTTCACAGAAACATTTCTGTCTACTCTAGCCACAAGACAGGGCTCCCTTCTCTGGAACCTTGTGGAAACAGTACTTTATGATAGATCCTCGCTGAGTTATTAGAGGAAGCTAAAAGGAAGGTCGTATATCCCTTGGGTATTGACAGACAGAGAATTACAGAGCCATAAAAGGCCTTAGTGCTGGTCTCTGGACTTCCCAGCCCCTGGCAGGCAGATACAGGCACCAAAACCCTAGAAGCTGTGGCTGAGGTCCCAGCACTAACTCATCAGACACAGGGTAGCACCACCACTAACACAACCAGAGAGAAATCCAGAATAAGTTCTTACTTTTTCATTCAGCTGGAGTCCCATCCGGCCTACTTGCTGTTCCTTGAGTATACCTCAAACACCTTCCTGCCTGAGGGCCTTTGCGCTTTCTAGAATTCTCTTCGGTGTATTCACGGGGCCCACTCTCTCACTTTATTTAGGTATAAGATTTTTTTTAAGAGAACAAGCACAAGCAGGGGAGGTGCAGAGGGAGAGGGAGAGAGAGGCTCCCAAGCAGGCTCCACACCCAGTGCAGAACCCGACACGGGACTCGAACTCACAAACGATGAGATCATAACCTAAGCTGAAATCAAGAGTCAGACCCTTAACTGACTTAGCCACCTAGACGCCTCCTAGGTAGAAGATCACATTTAACCTCACTAGAAAAGGCTTCCCTGATCATCAAAGTAAGACTATAAGTATATCTCCTACTCCCCGACACTCCTAATCCTTTATTCTCCTTTAAGGAAGAATGGTAAGAAACAGGACATCAGGCCCCAGAGAATACCAAGGCCTGATGTCACTAAGACTCCCTCCTGTCTCCTTTTCATATCTTATGTTGGTTTGTTCTGCTTGTCTCCATTTTTTCTACTCAGACAGGTTTTCTCTACACTAAGGAGTAGTCGTGATTCACATCCTTCAAGCTCATGACAGAAACGAGAAGGGATCCTTCCCACTCATCCTGGTGAGAATAATCTCAGAGAAATAATCTGATTGGCCTAGTTTGGGTCCCATGTCTATTTCTAAACCATTTCAACAGTGAGAGGATGTGTTTTATTGGTCTGGTCTGACAGGGTCATTTTGGTTTGTCAACCTATCACTGTGACCAGAGAAAGAAATGCTTGCCTGCCCAGACCTGGGTCGCCTGCAGCCAAGGAACTAGGGCTGCAGCAAGCTCCATCTGAACCAGATGGTTAAGAATGGGTGAGTGGAAAATTGAGGTGCAATCGCTCCCCGAGACAGAGGAGACGGGTGGACACTGGGCAGACAGGTGCATCAGGCATGCAATTATGGCTTCCCAACTCCCAAAACACCTCTTTCACTGTTTACCCCCACTGAGTCGTCACGACAGTTCTGAGCAATTTCCCTCCCAGGCATTATTATCCCCAGGAAGATATTCAAAATATTGAACAACCAGCACAACATGGGCACTGGCCAAGCAGAAGGGAACTATCTTAGGCATTTGGGGCTGTGATAACAAGGTACCATAGTCTGGGCGACTTCTGAACAATAGAAAAATTTTCCCACAGTTCCGAAGGCTGTGAGTCTGAGTTCAGGAGGCCAGCTCTGTCAGCTTCTGGTGAGAACCCTCTCTTGGGTTGCAGACTGCCGGCTTCTCACTGTATCCTCACATGGAAGAAACTGAGCTAGCTAGTTCTCTCGCCTCCTCTTATGTGGGCATGAATCCCGTGATGAGGGCTCCACCCTCCTGGTTTAATTACCTCCCAAGGCCCCAGCTCTAAATACCATCACATTGGGAGTTAGGGTTCCAACATATGGATTCTGAGGGGGGGATACAGACATGCCGTCTGTAACGGGACTCCAGCTATGCACCCAGCTATGCGGGGTGGGATGGCCACCCTGGTGAACAGCAGTGGAACCACAGCCTGATTGCCCTCATTTTCCAGGTGAAGATACTGAAGGCAAGGGAGATGTTTAGGCTTGTGCCCAGTCACGTGGTAATTTGGTGGCCAGGAACTCAAGACCTCCACCACCAACTCTGGGCCTTTTTCCCCTAATCTACCCCTCTGTCCTCAACCATTTGGGAGGTGAAGTGAGGCAAGTTTGGGGGAACCAGAGAAGAGTCGCTATTCTGATCCCAGCCGCTTGCAGGAAGAAGCCAGAACTCTAGCACACGGGCGGGCTGCTTAGCAGGTGCCACAAAACCCTGGAAAGCAGCGCCTGCCAGACAGCAGGGATCGAGAACAGCCAATGGGATGGGAATGTGCCGCCAGACGGCAGACGCCAGGAGGGCTGTGGTTATTCTGGGGTACAGGCAGTGGCTGCTCCATCACCCCAGCCCTGCCCCCTAGTCCCCCAGATCCTTACTGGGGGATATAGGATCTGAGACCTGAGGCTTCGGGGCCAAGCAGTCAGGCCAAAGGGAGGCAGCCCCTTGCAGAGAAGAGCATGAGTAAATACTGTCTCGAGTCGTGGTAAATGCCTAGTCATTGTCCCTGTTCAAAGTCACCCAATTTGCTCAGAATCATCTGGGCCAAACGCTCCTGTTGGTTCACCACCCTCTGGGAGTCTCCCAGGTGTAATCTTAAACAGCCCTCTTCACTGGAAGGGTGGGGAGAGACAGAAGGAGGCAGGCCACCCACTCCAGGTTGGAAGGTGGCAGTTTGAATAAACAAAAGGAACTTACTTACGGAGCTTGTCTCGGGCAGCAGCAAGATGGATGGGTTCCCCACACCTGCCCACCAGCTCTTAAAAGTTTATATAAAGAGGCTTTAACCTGGTCCAGCCGCATATACAGTGTGGGTGTTTTCAACACCACATCACTACGTCAAGGCTGTGTCCCTTGGAGCAGACTCTGGGAACAGAAAACACAAGCAGGACCTGTATTCCAAGGACAGGGGAGGGGGTGAGGAGCCTCCTCGTCTCCGGGTCCAGCTCACATGTCCACTTGGCAGTCACATCTTTTTGGTGACGTTCCCTAGAGCCCCCATGTTATCAGATGAAGAAACTGAAGCCCAGGGAGGGGCTATGACTTGCCCCAAGGACCCACAGCAAATGTGAAGGAGAGTGAGCATTGCTTGATTTCTCATTTCAGGACCCCTTCACCCGGACTGCCTAAGACTGGGAGGTGGTCCGATTCCCATTCTTAAGGTCACCATCCTTCCACTTCATGGGGCCAGTTGAGCTTGACCTTCATGCCCCCTGTAGCTGCAGGCCGTGCCATAGCTGCAGGCATGAATTCCTGCCACAGCCCCTCTCCCTTCCCTCACGCTCTGCAGTGAGGACCACACTGTGTAGGCCTGAGCCCCCCTCCGCCTTCTGGATTCCGAGCCTGAGCCAGCCCAGAGCAGCTCTCTGGGCCAAAGGCACCACCCAGGCACAAACACCTTGGCCCCCAATGTCTCTCCTGGAGACAGAAAAATAAAACATGGGTTAAAAAGAAATTCCTTCTTTTCTGCTCCTGACAGGAAACCAACCTTCTCTTTGTTGCCTCCGCCTTTACAGCCTGAGTGGGCAACCAAGAGCTCTTCATACTCACCCCTGGGACAGACCTCAGGGACACTGTTGCTGCACATCCTCTTCCGGTCTCCATCTGCTCAAGCCTCTGTCTCCTCTGGGCACTGAGCCTGGAGCACACCCGGGAGAGAGAAGGTGCACCTGCCAAGGCTGTTCCCTTCATAGCTACTCACCAAAACAATCAGTCTCTGCTGCACTTTGCAGATACTACAGGAATGTTCCATTTTTAACCCTCTGGGGTAAAAAGGAGAAATTCTGATCCCCATTTCACCCAGAGGGAAGACTGAGGTTCAGAAAAAGGTATAGGCTTGGGCTTTGGAAGGAGAATGATCAGGTTGAAGGTCTTCCCCTGCCATCGACAGGCTGTGGGAACCGGTGGAAAGCGCTTAAAACCTTTGTGCCTGGCGCAAAGTAGGTGGTAGGTAAACGTTATCTATGCATTGTCATCCCCAGGAGCAGAGAGCCAGAAAATGACAGAACTACAGCTCTGACCAAGGCCTCTGGCTCTCATTCAGCAGCCCCGGGAGAGAGTGACATGGCGAGGACAAGAAATCAGCAGCGGTGGCCTCGCTGACATGGGCAGGAATAAATCACTCCAGATGTGGCAGCTTCTCTGTGCCTAAAACAAGAGAGAGAAGGTGCACCATTATCCATGTAGACAGGTGAGACAGAGCAAAAGAGTGTGGGTCACAAGAGTGGGCATGACCTCGAGGTAGTTCCAGGGTATTTCCAGCAGGACTTACCAAGAAGCATCCTGTAAGGAAGAATTACCTCCCAGGACCTGCGAAGAAAGCCCCCAGCTTTTCCTGATCCCTGCCTCCCATCTCCTCCTCCTTCAACACTACCACTCTCATTTTCCAGAAAGTCCCAGGGCAGCATCGGGGCTCCCTCCCACCATCCTCTTCCCAGAATCCTAAGGATGCCTGGGCAAAGGTGACCGCCTTAAATGAATGGGCCAGAGCCGTGATTCAAAGTTGGGTGCTGATAATTGGAGCCGCTCTGTGGTCTGGCCGTGGAGTCCAGGGCTGGCTGAAAGCATCTGGACAGCATCAGAGTCACGAAGGCAAGACATGTTAGAAGGACTCAGCCCCAGCAGCTACCCACAAGGGAAAGAAGATGCAGGGAACCAGACAGGAAGGGATCGTGCTTTTCAAAATCAACGAGTTTATATTAACCCTATTTTTTTTTACATTTCTCTACATAGCTAGAGAAAAGAGATGGGTAAATTATCAAGAAAGGAGAGCATTTTCTATCAGTCATGAGCAGAGTAATGCCCATTCAGTGCTCTATCAAATAAGCTGTAAACAACTGGCTATTTTTATCAGTCATTATCGCAACATTATTTTTATAAACTACGTACATCTTATTGCCCCCTCGATTCATATTCAGAGGACTCGGGAGAAATAATGTTTTCCTTGTTGTTGCCTCCTGGTGCATTAAAACCTATATTTCATAGAATGAAGCAAGTTATCTCACCTGAGAGATGCAAGGCTGTAAAAATCACCTAAGGGGTGAAATCACGCTACAAGGGGTGCTTGTAGAAGCACCAAAAAAAAAAAAAAAAAAAAAGCCATCTAATGAAGGTGATAGCTGCAATTAAAAAAAAAAAAAAAAAAGCCAATGAGCTGCTAAAGAACACCTGATAAGGTAAAAGAAGGAGGCCAGGACCAATGCACTCAGAGAATGCATGGCTTTCTCAGGGAGGTACCCCCCCCACCCCATGTTAGCACAGAGCCCTGCTTTTCCCTACCTGCCCAATCCTGCGTTCTCCCTTCTACCAACTTTGCATCTTTCTAATCCTTTAAGATCTTTTTTCCCTGTGTCCCCCTCCCCAGGAAGAGACCTTGCCTGTTTTCTTGACTGCCCTATTACCAGCGTTTAGCATGGTACCTGGTGCATAGTAGGGGCTCAAAAAATATTTCATGGCCAACACACAACAAGGTCTCTTTTAGCTAGAACTATAGGTTCACGGCCAGCTGCGTCCACAGTCCCTTCATCACAGGCTGTGTGGATGGAGGCCAAGTAGTCGGTCATCCTTCAGATCATCAAACCTAGGTCACACCTCTCATTTGTTGTGAAATCTCAGACAAATTACTAACCTCTGCCCCTGTGCCCCTATTTTTCTTCTTGATAGCAGTTATCATCACCCGCCATACATGTGTTTGTGTGTGTGTTCATCTCTGTCTCCTGCAAACAGAAAGTGAGCTGGGACTTGTTTTTGTTCACTGCTGAACAGAGAACAGTCAAAATGTGTAACCACCAGCCATCACGGACACCAATCTGAATGGATGTTGGCCCCATATGCCCTACTGGTGCATATTGTGTATACATCAAACATGGCTATCGTCCAGTTCATAGGACAGGGTCTGGAATATAGTAGGTGCTCAGTAAATATGTGTTAGATAAGTGGATGGGTTTCAGTCACCCTCTCTGTAAAATGGGACATTACAGCTACGCAGCATATATGGGTTCCTTTCTGGCCCTATGCTGGTCAACTCTGGTCAGCTAAGGAGGCGGTAGGTCCCTTTGTTCTGTCCCCAGTCTCCCTCCCGTCCCAGCAAATGTAGCCAGACAGCCTCTCTCAATGGGCCCCAAAGTGACAATGCTGCTGTTCCGACCTCCGGCTCTCCTGGGAACTGATGGTAAATTTCCATCTGTTATTGCACCTCTTTATATCCTCTTCTCTCTCTTCTATCAGACTCCAGGAGCCTCTCTTGCCATTAGCGCCAGCGGTAAAGAGTAGTGTCCCTAGACAGACATTGAACCAGCATAGGCCGTTTTGCCCAGAGAGGATTAATGTGCTCTCAGCAAAGAGGGCCCAACAACAGGCACAGCTGACCCGATGCTTCAAAGTGAACTCACTCATTCACGCTGCAAACACTTGTGATGTTTTCACGCTCATTATGTATCAGACACCAGAGGAAAACAGTAAACAAAGTACCATACCTGCCCAAAAGGGGCTCAGAGCCCAGCAAGCGAGACAGGCAGATAAGCATGTAATTACACTGAGAACTTCCAAGAGAAGGACAGACCCAACAAACTTCAGTTTGTTTTCTCGTTTTAGGAAAACTAACGTAGCGAGACAAACATCCCTGATAAACACCCAGCGACCCGGGTCCATGTCAGCAGGAACAATTCTGGACCTTGCAGCTGTCTGGGACGTGCAGGGCAGTGACAGTGACTCCAAGATAGATTTGGCCAACAGAATACTGGGTGCCAAAACCAGCTACCTTGACTCACCCCTAATTCCCCATCAGTCCTGACCTCCTCTCCACGTTTCCCTGTCCCCAAGGCGGGGAGAGGGGAGTGAGGGGCAGAGAGTGGGAGCCAACCGCGTTACATATGAACCACACGGCAGATGAACGCGCCTCATCTTGACGCACATAATTATGAGATTTTACTCTAGGGGTGCAGGAACCAAGGAGTAGAAAAAAAGTGAAAGCTGGTCACAAGTAAAAAGAATGGGCCGGGATTACTGCCCAAAAACGATTGCTATGATTGGAGCTGTGGTTCCATACTCTCCTCCACCAACTTCCTCCTGAAATAATAATGACAGTAGTTAAGGTTTGTGGAGAGCTGATGGTATGCCAGGTACCATGACCTATTTTATGTGGGTCATTTAATTCTTTCAACAACCCTGAGTCAGGTATCATTATTGTTGTCATTATTGTTGTTGTCTCGTATCCCTTGTTGTAACCACTGTGTTACACGGGCCCTCAGGTTGAATCAAGAAATTTCAAGAGTGAAAAAGGCATTCAACTTAATGCCTTAATTTAATTTATATAATTAAACTAATTATAACAGTAATAATAGTAATAAAAACTAATAAGAATGGTAATGGCTCTTCACAGAGCTTCGAGAAAGGACCAAGAATTGTGCCAGGTTCTACCCGTATTGCCTCTTTCAAACCTCCTGGCAGCCCTGTGAGGTACTACTGAAATCACACCCATTTTAGAGATGAGAACACTGAGCACGGTAAGGATAAGTGACACAGCTAACGACTGGTTCAGGATAAGTTAGAAGTTAGCAATCCAACTATGAGCTAAGGGTTGCTCTGCTTTATTCAGTTAACGTGATTCTTCATGCTTCCCAGGCAGCCACAGTACCCAGCCGGGTGCCACGATTAACAATGTTCTCCTTGGCATTTCCTTTATATGAATATGGTGTTCGCTTAGCACCCTCTGTTGCTGGCCATTCGCATTATTTCCTTCTTTTTCCTTATCATAAATATTCCTGCCCTGAATATTTTTGTATGAACTAATTTCTTACTCATTACTAGGTCAAAGGGGCAAGCAGTTTCCGAAGTGGGTCCGAGCCGGTTCCCAGCGTCTGCAGTAAACGCACTCGTATCTGGCTCCTCCATACCCAGCATGTGGAATTTCACAGATGTTTTTTACTGTTACTGGGTTAACGTGGTATCACAAAGTAGATTTTATTGCTCTGCATTTACTGTCTAGTGAGACCATGCATTTTTCCACACGACATAACAAAATTACCACAGAGTGATTGGCTGAGAACAACACTCATGTATGAGTCTATGTCTCCATATAGTCCTGGCATAGTCCCGGCACAGCGCAGCTAGGCTGTCGACCCAGCGTATTTCAAGAGGCTGAAATCGACTCATCGGCCAGCTGCATTGTCATCCGGATCCCCAGGCCATCTTGCAAATTCATTGGCAGAACCACATCCTTGCAGATTCTTTGCTGGCTGTTGGCCAAGGATCAGACTCAACAACCAGAGGGTTCTCGGGCCCTTCTTATCTGTCCCCCAACCCATTCTCAGGGCTGGCAATGGACAATATCTCTTCTAAGGGTTCGCCTGATCAGGTGACACCAACCTGGGTAATCTCCCTTTTGATTAACACAAAGTCAACTGGCTATGGGGATAGTCATGGGAGCGATATCTCATCATAGTCACAGATTTGGCTGAAACTCAAGGGGAAGGGAGTAAATGAGGTGTCCACAGCAGGGAATAGGACTCTTGAGGGCCATCTCAGTGACCTGTTGCTGTAACAAATTACCACAAATTTAGTGGCTCAAAACAACTGTATTACCTTACAGTTCTGGATGTCACAAGCCTAGAATAGGGCACCAGGGTTATATTCCTTCGGAGGCTCTAGGAGAGAATCTTGCTTTTTCTGGCTACTAGAGGCTGTCTGCATTCCTTGACTTTTGGCCCCTTCTTCCATCTTCAGGGTCAGCAGGTAGCATCTTCAACCCCTGCCTCCCCCATCAGATCTCCTTCTCTGACTCTCCTACCTCTCTTTCCCTTTGAAGGATCTTTGTTTTTATATTAGACCCACCTGTTGATCTAGGGTAATGTCATCTCAAGATCCTTAATCTAATCACATCCACAAAGTCTTTTCTGCCTTATAAGGTGACATATTCACAGGTTTCAGGGATTAGAATAAAAACATCTTTGAGGGTCATTATTCGACCTACCACGAGGGCCATTTTAGGACCTTGCCTACCAAGGCATTTTGGGTTTTGTTCTGTTTTGGTTTTCTTTGAGGTATAATTAATATCTACAACACTTTATTTTCTGTATTTGCATCAGAGGAATTTATGTATTCTATCAATTTCAAAATGATATCCATAACATTTCTTAACATATTTTGCATAGATTATTTTAAATCACTTATGTCTAAAATCTGGTTTTTCATTGAGTTTCTTTCCTTTCTCTCTAATTTTGTTTTGTCATATTTTTTTTGCTCAAGGAAACCTTGTTGTTTTTCAATGCTGTGTGTTTGTCAGAAGCCATCTTGTCGCAAATGACATTCTCTGTTTCCTTGACACAGAAAGACATCTTCCCTCCATAGTGGGAGAAACGTGCTATTCTGTTCTCTCCCTGATTTGCATTTTGTTATTGTTTGTTTCTCTCTTTAATTCTTTGGGCCATTTGGAGCTTCTTCATGTAGGAAAGTGAAGTATGGCTTTAATGTCTCAACAACACTTCTTACTCGGAGACGACTTTCAACGCTGTGGTTTTGTTTCCCATTTTTCTTTTCTCTATTCTGATAGTGAGAATCACTTCCTCAAAGGATAGTGTAGCCCAAGGTCCATTTCTGAAGCACAAACATTGGGTAATGCCGTTGGCCAATTTTCAGTTTGCAACCTATGTTTTTATAACGTTTGTTTATTTATTTCAAGAGAGAGAGCAAGCCAGGGAGGGGCGGGTTGGGGGGGGGGGGGAAGGGAGAGATCACAAGCAGGCTCCATGCTGTCAGCATAGAGCTGGATGAGGGGCTCGAACCCAGGAACTGTGAGATGAGGACTTGCGCTTAAACCGAGAGTCAGACACTTAACTAACTGAGCCACCCAGGTGCTCCCGTTTGCAACATATGTTTTAATCTTTTAGTTAGGAAAGCCACCGCTTCCACTCCTCAGCTTTGCCCATCATCATTATTGTCTTCATTAACATCATCTGTGCATTCCTGTTCATTTTTTTCCCCGATGGTTTCTACCACCAGTTCACCAGATTCTGCTAAATACTTCACTAAATTATTATGCCATAAAACGCAAAGTCATCTTTCCTATTTTGAGCCTTCCCAGTAACTAGAGAGATTAACTTTCCATTCCTTTCTGTATCTTCACTCTCTTGAAGTTTCATAATTGTCTCTGAACAAATTTCTTGGGTGGTAGATTGCGTTTATTTTCACGTATTTAAAGGTTTTCTGTCATCATCTCCACTCATTCGCTATGTATGTCAAGAAATCATAATTAGGAAAATGATTTTTCGACTCATTTGTGTCTACAACTCTAAGATTAATTTCTGCGTATTTTCCCAGTAGAGTAAATCCTTGACATTCCTGATTGAACAGTCACGGTTTCAATAACTTGCAAGAGGCCAGGAAAGGCCATGGTATGTAATAATTTATCATTTTGCTGGGGCTCAAAATTGAATCACTCCTGCTGTAAGGCTGCTGTGCAAGAAAAAGTCACTCTGCTAAAAGAAGCAGCCGGGCACTCTGCATAAGAGTGGTACTGGGTGTGATACATCCTTCCCCCTTCCCCAGTCCTTTCCCTTCATGGGTCATCATGAATATTTGCACATTAAAGGCCCTGAGAAATCTGGCAATAAATAAATCTGTTTCATTTTGTTTAATGAAAGAAATGTTTCATGCTCTCAACTTATGTGAGAATAAACTTTTTTGTCATGGCACACAGCGTACCATGAGACACGAGTTTGGGATACAATGCTTTAATACTTAACATAAAATGATTCTGGGCAAAAGATCATTTTAAAGGTGCCTGCTCTCATTTAATCTCTCTCTGTCTCTCTCTCTCTCTCTCTCTTTTTTTGTATAGAAGACATTCTATGCAATGGTCAGTGAGGGTTTTCTGATCCTGCCCCAGAATACATTCAAATCACGTGCAGGTGTGGTATTTTCCGTCCTTCGTTTCCCACTTTTGTTCAATTTGTTTTCCCTGCTGCCTAACAATTCCAGCAATTTTATTCTCTGCCATGTGTTTTATTTTATTTGTTCACTTAACAAACACGTCTGTAGTGCTCACTGTGTCTATTCTAAGTACTTTATTAATAAAGACTCCTATACCATAAAACAACCCCATGAGTTAGACGCCATGATTGTTATTATCCCAATGGTACAGGCCAGAAAACTGGAGTATCAAATGATGACAAGGCATTCTCGTGTACTTATTTTTTAAGAACACTGTCACAAGTACTTTCCTTTACTCATAACAGTGGTTTTATTATAAATAAATTTCATATTATGTAAAGGAAGAAAACCTCCATTCTTTGTGATTTGTTTTTTAATGTGCCTTTAGTCAACACTAAATATTGAAATGTTCTGATTGGGTGGCTCAGTCAGTTGAGCATCCTACTTCAGCTCAGGTCATGATCTCACGGCTCATGGGTTCGAGCTCCGCATTGGGCTCTGTGCTGACAGCTCAGAGCCAGGAGCCTGCTTCGGATTCAGTGTCTCCCTCTCTCTCTCTCCTTCCCCCACTTGTGTTCTCTCTCTCTCTCTCTTTCTCTCTCTCTCTCAAAAATAAATAAGCAAACATTTAAGAGAAAAAAGAAATGTCATGATTACCTTTCTTCGTCTCTATTGAAATAACTATGTTTTGGGGCGCCTGGGTGGCGCAGTCGGTTAAGCGTCCGACTTCAGCCAGGTCACGATCTCGCGGTCCGGGAGTTCGAGCCCCGCGTCAGGCTCTGGGCTGATGGCTCAGAGCCTGGAGCCTGTTTCCGATTCTGTGTCTCCCTCTCTCTCTGCCCCTCCCCCGTTCATGCTCTGTCTCTCTCTGTCCCAAAAATAAATAAACGTTGGAAAAAAAAATTAAAAAAAAAAAAAAGAAATAACTATGTTTTCTATCAGTTTTCACTTAATGTTGATGCTAACTTTGCTTGACTGAGGCCAACAGTCCTTGTTTATAATGGATTACTTGTCTCAATGTGCTGTTCTGTCTTGTGCATTAAGATTAACATTTTATTTCTAAGCTCATAATGAGTTGAAGGACTCTTCCCTTCTTTAAGCAAGGGGGAAATACAAATCATATTTACCTCAGCCAATTCAATATATAAATATTAATGAAGTCTCTACCATACTACTCTGCACTGTAGAACATAAAAGATTCAAAATGAGTATAATATGAGGATGAGGCTTAGCAGCAGAACTTCTAAGACCATAAGGGAAAGAGAATCATGTTGGAGAAGACAATGATTTTGAGGATTTTGTACATGCTTAGGATCTGTGCAACTTAACACATGTTTTCTGTTCCTCAATTTTGGGTTCCCCCAAAGACTTAAGATATTGCTTAAACAGAAGAGGTCCCAGATCAACTGAGTGAACACACAGGACTATGATGCCCTCTGCAATGGAAAAGGTTTCATCCGCCTCACTGACAGCTATATGC
This sequence comes from Leopardus geoffroyi, assembly GCF_018350155.1. NCBI lineage: Eukaryota > Metazoa > Chordata > Mammalia > Carnivora > Felidae > Leopardus > Leopardus geoffroyi. Next base: position 102,403,931 of record NC_059329.1, read on the forward strand.
CCACCATGTACCCAAGTGCCAGGCACACGGTCGGTGCTCAACAAATAATTATTAAAATGAAGAAAGAAGCCAGCTCGTTGACCATAGCAACTGGTCAAGCTGCTTTTTCAAATGCAGGTCAGCTGGAGATTTGTTCAATGAGATGTTTGTTGCAAAGTCTTCACCCTCCCTGTGAGGTCAGTCCATGGCGGGGAGGGACAGGGAGCTTGGAGACACGGAAACCGGAGGGCAGAGTCCTTGGGACCTGGAGAAAGAGGTCAAGACCGTGAAGTTTTCTGGCAGCTTCCACACTCCTAGAAACAGAGCTGAGCGTATCTGTGGCCCCAGGTACCCGACTTGGACCTGTCACTTTGCCCTTTGCCACCCAAAACTCTCTGAGCTTGTGGGGTCAGTAATGAAACAATGAACAAACACAGAGAAGGTCTCACCTTCTGTAATTGTCCCTGACAAGCCCTGAGCCAGTCCAGCCACCTGATACCTGGTGACCAAAATATCTTCAGCCCCAGGGAGACAGATGCTACATAGGGACTGAATGGATACATCCCATCAAGTGAGCAAACTTGTCACACGCACTTCTCTTCTTTCCTTCCATCCTTCTTCATGTCTTCATTGCCTTCCCCAGCTTCTCCCCCCTCCCCTCCAGAAGTTCCTTTCTCCATTCCAACCCCTCTCTATTTTCCCTTCTGGGCCCAATGCCAAATGTCCATAAGCAACCCCTCCCCCATCTCACATTCTAGACCCTTCCTTTGCCCCCACTCCAGCCTCTCCCACAGGGCCCTTTTGCCCTCTCCCCCTGCCTGCCCCCTCTGCCTTCCTCCCTGCCCTGCCCCTGCCCCCTCCCCCTCTGTCTCCCTTGCCCTGTCGCTGGGACCCAGGAGGTGGCTGTGGATTCTGCCACTGCCTCATTCTCTTCTCTCTCTTCTTGGTGGGGTCCATAGCCAGCTCTCCTGTTGCTCAGAGATGTGGAGGCAGTTGCTAAGAGACAGCGAAACGTCAGTACCTGGCCCTCGAGGAAAAAAGGGAGCGAAAAAGGGAGAGAGGAGGGGGAGAGAGGAAAGGAAGGCGGAGGGAGGGGAAGACCTGGCGGAAGCCTCATACCCCAGCAGCCTCAGCACCAGCTGAGTTTCGGGAAGAAGCATTCAGAGGATTCTGTGAACTTTCTTCTAAGCATCCTCTCTCAGATTCCCCGTTTGAGTAAAAGAAGGGGACCGGCCAGGCACCAGGAGCACAGGACAGGAAACCACAGAGGATGCTGCCCCGGGATCCAGGAGCCATGGAGAACGAGAAGCCGGGGGAAGGGAAGTGCCGGGGAGGCAATCTGTTCTAAAGCAGCAAGCGGGATTCCAGGATGAGGGAGGGAGACCCACGTCTGCTGCAGATTGATGGCTGTGTCCTTGGAACAGAGTAAGTGGGCTCCTGAGGGCCTATGGGAGTGCAAGGGGGGACCTTGGGGTTCAGAAAAATGGGTCTGGATAAAGGAGCTGGGTGATTTCCCGGTGGGCGGGATTGAGGCTAGAAGTGCTGGGAGGGGAGGCATTGCCGGACCGAGGGGGTTAGGGAGGACAAGTGAGGACAGCCAGGGGCCACGGAGGATGCGGGGGGCCACAGGGGATGCGGTGGACGGCAGAGCTGAGACACAGGGTATGTCATCGCTCTCTCTGCCTGACCAAATGTGGACGTGGGCTCACGCTGGGGAACAGAGAGCCGAGTGGGGTGCTTGTAGAAAGGGGGTTGGGATTAGGGGTGTGCAGGAGGGTGGGACACGGGGGGCGGGGGGGCAGACTGGAAAGGGGGTTCTGCAGTGCGTGTGCAGAAGGCAGTTGGACAGAAAACTGGGAGGTGTGAGCACAGGGCAGGGCAAAATCTGGGGAGATCACAGGAGAACAATGTGTGTGTGTGTGTGTGTGTGTGTGTGTGTGTGTGTGAATGAGAGAGAGAGAGAGAGAGAGAGAGGAGGGAGAAGGTAAGGGAGGGAGAGGGTGAGAGAGAGAGAGGGGGGAGTGCTAACCCTGTTTGAAAGGGGTATGCAAACAACCAGCCTGGCTGTGTGCCTGTTTTAGGGAGTTGCCCAGGGGTGGGGTGTTTGGTGCTGAGGGGCAAGGCTGGGAGGAGAAGCGAATGCATCTTGCCCAGGACAGAACCCTGGGAGGAGGACAGGCAACCACAGTGTGAGGGTGGGGTCTGAGCCCAGCGCTGCCCACACCTGACACACAGTATGCAGAGAAAACGCTGTGGCTGGTGGCAGAGAAGAAGGGGGCCAGGGAACCTAGGAAGGACAGTAGGGAGGCGAGGGCACTGGAGATCTCCGCCTGAGTGCTTTCCTTGTTGACAGAGGGAATTCTGCCCCCGCCTGCTGAACGCAGAGCTGGGCTGGGAGAGAGGCACTGGCCGGGGAGAAGTCGCCAAAGCGGTCCTAGCTGATCTCCATCCTGCTTCTCCAGGACACATGGCTCTTTCCAGCCTTGGCAGCCGGCAGTGGGTGTCACTCAAGGTCCTCCCCAACCTGGGGGAAGAAGACCCTCCTTGGGGATTTCAGTAGATGCTGAGGCTGACGACTCAGGCTTTCAGGAGGCCCATGGAGACCCACTCTGCCCCAGGCTCCCTTCCCAAAACACCCACCCCAGGACCCCCTTGGACTCGAGCCCCCTGGGCCATCAGAAGAAATGGCTTCTGAGACCTCAAATGCCAGAGACCCACATGCAGCCCTGGCCTCCTAATCGGTCCCAGACTCGGGACGGGGCTCCGGGTTTTTAGATGTGCCAGGACCTTCAACAGGCACAATCTATGTCCTTCACCCCCTCCCCCACCTGTCCAACATAATACAAGACAGGAAGCAGCCAGGGGTCATGGGTGAGAGGAACACAGATCCACAGGGACCCTTCCAGGACCTGCTAGCAGCTGGTCCAGCCCTAGCCTCGGTCCCTCACTCTCTCAAGTGTTGATCATCTTTTCAGACCCTGTAGGACCTCGGCTGGATTTATTGCCCCCTCGGCTCCAAAGGGGACTTCCTGTGGATCTCCCCTAGGGAGCCCTCTGGTGCTCAGAGGCTCCGGGGAAAGGCTTGAGCCATGATACCACGTGCCCAGAAGCCCCACCTTCCGGGGCCCTGGCCCTGATGTAGCTGTCTTTCGGAGCCACCGACTCTTGATTCATGAACACAGCCCCGGCCCCAGTGGGCTCCCTTCAGCAGGGCGGGTGCCAGCTGCCTAAGATGGGTGACACCTGGTCCCAGCTGCCCTGGCCTGGGCCCCCCCACCCAGCTGTGCTGCTGGTCTCCCTCCTCTTGGCAGCCGGGGCCATGCGCTCGGATGCCGGCGCTAGCTGCCCGGTCCTCTGTACATGCCATAACCAGGTGGTGGATTGCAGCAGCCAACGGCTGTTCTCCGTGCCCCCAGACCTGCCGATGGACACTCGCAACCTCAGCCTGGCCCACAACCGCATCGCGGCCGTGCCACCCGGCTACCTCACGTGCTACATGGAGCTCCGGGTGTTGGATCTGCGTAACAACTCCTTGGTGGAGCTGCCCCCGGGCCTCTTCCTCCACGCCAAGCGCTTGGCACACCTGGATCTGAGCTACAACAACCTCAGCCATGTGCCGGCCGACATGTTCCAGGAAGCCCACGGCCTCGTGCACATCGACCTGAGCCACAACCCGTGGCTGCGCAGGGTGCACCCCCAAGCCTTCCAGGGCCTGGTGCAGCTCCGAGACCTGGACCTCAGCTACGGGGGCCTGGCCTTCCTCAGTCTCGAGGCCCTGGAGGGCCTGCCGGGGCTGGTGACCCTGCAGATCGGCGGCAACCCCTGGGTGTGCGGCTGCACCATGGAGCCCTTGTTGAAGTGGCTGCGGAACCGGATCCAGCGCTGCACGGCGGGTAAGGCGGGAGGGCGGGACTGGGCAGCCACGGGCACAGAGGGGCTTGCCTCCCTGCCAGCAAAGGATCCCAAAGAACAGGGAGGGACTGACAGCTCTTAGCACCCGGTGCGTGCCCTGGTCTGGGCTGGCCTCTGTGCACACCAGCCCTGTCCCCCCACAAGTATCATCCGTTGAGTCCTTGCCCTGCTTGCTGGTGCCGTTCGCCAGTGAAACACACACCACCCTTGCATCTGCGCACTTGGGACCTGCGGAGGCAGACAGATAGTAAACGAGAGTGTGCTGAGCTTTCGCCGTGACCTGAGAACTTGGCACGCGTTACCTCTCCCCATTTTGGTGACTCCCATTTTGCAGGTGAAGAAACTGAGCTCTAGAACAATGAAAAGACTTGCCCGGGGTCGCTCATTTAGAAAGTATCAGGGTCGTGGATAAAACCCAAGTTTATTTGACTTTTAAGCCCTGTTCTACTCTACCAGGCTGCTTTTTAAAGTATTCCAAGTGCTGGAAAAACTCAAAGAAACAGAAACAGGCAAACACTCTTTATTTTAGTACTTACTATCTGCCAGGACTTACTCTTATGCTTTATCCTAAACATATGTCATATTTAGCTCATCTCATCCTCAGAAGAACCATGATGAGATCCCTACACACGCTGTTCTATAGAGAAGGAAACCAAGGCGCAGAGAGGTTCAGTAACTTGCCCAAAGCCACACAGCTGCTAAGTGTTGGAGTCAGCATTCAAACTCTGGCAGTCTGGCTGCCTTCTGGCTATATCCTGAAGAGTCAGGTCCAAAGCTAACAGGAAGAGTCGGGGCCTGAGTTCTGGGCTGGCCAAAGGGCCTTAGCAGAGCTCTGCAAGGTTAGGGCATGGGGTGGGAGCTGAGAAGAAAAATGGATTTGGCGACTTAACCAATCAATCCCAATTGGGGGTGCACTGGGGACCGATGGAGACTGAATCACAGAGGTTGGATGGGCCCTGACCTCACCTGGAGGCAGGCAGTGCTCAGATGCGGCCCCCCGTCACCGGCTCTCTTGTGTGGCAGCACTGAGCCTTGGCATCAGCCCCCCTGCAGTAGAATGACGGGAAATAGCTGGGGGCACCATCTCAGGGGCTTTCCCAGAGCCTGGCTCAGCATGTGTTCCAAAAGAACGATGCTGAATGAGGTAGGAGGGAGAGGAAGACTGAGTGGGGAGCCCAGGACCAAAATAGTTTGGGGGAGGGGTGTGGGTCACGATTCCACTGTTTCTACACAGTTGTGGGAGGAAGTTCTCCGGGACCAAAATAGCTGGGGATGGAGATGGGGCAATGCTAGGGGGCACGAGGGGGAGGCTGCCTAGAGCCATCTCCCCACCTGCTCACCCCTTGAAGGCTGCAAGCTAGCTGTCCCCTCTTTCCTGTGTACTAAGGACAGAAAGGGCACCCTGGTGCCACATGCACCTTCCACCTCCTGTGATCTCTGAGGCCCCTGCTCCCCTTCAGAAGAAGCACAGCCTCCTGGGGAGGAGAGAGGTCCAAGATCCCATTTGGGCAGACTCATGACAGTGCAGATGAGGGACCCCAGCCCCAGAGAGGGAAAGTGACTGTCCATTGGCCACTAGGTTCCCCACTCTCCACCGAACAAGCTCTTCAGCACATCACATCCTCCAGGATATTTCCTCTTGGGCGCAAAGAACTTGCCAGCATAGGGAGGACCAGGCAATCATCCTCCTTTTGTCTTCTTTTTGTTCTCCTACAATTATCCATGGTTTTTGGACAAATCCCAACAGAGAGGGACAGAAGGGTGCCCTTGGGATATACTCAACCTCAAAACTGGCCCCTTGAATTACCAGAGGGCTTTATCAGCCCTCAGGGTCCCATCCTGAACTCCCCCGGGGTCCTGCCAGTTGTCCTCAGAGCCTCCTCTGCAGGGTCCATACCAATTGCCTTCAGTTTCCCCCACATTCCCTGACTTCACATTGTCTTGCCACCACCCCAGTCATGCACACAATAGACTTTGGAGTTATGCATCTTCCGGTTCTAAGAGGAGAGCCCTTAATGGTTAACTTCAGATGCCATCTTGTCCTGAGCAGGGTCTGGAGTGCTGTGCATGTGGCCAACAGGGACCCCTCCACGTACACTGCAGATTGCATCTTCTCCCCCAAACTGACTCCTCATTTCTAAGGAGAATGATGTTAATCCGGTTCTCAAAAGGGGCAATCCAAATCCATCATTTTATTCTTTGCCCTCAAAAACTACAGGATGAATAAGCGTTTATGTACCACCTAATTTAGAAAACTTCTGCATATCGACTCTTAGACAATTTAGGTTGAATTATCCCCTTCTTATGGAGGGAGAGCATGAGAGCCAGAAAGGCAAAAAAACAAAAACAAAAACAAAAACAAAAAAAACGACTTGCCCAAGGTGAGAGCTTGATTAATACTTATACCCTGAGCAAAGGGTTGACTGCCTGCTACGAAGCTGATGCCTGGCAATGCAGGACAGAGCTTCCAACTGCACACCACTCTTACTTCCAAGGCAGAGTAAAATGAAACCATTGACAACCATGTGTTTGTACAAGTGACCCTGGAAGGGTGAGGTGGGACCATCAATGATGGAGAGAAAAGTAATCCCATTGAAGGAGAAGCTTCTCCTACAGAAGACTACCTAAAGAATATGACCCTCACTGACTTGTCCAGGGAGACCAGCCTAGGATACTAACAAAAGCACATGTTTACATAGTGCTTATTATCCGCCAAGGATATATCATTTATATATGTTAACTCACTGAGACCTCACTACAATCCTATGTTACAGATAGCATCATTATCGTTATTTTACAGATGAAGAAAGCAAGACACAGAGGGGTTAAGTAAGTCACGCACAGTCACACAACTAGTCTGGGGTAGAGAGGGGATAGAACCCAGATCAATATCTCCAGAGTCCATACTCATAACCCTATACTCTACATCCCTGAAAAAGCCACATGGGATAGTAGGAAGACCCAATGCTTTCAAGTTGGACAGAGTCATTCATCCACACATCCACCTAACAAAGTTTCATTGAGCACTTACAGGGACAGGACCCTGTTCAGTGACTAGGAACACCATGGGAAGAACTTATATTCACGGAGGAGGAGACAGATATTAAAGAAAGAGTGAGACAAGATAAATACAATGGAGAAAAATTAAGCAGAGCAGGAAAGTAGAGAAAGCCCAGAGAGAGGTGGTGTGGAGTTACTATGTTATATAGAATCATAAAGGAAAGGCTCATTAGTAAGGTGATACTTGAACAAAATCCCAAAGGAATAAGGGACTGAGCTGTGCCAAGATTCAGGGGAGAAGCACTCCCACACAGGACAAATGCAAAGGCACACCCTTTCCACCCTGAAAAGGGATGTGCTCAGGGTGATGGAAGAATGATCAAAATGTGTGTGTGGATGGAGCAAAGTGAACAAGGAGCAGAGGGAAAGAAGAGTCCTTGTAGCTCACAGTGAGGACCTTGGCTTTCATTCCATGGGAAGATAAGAAGTCAGGGGACGGTTTCAAGCACAGAGTAGTACATGATAGGACTTCGGGTGTCAAAGATACCCAGCCAACTGCATCAAGATGGTTTAAAGGCAGAAGCCCAGAAACTGGTTAGGAAGCTACTGTGAGAGATGAAAATGTCACAAGACAGCGGTAGATCTACCATCAGTAGTGACTATTGGACTTCAGGCAAGTGACTAAACTCTCTGAGCAGTGATCTCCACAACTTTAAAAACAGGTATAAAATATTTGATTGAAGGGTTGTTGAGGAGAGTAAAGAAGGTAAGTAAAATGTTTGACACATAGAAACTCAATAAAAGGACTCAACTTCTCTTGGGGGGAGGGGAGTGGTGGGAGACTCTCCATTCCACTCACTCTCCTCCGGCCCCTCACCTTTCCTGGGTTCTGTGTTGCAGATTCTCAACTGGCTGAGTGTCGGGGGCCCCCTGAAGTCGAGGGTGCCCCACTCTTCTCCCTCACTGAGGAGAGCTTCAAGGCCTGCCACCTGACTCTGACCCTGGATGATTATCTCTTCATTGCATTTGTGGGTTTCGTGGTCTCCATTGCCTCCGTGGTCACCAACTTCCTCCTGGGCATCACAGCCAACTGCTGCCACCGTTGGAGCAAGGCCAGTGAAGAGGAAGAGATTTGACGTGGGTGCCTGACATCTCTCATGCTGCTGGCCACCACTGCTTCTGACCACTGGACGCTGCTCACTCTGGCTCCATGGTACCCTGGCCACTTCATGACCCAAGCAAGGTCAGGAAACCACCTTTGTGCGAGCCTTGACTGTGGGCCAGACACTGTGCCAAATGGAAATGTCAGATGACTCTAACCTAGCCCCTGCCCTCTAGGCTCTTACCTCTAATAGAAGAGAGAGATTCAAAAACTATTCCCTATAAGACAATTTGTCAGCACTCTGAGCACATAGTTATGAAAGCCCAGAGGAGGGATCATCAATTGTGCCTAGGAAAGTCTAAAAGAATTACAAGAATGGAGGCAATTTGCAAACAGAGTTATCAAAAAATGTCTGCTTTGTCAAGTAGACAAAGAAAGGGGGACATAAGCAAATGACGGAGGCCAAAATATGCATGGTGTGTTGAGAACAGTGACCACTCCTCGTGACTTAAGTGTATAGAGCAGATGCGGCACAGGACCAAAACTTCCCTCTGACACCCAATCTTTCCGCTCCTGGAGTTGCCCAACACTGCCTCCTGAAGAAGAGAACACCCCCATGCCAGCCTCCTAGGTCTCCTGCCAGGAGCTACGAGGTGAGACCACCTCATATTGACTGCCTCCCAAACTAAGTCCACCAAATGCAGCCTGCAAGTGAGGTCCCAGGTACCGAGCTGAGGGTGGACACTTTCGGTGTCCTTTCTCCTACCCTTGTCTCCTGCCTCTCACCTGAGCTTCAGCTTCAGAAGAGGGAAGCAGGAAGTCCAGCAATTGGGCAGCAAGAGTCTTGGCACCCCGGAACTCCTAATCTTGTGACTGTTCTTGCCACGGTGCTCCCACCAAAGGATCTCATCAAGAAAGTGCACTGTAGCACAAGGGTAGCCAGGACTGAAGGAATAGAAGGCCACCACAGTTGTGACCATAGGAGGATTTGCTCTTTCTTCTGAGCAATTCACCCATTTAAGCATCAGGGTATGAGAGCTATTAATTAATTACCAAGCAGTTGCCAGTGTCAGGCACTGTGATAAGCTCTCTCCACAGACAATTCATTTTAATGCATACAACAATCTTCTGAGGTAAGCATTGTTGTTCCCATTGTACAGATGAGGAAATAAAGGTTCAGAGAGCATTCAAAGTCACATGTTGCTTAACAAGCAAAATAAAGTCTGTGTTCTTTCTACCCAATCCGAGCTGAGGAACATCACAGTTCCCTCTGAAGTTATATAAGTTTGAATTCGAGTAGTGCTGATGAATAAGTGCTCCCAACAAGGGTCAGGCACTCTTCGGGGCACTTTTAAATTTATTGACTTATTTATTTCAATTCTCACAGCAACACTGCCTGGTGGTTTTTATTATTCCCATTTTATAGATGAATTAAGTGTAGAGAGATGAGTATCTTACCCAAACTTATCCGGGTACACTCTAGAAGGAAGGTGATAGGCAGCTCTATTCAGGGAAACTGTCTAATCAGTCTGTCAAAAATCAAGTAACTTGATGTGTGAAGCTCTATTATCACCATTGTTGCCGTCATCTCCAACTTTGCCATCAGCTTCGTCAGCTTCCACCCTGTTTTTGTTCAGCACTGGACAGCTCCTAAAATGCTGTGGCATCATTCTTGACTTTTCACAACCCATTACTCCTATTTTACATATTGGAAAATAGAGACTCAAGAGCAGATGTGACTTGCCAAAGCAGTAAAGCTGGGACTCAACTCCAACTCGGTTCTCTCTTCAGCTTTCCCAGGTGTTTGGGAAACAGAATGCCCAGGATGGCTGGGTAGTAGGGCCCTCGGATTCAGCAGCCATGAACGTCCAGTATGTCAGCTAAATAAAAGGCAGTAAAACCCAGCTCCTTCACAGATTTAGATGTTCTCACAGTAGAGCAATTGGAGCCTCTGAAACACAGGAGCAGCACAAATAGCACATGAATAGGAGTCATCTGCCTTGCAACGTGCAAATAACACATTAGAACTGGTGGCCTTGGTGGAAATCATGCAAAAAAGAAGTTCTTTGGGAAACGAGAGATGAAGCTGTGCTAACCCCTCCTACTCAAGCCCTGCTGTGTTGTGTTGCAAGAGATACAATGGTTGCAGGAGAGATGGGGTGAGAACCTCAGCAGGACAGAGGAGGACATTAAGGCACAGTCCCAACATGTTGGTAAGGCTGGCCAGGATGAAGGTTAAAAACAGGGGCTTTCTACCTAGTCCTCAGCTCCAACAATTTTGCATCGTCCCATCCTCCTAGGAAAGGAATAAAGAAAAATAACATGTCATCTTCCAAGAAGTCTTCCCTTACTCATGCTTCCTTGAGCTAGTCAACCAAAAGAGCACCCAGAAAGTTTGCTGGACCTGGGGTACTTGAACCTCGTATCTCACAACATCTGAGCAAGGCCCCCACTCCTGTGACATCTGGAGCAGAACTGTGCCTGCTCTCTTCTTCCACTCTGCCCAAGGACAGATGGACTGGGGCTGCTCTTTACCAATCAAGCTAATAGCCTAATGTACTTGGGGTGAAACTTTTAGAAATAATAGTCTTGACACAAATAGTTAAACCTCCCATAGAGGGGCACCATATACATCTATTATAATCTCCTAGAGACTCTTATTTGCTGAAATATAGTTAATATATTTTAAGATATGTACCTTTTTTGCATAGAACTAGAACCAAACAAGATTCCAAATGCCCCTTGAATTCAAATGTCCTTTCTAATGAGATTATTTGGTCCCTGTTAATGGCACACCTTTCTGAGTAGGATACATGGCTTTTAAAGAACACATTCCTCTCCAGCTACTAGAAGGTCCCCAGTTAACTAAAGCACAATGATAAAACTCCCCTACCACCAAGGAATTCCATTTCTCCCACCACCATCTTGCACAGGCAATCAGAAGCAAGCTTCTAGAAGCACACTTCTCTGGAGGTAATCTAACTGCCCAATTGGAAATGTTCACACAACCCTTCTGACCAAGAAACCATGATGGTATCCCTAGAAGTCTTGAGTAAGTTTTTCCAGACTAGTTAACACGTAAATGTTGTGGTATCTTTGAGTCCATGTGTCTGTTCATGAGGTTCCATATATGTTGGGTATCTACTGATACGGGGACAACTTCTCTGGAACTTGAGTTCATTTCCCTGACATTACTCAACCATCTCTTTATTGCATCACTTGATACACTAATATGGAATCACATTAGGGCTGGGTTAGGTATAGCTGCTCAGAAAAATATAAAAAGAGAAAAATATGTAGCTGAGGCAGCCCAGCCACAGCCTGACTGCTTCCTTCTGTTCTCTATCCCTCAGAGATTTGTCCTCATCACAGAATCTTCTTTCATGCTGGGTCTGAGGATATCAAAGTTTAACTAACCAACAGAGCTGTGACAGTCAAAGTCTGGGCCATGAAAATTGTTTTTTAGAAAAGACCCCAATCTGCACCACATCACTCTGGACCAGTTGCTTCTGGTCACTCTCAGACAATCTCTCATCTGTTTCTCCATTCCTTTAGGGATTACCAGGGAATCCTGCAAAAATAGGTCCCCAGAGTTGATACAGTTTGCTAGCTTCTCTCAAGGAAGATGGCATATGGAATTTGAACAAACCAAGAGAGGCATTTCTCTTCAACCATCAGGAAAGACCTACAACCTCCATTTTCCTTGTAGATGTCTTTGTTGATATTGCTCTGACATTCTTTTAAGCTCTGGAAGAGTATAAGGAGACATCTTTGCTCATCCCTCAGAAGAAAATTTTCCCAAAGCTAGAGAAACTTGTCTGCTCTACCCACCTCAGAAGGAGGCAAAAGGGAAGCAAAGGAGGCAAATTGCAAGGTCTTGTGTAAATCACCACCATGTTTGCCACAGCTCTGGATAGAGAGCTCTGGATCCACTGAGCTCTCAGTTTTTCTAAACACTGTCCTGTGGAATGCTGATGTCTGGGGGTGGGAGGGTTAGGGAGGGGTGGGGAAGGGGAAGATGCCAACCTTTGTATGGAGATGATTTTATAACCATGCACTTTTGTAACTGTGAAGACTTTTTCATAAATGTACATTAATAATAAAGAGTGTATAGTTTAACAAATTTTCTAAGGAGTTGTGAAGAGGAGGGAGAGGGAGGGAGGCAGGGAAAGAAAAAAAGAAAAAGAGGAACTAGGCAGAATCAAGAGAATGTGTGCCAAAATATACACACAAAAGGTCTATGGGGAGGGAGTAGATGGGAATAATTAGGAGATGTGCCAACCATGGAGGGGCATGTGTGGGAGTAGAAGGAACATCACAGAAGCATATTTCTACCAGGCAAAAAAGAATATGTGTGTGTCTGTATGCACACACCCCTATGTGTAGGCATATTTTGGTGCCTGAAATTACACAAAGAAGAGAGCATATGTCTTATACATGTTGGTGTTTGCAGCTTGGGTCAACTATAAAACACGCCAAGGCAAGTGGGTGTGCCTACCTAATTAGCATCACTAAGGAGCATGTGCCAGGGAGATGGCCCACACCAGCTGTGTGCCCATAAAGACCCTAGCTCAGACATACAGGTAAACCAGGCATTTAAATGCATTGTGTAAGGGTTGAATGATGATATCACTGGTATAGGTTCAGTTTCTGTTCTCATAGGCTAATAGAGAAGGGAAAGGATTCTTAACCACTTGGATCTTGCAAATGTTACCTACACACCATTGGAAATGAGATGGTTGGATAGCGTACCCTGGGAAAAGGGACAAAAAAGAGGAGTAAAGTGTACTTTTATAAGTACAATGGCAGCCATTTTTTACTTAACACTCTAAAGAGGAAGTGGCTCTGAGCAGGAAGTTGATCCAAGCAGGAAGTGGATCTGAGCAAGAAGTGGATCCAAGCAGGAAATGGCTCGAGGCAGGAAGTGGTTCCTTCCACCAATAGGGATTTTCACCTTCCTGTATTCCCCCCACTCCAACTGCCACAGGGTATGGACAAATATTGCATTCAGAGAGTAAAGCCACTAACAGGAACACACATACTGACTCAGAACACTCAGACAGAAAGACAAAGAACATGCCCAGCCATAAGCAATGTTTTCTAAAGTAGATTGGAGAGATGCAAAACCTTTCTCTTAAAATTAAGTACTTAATAGAGACTATACTGAACAAGTACAAAATCAAACACAAGGGTCATGAAATAAGCAGATATCTCACAGAAGTCCAGAATTTGTATAATTTCTTCAGTGCTGTCCCTAGTGCCAAGCATATACTTAGCAATCTATGATGTCAACAACAATGATAAAATAAATTTATTGAGTACACACTATGTGTCAGATGCTGTGCTGATCACTTTACATGGATTGATTCACTTAATTCTCACAACAACCCAAGATAGGTAGTATTATTATACCTATTTACAGATAAGGGAACTGAGGCTCAGACATGCTAATATGTGTCTAAGATCACACAGCTAGTAAGTAGTAGATCTGGGTTTAGGCATTCAGTAATCCCTGGGGACTAACTGACTTTAGGGGACAAAAACACCGTAAGACATAGAGAAAATCCAGTCTCAATCAGAAGTGAGCTTTAGCCACAGAGATCCTCTGCAATTATCTGGTGAAAGAAAATTGGAGGTAATAGGTAACACCAAAACATACCTTGTATTTTTAATTGCATGTATCTTTGATTGCTGCATTAGTCAATGCTAATTGTGATAACAGGTGATCCCAAAACCTCAAAAGAAGAAAGGTTTGTTTTCTGGATTATTTAATTTAATGAAGCCTTATTTCTTGCTCATATCACATCCCAATGCATATAAAAGGTTCTGCCCCACATGGGTTATTCCTTCCTTCCAGTGGCTCCAGCATCCCTGAGGCCACAGAGCCTCCACTGCATCCTCTGCAATGGGGTGGATCTCAAGGGAGATTTTAGAGGGGTTAAGCTGGAAGTATTGTACATAATTCCAGCCATATTTCACTGGCCTGGACTCGGTCCCACGGCTCCATTTAACTTCAAAGGAGTACACTAGTAGGTAGCAAGAATCAAAGGAAACAGGGTTAGATAAACCCCACCAGTCTCTAACACCATCTGCTCTCCCTATCACCTATCTCCCTATCACCGTTTCCACATCCAGCTCAGAGCTCAGGATCAGCAATTTTGCGGTACTTTCCACTGGGCCTTTTCGTGGTCTGGTGTCCGTGCACTAAAAAGGAAAGTTACCTCCCACCCACTAACACCTACCAAATATACAACGGTGGCCCAAGGACAGCTTACCGGAAGATGAAAATCTTTGTTTGGAACGTGGGAAACAAAAACTCACAGCTGTCACATTCCATAGCAATTCTGAAATCCTGGTGGGAGAGCATTATGAAGGCCTCAGATCAAATTGCTTTATTAGTCGCTGGTTCTGCTTTCTGCTAAGAACTTCTTTGTCAGTCATTCTCTGTAGCTTCTGACTCTTCCCCTTGGAGAATCTCCCTTTTCCATTATCTACCATGGCCATATCTAAAGTGGGTACTGGGGAGCATGCACTCTTTGGGGCTTGCCCATCTTCTTCAACCAGCCTCCCGTTGATTTAGGTCTCAGTGGTCAAAATAGTCAAATTTTTGAATCCAGGTTCATAGTTTCTTAGCAATTTACCTCTTACATTGGTAGGCCTTTATTCTATTTGCTTCAACTAAGTTCCAGGTTTCAGCACACACAAAAGTTGTTTCCTAAAGATGTTTTCAAGCCCATCATGATTCCTTGCTTTCCCTTCCTCTTCCGTGGTGACCTCTCTTTTAATGGCAACCTTTGAATTATCTGAAACAATAGATAAGAACATTCATATTCTTAATTGTTTCGCCTTGGCCAAGTTACTTAAACTGAAAAATTTTAGTGGGCCTTAGTGTTGCTGAAAGTCTTTTTCAATTTTTTTTTTTTAATTTTTTTTTTCAACCTTTATTTATTTTTGGGACAGAGAGAGAGCATGAACGGGGGAGGGGTAGAGAGAGAGAGGGAGACACAGAATCGGAAACAGGCCCCAGGCTCTGAGCCATCAGCCCAGAACCTGACGCGGGGCTCGAACTCACGGACCGCGAGATCGTGACCTGGCTGAAGTCGGACGCTTAACCGACTGCGCCACCCAGGCGCCCCAAGTCTTTTTCAATTTTATCTCTTATCACATAGGCCTAGAAACAGTTTTTCCAATTTAATCTCTTATCTTTTAAGTCTAGAAATAGGTACCCTTTCCAATTTTTTAATGCTCCAAATTTTTTATTCTTTCTCTTCCTTTTCATTTCAACTTACAAACTGCTTTAAAGTTACTTAAAATCTGGGGCGCCTGGGTGGCGCAGTCGGTTGAGCGTCCGACTTCAGCCAGGTCACGATCTCGCGGTCCGTGAGTTCGAGCCCCGCGTCAGGCTCTGGGCTGATGGCTCAGAGCCTGGAGCCTGTTTCCGATTCTGTGTCTCCCTCTCTCTCTCTGCCCCTCCCCCGTTCATGCTCTGTCTCTCTCTGTCCCAAAAATAAATAAACGTTGAAAAAAAAAAATTAAAGTTACTTAAAATCTTACAGACCTGACTTGGATCAATTTGGACTGAGACGAAAAGTGTTTGAAGCACACAGACAATAATGCAACATGAACTCATAATAGGAATGAGCCTCCCCATTGAAATGGTCATCGTGATGACAGGTAAGGAAACTGTGAAAAAATACGACCAAGTTAAAGAGCTGGCCTATGGATTCAGAGTTCAGAATGTCTACCAGAAATCTTTGCTGTAGGACAGGTTTGCTGTTGGAGGGATAACAGGGAGTGATGGGAAAGAGCTACTGCCCATGGTGGTTAAGAGGCTATCCTCCTTCTGTTACTGGTCATTACCCCTAACCCACTCACCATGGAGGGCAGAGATCATAGTTTTAAAAAGCCACTATGAGGGGCACCTGGGTGGCTCAATTGGTCAAGTGTCCAACTCAATTTTGGCTCAGGTCATGATCTCCCAGCTTGTGAGTTGAGCTCCACATCGGGTTCCATGCTGACAATGTGGAAGCTGCTGGGATTCTCTCTCTCTCTCCCCCTCTCTCTCTGCCCCTCCCCTGCTTGTGCTCTATCTCAAAATAAATAATCTTGTTAAAAAATAAAATAAAATAATTAGCCACTATAAAAGTGTTGTATAAAGAAAAAATATTATCCAATGTGTTCTCCCCTGCTTTACACTTAGCTCACAGAATCATTTGGGAGTACACAGCATGGAGTTCTAGAAAATATGTAATGTGGCTGATTTTTACAACACGGAGGGTTCTTTCCTTTTTTTTTAATTTACTTATTTAAATTCAAGTTAATTAGTGTACAGCATAGTATTGGTTTCAGGAGTAGAACCCAGTGATTCGTCTCTTCAACATAACACCCCATGCTCATCCCAACAAGTACCCTCTTTAATACCCAATCCCCCCACCCACATCCCCTCCAGCAACCCTCAGTTTTTTCTCTGTATTCAAGAGTCTCTTATGCTTTGCCTCCTTCTATGTTTTTATCTTATTTTTCCTTCACTTCCCCTACGTTCATCTGTTTTGTTTCTTAAATTCCACGTATGAGTTAAATCATATGATATTTGTCTTTTCCTGACTGGCTTATTTCATTTAGCATAATACCCTCTAGTTCCATACACGTTGCTGCAAATGTCAAGATTTTATTCTTTTTCATCACCGAGTAGTATTCCATTGTATATGTACCACATATTCTTTATCCATTAGTCAGTCGATGGATATTTGGGATCTTTCCATAATTTGGCTATCATTGATAGCGTTGCTATAAACATTGGGGTACATGTGCCCCTTTGAAGCAGCATTTTTGTATCCTTTGGATAAACACCTAGTACTACAATTGCTGGGTCATAGGGTAGTTCTATTTCTAGTTTTTTGAGGAACCTCCATACTGTTTTCCAGAGTGGCTGCACTAGTTTGCATTCCCACCAGCAGTGCAAAAGAGATCTTCTTTCTCCACATCCTCGCCAACATCTGTTGTTGCCTGATTTGTTAATGTGTGCCATTCTGACTGGTGTGAGGTGGTATCTCATAGTGGTTTTAATTTGTATTTCCCTGATGATGAGTGATGTTGAGCATTTTTTCATGTGTCAGTTGGCCATCTGGATGTCTTCTTTGGAGAAGTGTCTGTTCATGTCTTTTGCCCATTTCTTCACTGGATTATTTGTTTTTTGGGTGTTGGCTTTGATAACTTCTTTATAGATTTTGGATACTAACCATTTATCTGATGTGTCATTTGCAAATGTCTTCTCATAAGTTCTATTTCTATAGCTGAGCCAGCATTCAAAAGAGGTCCCTATATACATAAATAAAAAGCCCAAGCTATGGAAGTAGTTGATATAGGACTTTTAGCTGGTCAAGAGTTAGATTCCCATATAAAGGAGGAGTTTACACCTTCATTCATTCAAAAATATTGATCGCACATCTCCATGTGCTAGGCACATGTTTCACATGCTGGGTATACGGTAATGAACAAGATAAAGTCCCTGCCCCTTGGTGACTACTCTCTATATGGGGGTGGGGTGGGGTGGGAGGAGTTAGATCCAATGATAAACAAAAATAAATAAATAATTCCAGATAGTGACAATTGTTACAAAGAGAATAAAGCAGGAAGAGGGTTGGGGGATGAGGGTCCAGAAAAAGTGGGTCCAGATCAGATAGGTCCTAATGGACCCTTGTCAGACTTCATATTTAATGTAAATGCCATGGTGAACCATTGGAGGGTTTTAAGCAAGGGAATAACATGCTCTGATTACGTTTTCAAAGGCTACTCTGGATGTTATGTGGGTAATGTTCAACAGTTGGGAAAGAATGTAAGCTAGGAACCAGGAAGGGGCCTCCTAAGTAGGCCTGGTTGGAAGATGTTCTAAGGGATACCAGTGTTGGTGATAGACAAGGAGACAAGTTAAGGATAGATTTTAGAGGCAGAGCCAGTGGTATTTGATGATGTACTGGATATGAGGAGAGAGAACAAAAGAAGAATCAAGAATAACTCCTCATCTTTTTTTTTTCCTTCAGCTATAGCTATGCTCAGCAAGACCCAAGTAGCAGAAAGGCTGTCTTAATTCTATGAAAAAAAAGAATACCAACAGTCAACAACGAGTAAGTCAGAAAACCCTGATGAGTAAGTTGGAAGGAGGAGGGAGGAAGCAGATATACAAACAGATTCATAATGTCAGGAAACAGTCCAAACCTAAGAGCCCAGAGACAGAGTTAAAAAAATCTGAACATGCAGCATTGCTTTAAATACTCCCTGTCACTCCCAGGGTCCCAGTGGATGTTAAACACAGCAATGGAGCTTCAGGGACTGAGTTCAAGCTGAAATAATCAGCAGCATTTTCAGAATACAGGTAGATTTGCATTCTCAGTGATGGGCTAGAGGCAAAGCCTCTAGAGTGATTTCCTAGAAGGAAAATATAAGACTCCCTCAGCTATAGACAAAGAAGCAAATCCAAAAAACAAATTCTATTTGAGATGGGCCCAGATATGTTTGAAATGGGAATATTGCATAGAATCGTATAAGGAAAAATAGGGACAAACAGCTTGTACTTGTCTTAGCCAAGGAATGAAATGGTGATGAGCTGGGCTTCTCAGTATGATGCTAATACTGTGAATGTTCATAATGCTGACTTTTGTGCATTTACATTGTACCACACATGCATCCAGCACATTACCTTCATTTGAAGGGATAATGGTAGCCACCTCATAGGGTCTCTGGAAGGGTTAAATGAGTTCATGTATGTAAAAGGCTTAGAGGAATGCCTGGCACAGAGTGATTTCAATTTGTGAGAGTGACTACTGCTAGCTTCCCTCTTTTACAGAGAAAGAACTAGAAGCTGAGAGATGTTCAAGTAACTTGTCTAAATCACACAGCTGAAATGTGGCAAAGTCAAAGTGTTAATCCGCACCTGCCCTCCCAGCCCAGTGTGTTAAACCACGGTCATATACTAGATAGGTCACAGTGGCCAGCTGTGACAACTAGTCTCCAAACATGGAACTCAGTGAGTCGTGCCTCACTTCAGTAGTTCATTCCCATGCTGAATCTGGGCTGGCTCTGTGATTCGATTTCACCAAGGGAAGGTAGCAGAAGGTAGCAGATGCTATGCCTGTTCCAGACCTAATCCTTAAAAGGACCTGACAGCTTCTGCTTGTGTGCTCTTGGGAGCCCTAAGCTTCTGTGGATTAAGTCTGATCCATGGAGACAGAGGGAAAATCCACATGGAGACACCACGTGGAGAGAAGAGAGACTCGGGCATTCCAGTGTGCCAGCTGAGCCCAGCTTTCTAGCCAATCCCTCCAGGCACCAGACATTTTCGTAAATCTGTCTCGAACATTCCAGCCCCAGACACCCTCTGAGCACAGCCCCAAGCAGAAACAGCAAAAAAACTGTCCAGCTAAACTTCAGGGATGACCACTGTTGAATTAATTAAGCAAGAGACCATTAGACTGAGGTGGCTTTAATGCCTTCGTCACCTACAAGAGCAAACCAAAACCTAAAGCCTGTAATGCCTCAAGGTTAAAAAATGAAGACCTAAGGACAACCAATCGCAAATAGCCAGCTACTCTTTCCCAAATAAGGTGACCACTGAAGCTGTAGTCACTCAAATAACTCTTTTGCTTTGCTTCTGTGCCTTTCCCTAACTCTTTCCAATTTGGCACTCCCCTAATCAAATTGACGTTTGCTCAAATAACCTCTTAGAATGTCTGATATGCCACAGTTTCTTTTTTAACACGACCAATTTATCATTTTAAGCCGCTTTGTTTAGGACTATTTGTTACAAAGCATCCACAACTGAAAGACTGCCCTATGAGGAAAAGATCTATAGAGGACAAAACTATGTCAGCAACATGAGCCTGAAACCCAGAGTGGCCTTTCCACCCCAAAAGCAAACTATGTAAAGAGTAGCAGCCCATGCTCCCAGATCTAACCACCCAAGTGCAACAGCACCCATAAGCTGTTGCCACTTACCAGCTGAATAAGTTACTCAATATTTCACTGACTCATTCTGTTCTCTGTATAATGGGGATGCCACCTGTCCCATAGCACTGTAGTCGTGATTTAATGATCTAATCCCTATTAATGAGCTAAGAATCATGCCTGGCACCTTGTAAGAAATAGACAAAAGATTAGCCACTGCTATTTTTTAATATTAAAAATATTATAATTATTCTAGATGTGATTAATTTGGCCAATGCAAGGAACACATGAAATCTTCAGTCCTAGTTTCCAACTTCTCCAAGAATAACACCACTGGAAACTTGCATCACTTTCCTTTGCTTTAGACAATGCTAGTGCACTATACTGTAACAATCTATTAACAGAGTTTGACAAGGCCAACAGAAATTAATAAAGAGAAGAGTACAACCCATCTCCTACTAGTCTGGAAGTGTATTGACATCCCAAGCTACTACTGTAAAATGTCATTGAGAAATGTATCGTGGTAGCATGTTTTTCCCCAAAGGAAAAGTCATCTACAACTCAGATGCAAAGTGTTATGTGTCTCCTTCCGTGCAAAAAATTTCAAACCCTGTTCCACTCCACAATAGCAGAAGAATATTGAGCTCCCAGAAGTGATGCAGCAGCCAAAGGAAGCACAGATGCAAGCCCTGAGCCTGTGAATTACAGCGAGAACCAGCTGCAGTCACTATTGTGATGAACAGATAAGGGAGGTGCAATGTCTGCCTTACAAATAAAGGCACTTTCTAATGATTACTTTAAGCAAATGTTAAATCAAAAATTAAACCCCGGAATGCCTGGTTGGCTCAATGGGTTGGGCGACCAACTTCGGCTCAGGTCATGATCCCATGGTGCTCCATGGGTTCGAGCCCCACATCAGGCTCTGTGCTGACAGCTCAGAGCCTGGAGCCTGCTTCAGATTCTCTCTCTCTCTCTCTCTCTCTCTCTCTCTCTCTCTCTGCCTCT
This sequence comes from Leopardus geoffroyi, assembly GCF_018350155.1. Classification (NCBI taxonomy): domain Eukaryota; kingdom Metazoa; phylum Chordata; class Mammalia; order Carnivora; family Felidae; genus Leopardus; species Leopardus geoffroyi. Next base: position 102,424,869 of record NC_059329.1, read on the forward strand.
CCCCTGTTTGTGCTCTTCTATCAAAAATAAATAAACATTAAAAATTAAAAAAAAAAAAAAAAGAATAAAGCCCCTAAAGGAAAAACTAGACACTCCAATAGAGATCAGATCTCAAGAGATCTTCACTTTGGTGAAGTGGAACCAATCACTGATATTTGGGCCTGTTATATATCCTGTATTGCTTCATCAAAGATGTTTCACCAATTTGAAATCACTCCTTGTTCCAGTACGATGCTCCCCTTCTGTCATCTGTGATATATGGATTTCTGGAGTGCAGGCACCCTATCTCATTATTAGACTCTTGGGATCCTACTCTCCAGAGCTGGTAAAATGAAGGATACAGCCCACTCTCTGAATTCCTCCTTGAAGAACTTATTTATTTCTGTCCAAAAGTGCTACAAGTTACTCCAGGAGGCTGATAATTATAGAAGGCAGCTGCAGTGAGGAAGCAGCAACCCCAGGCTGAAATTCAACAAATATTGCTGAGGCCCCGGTGTGGGCAAGGCAATGTTAGGTACATGAAAGAATAACAAAAAGACCAAAGAGACCAGGATCCCTACTTCACCTTTTATCCACAGAGCCTAGCACAGGATGTACAGCAGCTTTTCAACAAATGTTTATGAAACCAAATTCATCTTGCTATCAACTCACAAGTCCATTTCCCTCTCCAGAGTTCAGATGTCACCTCTTGTTTGAAAAATTAAAAATAAATAAATAAAAGTGGGTTAGAGCAGCACTTCTCAGTCTTCAGTGTGCACAATTCCCTGGGGATCTTGTTAAGGTGCAGATTCTACAGCAGCAGGCTTGGAAGGGCCTGGGAACTGCATTTCTAACAAGCCACCAGCGTCATTGGTCCATGTACCACACTTTGGGAAGGAGTCAGATGATCTCTCAGGGAAAGACTGGACACAACTGACAGTCCTCCGACTCTGCGTGTTTTAAGTATAGAAAACATTAGTGATCCTAAGTGTAGAAGGAAGAGGAAGAGAAGCAAAGGGGGATGGGAGTGGAGCCTGGGGTGGATCCAGGAGGTTAGTAGAGGCTTCTCCCCAGGGCCTGCAGGAAAAGCCCGCTCTTTTGTCACAATACACAAAGCTTTTGGTGTCTGTAAAAAGAATCAGCGATAATTTTGCTGGCTCGGAAGGCACTGTCTCTTAATGATTCTTCCTGTTTTTCTCAGCCCAATCCAAGAGAATGAGAAAACAGACCTAGTGAAGGTCAGCTGAGGTCAGAGAGGTCCCTGAGAGGGGCTGCTTTCAGCCCACACTTGGGGGAGAGGAGGCATCAGAGGCCCACCTCCAGCCCTATCTGGGTCTAGTCCTACTCCCGGATGAATCCAGCTCAACACAGAGTAACCCAGGGTGGGTAGGCAGGGGAGCTCTGCATCAAGTCAACTGCCTTCAAGTCCACATTCGTCACAACTGCTGTGTGCACCAATGTGCTAGGTTCCCCAGATGATGCCAAGATACAACAAGGTCAAAGCCCACTAAGAGCTTACAGGCTAATAGAAAAGGGATGAGGCACTCACAAGAAGACAGAACGCAATGCAGAATTCAATCAGAATGTACACAAGAGACTCACAAGTAGTACAGAAATTTAGAGCAGCAAGAGATCGAATTCCCTGAAAGGGACCAAGGAGAACTTCATGGAGACGGGAACATCTGAAGGATGGGTACGGGCTCCTCAAGTAAAGATGGAAATGATGGTATTCCAGATAGGGAAAAGTGGGAGAGAAGGCACAGAGGGGAAGGAAGGTACATGCTCAGCGTGGAATCCAGTGTGACTGGAATTTGCAGGGGAAGAGCCTGGTGAGGGACACTGGGACGCCAAGCAAAGACTTTCAACTTTAGCGCCTTCCCCATCCTAGGGTCTGATAGAGGTGCCATATGCACACACACTTTCCTGGACTGTTTTTAGAATCACACCTGCAAAAATGGCACCGAGATCATTTGTGGCAACTCAACAATTTTTTACGGAGCCCCTAATATGTATGAAGCACTATCCGAGGCACTGGAAATAGAAGAGAAGACTAAGACACACAAGTTCCCAAAGGTCAAACAATAAGAAATATGACACGTAGAAAGAACATGGGACCTGAAATCAGAGAAGTCTTGGGTGCAAATCCTAGCTGTGCCTGGTGAATGAAAGACATCACATCTGTGTTTTCCACCTCCCCGGTGGGGCTCATTATACCTATCGCACAGCATTGAAAGAAATTCATACTGTGTGGGGCACACTGAAGACATTCATTACCCGTTTGTTCTGTATTCAGCCATAAAGAAAGGAGACTGGAATAACTCATCTCCAGGGTCCCTTTCAGCTCTAATATTCTGCTTCAGCAGTTCTAAGACTCTGTGGCACCATGCCCACTGACCAGGGACCTGGCACACCCCACCAAGTGAGGTTCTGCCCCTCCCTGGGCGAGAAGCCTCCCCCAGGGTGGCCTGACATGAGGCCAGGGGATCAGGCAGCCATTAATCAGGCTGCTGCCCTCACTGGATGTGGCGCCGGCAGGCCAGGCAGCGTTCTGGCTGCCTAGCTGTCCCCATTGCCTTCCTTACCACTCCACTGACCCGTTGCCATGGCAGTGAACCCCAAGAGACTACTAGCAGTGGCCAGAATCGAAGAGGAAGGTTCTGTTCTTCTGAATCAATCTGACTCCATGTTGGTTGATTTCAGGGTCCCAGAGTGACAAATAAGAACAATGTAAGCTGAGGGGCACCTGGGTGGCTCAGTCGGTGAGGAATCTAACTTCGGCTCAGGTCATGATCTCACAGTCCATGGGTTCGACCCTGTGTCAGGCTCTGTGCTGACAGCTGGGAGCCTGGAGCCTGCTTCAGATTCAGTGTCTTCCTCTCTCTCTCTCTGCCCCTCTCCTACTCAAGCTCTGTCTCTGTCTCTGTCTCTGTCTCTCTCTCTCTCTCTCTCTCAAAAGCAAATAAACAACAACAAAAATTTTAAGAACAATGTAAGCTGAGTGCTTTTTCAATGCTAGACACTATGTTAAGTGGTTTTCATCAGCTACCTCATTTCCTACAATGACACCATGAAATAAGTATCCTTACCCCCACATCGCAAAACAGGAAACTGAGGTTCAGAGAGATGAGTACCAATGTCATACAGGGGGTCTTAGAGAAGCCAGGACACAATTGCGCCCCCCCCCCACTCTCACCCCAAGCATGATATGATTCCAAAGACTCCATGCTTTTCCACATGCCACCGTTTTCCCAGCCACCTGAGCCTCTACAAAAACTGGTGCCCTTGTCCCATTGCCTGAATGTTCCTGAGGGCTTGGGGGGAGTGGGGGGACAACTGCAAGAACTGGGACTGAATCCTTCTAGGGCTCCAAGGATTCCTCAGAGACCAAGCCTGATAACAAACTACTGATAACAAACTACTCAGCTGCCAAAAAATAAAGTTCTGGAATTTTCTTAATGCAATCCCAATTTCAAATATTCAGCCTGTTTTTCTTCCCAAAAAATGAAAATTCCAACATTTTGGCTTCCACATTGACTCATCTCCCAAATGATCTCTTACATCTGGACGCTACACAATGTTTGATAACATCTGTCGGACCCTGTCACAACACTCCATTCTAGAGAGCCAGGTCCCTGTATTTAGGCACAAGGTGGCGACCTTGCTTTTAGCTGCAGGATTCTGGCCAGACTGGAGGAGCCACCTCTAAGGCACCCAAGGAAATTAACCCTCTCCCTAAACTCAGATGCTGGGAAACTCACTGAGAGAACAGCTTGGTTTTCCCTCCCTGCCACCAGCATGGCTGTTGAACCTATTGAGTCCAAACACTGGGAGCCCAGGACATGGGAAAATCCAGCTGGCTTCATGGCCCCAGACATCTGGATTCCCTAACCATAGTCCCACTGAGAGGGGAGCCAGCAGGCGCAAGGAAGCTTGGGAAAGCATTTGGAGGGACTTTTGCCAAGTTATCTCCCTCCTGAACAAACACATGTCCCACTATCAAGAGGTCAACAGAGGCATGTTTATATATACATAGACCATTCTGTTGATTAATTCATTAACTCCCTGGGTGGCCTTTGGCCCCTTGAGAGCTCACCCCTTGGGGCCTCAGTTTCCTTATCTATAAAATGTAAGAATTAGACTAGATGATATCTAAAACTTCTTCCTGCTCAACTATTTCTACAATTCTACTCTAAGAGTACAGGAGAGACACAAGGTGTATTTCTGGAGCTGGCTCTGCTGTGTTGGCATGGGCAAGTCTTCCCCATCTCTGAGCCCCTGTTGCCTTAAGTCATCAGATGAGGAGGTAGACAAGATGACCTCACAGTGCTCCACAGCTCTGACATTTCAGAAACCAAAAGATGTCAGTCTCGCTTCTAGAACTGACACCACCTCAGCACCACCACTGGCACCACTGGCTCAGGTCACTCTCATCTCCCACCCAGACCAGTGCAATAGCTTCCCAGCTGGTCCAGCAACATTCACTGCCTCCTCCCCATCCATTCTCTGAGGCATTCAGAGTGATGTTTCTTTTCAAAACACAAATCTGATCCTATTAGCCCCCTGCTGATGTAGATCCCACCCCCCCCACCCACCCCCCCCACCCCCCCACCCCCCCGTTGCTTTTAGGATAAAGAACAAAAGCCCCAGTGCAGGCTGCAGGACCCACAGAGCTAGCCCTGCCAACCCGTAGCCATCATCTCACATCACCACAGTCCTTCTGCACAAGCCACCTGGCCTTTTACTTCCCAGGGCTGGAGCCTTGTTCATGCTCTTCGTTTGCCTAGAATGCCAGTCTGCTTCCTCTCTCTTTCTCACTCTGTTCTTCCACTATGGAGTTTCTTCTCCTCCCTTAGAGCCCAGCACAAGCTCTGCCCACCCCCTGCCAACCCCCACACAGGAGTCCTCCAGGACCATGCAGGCTAGCTCGGAATGCCTACTAGATTCTCATGGGAGCCCACACCCACACCGTCTCCTCCGCAGCTCTCCTACCCATTCCCATGCGCATGTTCATTGATGAGGTTGTTGGTTTTCTCTCGCCCCATGATTGATTTACACTCAATAAATATTCCCAAGATGGGTGGATGGAGCTGGTGTTCTGCCTTTAGGAAGCCCCTGGGCAGTGGGTGGCATCTCTTCCAGCAAACCCTGGCAGAGACCAAGGCTGTGCTGGCTCTGATCTAAGTCTTTGAGGCTCCTGAGGAGACATCATGCTGACGGCTGGAAAACTTTGCCCAAGGCAAGCTTGTGACTTCAAGTCAACTGTGGGCTATGCTCAGAGTTCATCCCAGCAGAAGGTGCTCAGAAGTCCGTCCCAGAGACCTCGGGTGCTGGCTGCCCTCCCAGCCAGCAGGCAGACAGAGGAGTGGCTCCAGAGCATCAGTCAGCCTCAGGGGAGGTGGGGGAGAGGGGGAGCCGGAGTTCTGCCAAAGGCAAGATGACTAGATAGATTCTTTGTTCTTTGGAAATGTCCAGAGTACTTCCCCACCCCCACATCCTTCCACCAACTGTCTCGCACTGACCATTCAAATGGGAATGCAGCCCCCTCCTCTGGGAAGCCTCCCTACACCTCCCCCGCTGGACTAAGGGCCTTATTCCTGAGCCTCTACACCCCAGGCATCCCTTTAGCTTTGTACTCAGTACATTACACTGAAAGTATGTGTTTCTGAAGGCTGCCTGAGGGAAAGAACCTAGTCCTTTTCATCTTTGATCACCAGCACCAGTGCCCAGAACACAGCCAACACCTGGAAAAACCCTGTCATTGCATAGATGAAGACACTAAGACCCTGAGAGGAAGAGTGACATGTCCGCAAGATTGCACACCATGTCACTCACTGGCAGAGCCAAGAATACAAGCAGGGTCGCCTAGTTCAATTTGCCATCTGTATCTTTCGCCTCCCTGGCTCCATAGGGGTGGGCCCCATTTCTGATTTTAGGGACCAGGGCATCCAAAGACTCAGGATGGGAGCATCCTGAAAGCAAGACCCCTGGACTGTCCCATGTGGAGAGTAGCGGCAGCCTGTTGGGTCCCCTGGCCACCATCTGGAGACGCTGACCCCACTCAGGACTCAGAGCAATAGAAAATCCAACTTCAGTTCCAGCAGGCAGTGAGCACACTGTGGCGATCCCTCCCTTCTCTGCATGCACGACATCCACTTTCCAGGAAACAGAGATTCTTGGTTCTCCCTCCACTCCCCTATCCCTCATCAGGTGTTCCTAAGAATCAGCCAGCATTTACCAAGCATCCCCAGACTGTAGGCTTCCTGAGGGCAGGGAAACTTATTTTAGGTTTGGCTCATAGAATACACTATCTTAAAAGGCCTTTCGGATTCACCTAGTTCCGCCTTTTTTCTATGTCTATACCTAGGAAATGAGGTCAAGAGGGCGAAAGTGACTTGCCCTGGTCACTGTGTGAATGAACAACCAACAGAGCCAGGCTCTGAGCCTGCCCCTCTGTGTCCCAGCAGGTCTCTGTCCTCTACTTCACAGGACCCCGACTCTGACAAGAAGCTTTCTTGAATCTCCTCCAGGCTTCACAGCAGAGTGGGTCCCTGTGAAGTTTTGCTCGCTGATGGGAGGGAACATGTTAAGATTCAAACCACAAATCTGATTGCACCATTTCCCTGCTTGAAAGGCTTCCATGGTTTCCCACTACCCCTCAGATGAAGTTCACCCTTCTTGGTGTGACTAGCTCACAAAGCCACTGGCCCCCGTCTTCTCTCCAACCACAGGCCGCTGGTACGCAGAGCTGTAGTCCCAACTCAACCCTCCTCAGCAACACTCACACCTCTGGCCAATTCCTGTCCATCCTTCAGCTGTGTGCTCCTCTTCCTCCACCACAGAGCTGGCCCCCATGCTCTCCCACCCCCCAAGCTCCCTGGACTTTTGGAACTTCATTCAGCTCGCTGTATTTGCTCATCGTCTCTGTACCTCACCCAACAGTAAACTCCTCAAGGGCTGAGATGGTGTCTCTCATCACTGGATTTCCACAGACAAGCTCTGTCCTCAGCGCCAAGAAGGCCTTCAACAGATATGAGTGCTTTGATTGGCAGGTGGAGACCACTCCCCTTCACTGGTCTCGTTCCTAGACTCAGTGTAACTATGGGAGGCCACTGAGCATGGACCCAGAGGACAGCTCCAGCTAAAGCAGGGACAGCGGTGGGGTAGAAGCAGATCACAGAGACAGCGCTAACAATCTGGCCAAGAGGAGTCTCCATCCAAGACAGCTGAGATTCCCGTCTCGGTATCAGTCCAGGATGCATGTGGAGGGGGAAGTCTTCATCTGCCTCTGATCCCTGGCTGCTACTTCCTGAACCTCCTCAGGACTCAGGGACAGGCGGGCAGGCGAGCGGGCAGTGGGGCAGCCACACGCTTCCACCCCTAGCACGTATCCTGTCGCTGCCTCTTCTGGCAGGATGTTATTGCAGAGTCCTGGGCTGTTATTGTCAGGAGATGGGCTTTCCTGAGCTCATTAAAGGGCCTCTGTCCTTTCTCCAGGACCAACACCCCCCTTTCCTCTGTCCACATCAACACTGAGAGAAAGGGTCCCAGGGGCAACTCCAGGTGGAGCGTGGCCGCTGACCATCCCTCTGCTTGCCTGACCAGTCGCTGTGATCACAGATGGTGATGCTTGCCATTGGGATCCTTGTGTGTCAGGCAGTGCTAGGCATTGATGGCCTTTGTCTAATTCAACCCTTGCCACAATGATGCAGAACAGACGCTATTCTCAGCTTTACAGTGGAGTGAGCTGGGGCTCAGAGAGGTTAAATGATGGGCCCAAGGTCACACAGCAAGAAGAAAACAGAGCAGCGATTCAAATCCAGATCTGCCTGACTCCAGCACCCATTCTCTGGCACTATCCCCTTGCTGCCTACCTAGTACATGAGCTAGTTTTTGTTCTAAGTGAAGATCTCAGTGAAGGAAGGGGGAAAGGTCTTCCCAGGAGCCAGCATTTCCCTACAGGGAATCTAGAGGTCACAGGATCTTCCCTCATCCTTGGGAAAGAGCTGGAACTAAGATGGATAACAAGATAACGCCAATCTTGTGTTTTCTCAGGCCTTAAGCAAATCCAAGCACTCCCACCCCTAGAGGAGAAAGCCTCCTCATCGTTCATGGACGAGGCAGAAGAGGGATAAGGATGGTCACAGACAGGGAATAATCACAAGTATAATTTCTCTTGAGTGGTGTTGTATTGGAAAGGGCAGGAGTGTGACAGCCAAAAGCCATGGCTCCTTCTGTGTCCTACTGCCACTAACTGGGTGATCCTTATACTTCACACCATCCAAAGGTCTCATTTTCCTGATCTGGGAGTTATGATATTATGACAACCACCCCCACCACACAGGGTACATCATAAAAATCGAATGACTCCAGGGCGCCTGGGTGGCTCACTCGGTTAAGCGTCTGACTTCGGCTCAGATCATGAACTCGCCTTCACGAGTTCGAGCCCCGCATCAGGCTCTGTGCTGACAGCTCAGAACCTGGAACCTACTTCGGATTGCGTGTGTGTGTGTGTGTGTGTGTGTGTGTGTGTCTGCCCCTCCCCTGCTCACACTCTGTCTCTCTCTCTCTCTCTCTCAAAAATAAATAAAGATTTAAAAAAGTTTTTTTTAAGAGAATCCAATGATTCCATGTGCATGAAATTGCCTTGTACAGTGAAACACAAAACTCTGTTTCGATTATGTTTTCTTTCTTTTTTCTGTTTGGGTGACAACTTAGAGTAGCAGCTTTGGGGCTGAACCTCGGTTCAAATCTCAGTTCTGCTAAGTTACTACTTAGGGGACCACAGATGAGTGGTCCAGAGACTCTCTACCTCTGTTTCTTGGTGTGAAGAAAGAGAGCGACAATACCTGCCTCACAGGTTTGCAGAAAGGATGAAACACATTGACATATAAAGCACACATATAAAGCCCAGTACCTGGAGTTCAAGCTATCAATAAATGGCAACTGCTACTTGATTACAAATCATTGTTATTATTTCTATTGCTGTTTTGATTATTCTGTGGTAGTTGTATTTGCAGTCCTGCAGCACAGAGGAGCAGACGTGGGGCGAGGAGGCAGCCCGGGCCCAGCTGCTCAACAGCCAAGAGCCCTCTTGACTCCAACACCCAGCAGCTAGAGCCACGCAGCATGAGGAACAGAACTAGCACCTGCCTTCCATGGAATAACAACAGAGACAGACAGAGACAGACAAGGAGAGACAAGGAGATCATGAGAGAAGCACAAAAGATGCTCTTGGAATAAAGACGTCGTGAAAAGAACAGCCCTGCCTGGAATGGCATTCTCTTTCACCACTAGAGAGAAGTCTCTCAGACACTAATCAGATGCCTAGGGTACCATACAAGGTCCTTTACCTGCATTATCTCATTTAACCACATCCCTAGGAGGTACACGCTGTTATGATTCCCAGCTTACAAAGAAGGAAATCAACTTTCAGAGGTTTAGTGACTTGGCCAAGGTCGGACATTTAGTGGCACTTAAACCCCAAAATGACTCCAGAGCCAGCTTTTTTTTTAACACTCAGACCACATCTAAAGGCCAGTGCCACCCCTTACTGGCTAGTGACTTTGGGAAAGGACTTCACTTTTCCTGAATTTTCAGTTTTTTACCTGTGACATGAGTACAGATAAAGCCTACCTTGCTGGACTGTGTGGCCTATGGCCCAACCTAACAGGTGCCTGGTGAGTGACATTCTTCCTGTCACATCCATCTTTTTGCAAACCCACTTTACCATAAGAATTACTTGACATGCTTAATAAAAACACAGATTCCTGAGACCTGCTCCAGACCTGCTGAATCAGAATCCTTAGGGAAGTTTCCTAGGAATCTGTATTTAAAAAAAAAAAAAAAAAAAGCGCTGCATGATCCTTATAACAAATTAGGTCTAGTCCTCAGTGGGCCAGTGCTGAGCACACATTAGAATCACTCAAGGAACATTTGAAAAATCCCAGGGCCACATCCCATCCCAGACCTATTCACTTTGAGTCTTAGGTTGTGCCC